>NC_143558.1:100576428-100903571 GCF_054136105.1 Typopeltis vanoorti
TATGTTGGAACATGGTGTTAGTAATAACCAGTCCATGTCCTGAGCAGAAATCCAACAGATATTTGCCATTATTATTAGCATTGCTCTTTTCTCCAAATTTTCCCAAAATATTTTTGTATGTCTCACAATCATTTCCTACTCTGCTATTTAGATCCCCAACAAGGACCAACTTTTCCTTTTTCATTGTGTCAGTTGCTTTTTCTAAAGCCTCCAAAAATTCCTCCACTTCTACCTTAGTAGAACCTTCTGTGGGACCATAGGCAGAAATAAGTCTCATTGTCCAGTTCCCCATTCTCATATTTGCCCACATTACTCTACTTGAGACTGACTGCCATTCAAGAAGATTAGCCTCGTATTTTGTGTTGAATACTATGGCTACTACTTCTTTTCCTTGATTGTCATTGCCTGAATATAACATTTTGTATTTATTGCTCAGAAAGGTCTCACCAGTTTTGGTCTTTTTTGTTTCAGTCACCCCTATTATGTCGATCTGGTACTTATCTAATTTCTCAGCTAGCTCCATTTCTTTGCCATTCAGGCTTCTTACGTTGATAATGCCGATCTTTAACTCTGGTGATGTTGAGTTGGGGTTTGTTTTCAGATTTGTTCCAGTAGCTGACTTTTCGCTGTTCGCCCTGGTTCCCTGACAAAAACAATGGGGGCCTTGTTTAACCGGGCGACGCCCCAGCCGGCATGAAATTTTGTCATGTTGTACCATCATTTTTTATTTTGGTTTAACCAATAAGAATACAATTTGGTCGGCTAAATCCCAAATTGCCAGCCCATCCTTGTTCGTTCAGTATCAAAGTAGATACCCAACAGGGTGCACCACGAGAAGGTGAGGATTGGACATTAGGTCAGAAGCCCTGGTCGGTTCTCCGCATTCCTTTAAAGGCTATGTGGAGGTCTCCTCTCAGTTATACAGCTTTGACCCTTAAGCACCCCTTTCAAAGTACTTTGAAATAAAAAATTTCAAAGTAGAAAGTTTCCTGCTGACAATCTAGATCAAGCTACTGTCTCTTTTTAGCATCTTTTTTAGAACATACTATCCTCTGATCACAGCTCATTCAGAGAAGCTAATTAAGGCCCGAAACTAGATGACTGCAGTCAGGAGAGGCACTATCACCCTATTAAGTACTATTACACCTAACCTAATCTAAATCAGAATAATAGTTTATCGATGCCAAAAGTGTGGAATATTCTTTCCTAAGTTACTGAAATTAGTTATCATTATTTTATTAACATTTTTCTTTCTGTAAGACTTGTCATCAGAATGTGGTACCTGCCTTAAAAGCAGATAGCTGACTGTTATGTTTCTATTTGTTTAAACTAGCATATAGCCATGGATACTCCATCCAAAGATGGACAATTGATTTTGTTCAAAATATTTGATTTTTTTTAAGTATCAATAAATTTTTTTAACTATGTTTGCATTCATAATGTTTCTTGTTAATAATTTTGTGGCAAAAAAACAAAACAAAACAAAAAAACAACAACAAAAAAAAACAAACATGGAGGATTCTTGTTCACCACATTGAAACAAGAATGAGTTTTAGAGGGACCAAAAAAAGCTTACCCTACTGGAGAATGATGGTGAGGTGAGTCTCTGAAATCTGAAATATAGAATAAAGAGCGCTGTCTGTGAAAAACCTACACAAAGTACAAATAGTACATAAAATAAGATTCGATTACCCGATATACAGAAGGAAGAACGTGATTGAAAGAGCAGCTGAAGATAAAAATTTGCTAATCTTTGCTCACATGCACCTAGTAACTAGGGAAAAAAGAAAAAAAAAAACCTAGACACTCCAAATAATCTGAAAATCAGAATTCAAGGGAAGAGAACACTAATCATCATGAAGTGTTGTTCAATAACACATATGAAAACAAATAAGAACTATCATTTACAATCTATTAGACACAGTCATTGTTTACAACACTCATTACATATCACAATAAACATAAAACAGAAAAATAAGACTTACTCTTGCTTTTTTGAAACCAGACCTGATCTTTTCTGTGACATGACATTACCCTTAAAACGAAGAAAAATGTTTTACTGAACAATATATTAATTTTAATTAAACTTAGTTCACATATTTTTGATTCTTTATACTATACATCTCAAAAGGATCATTTATTAGGTTATACTTTTATTTACTTTTTCTAAGTTTTAGTATTTTTCAGAAACTATAAACATGGGAGTTCACCCAGTAACATTAATCAAAAGCAGATCCCCAATTCGATTCAAGTGTGCCACTTTTTATCTAGGAGGTTGACTACCATGATTTGAGTCATGACTAAATACGGATACTATGACATGTGGTGAAGACCCTATCTCTTCCATATATTGTCAGAAGTATTCATGGTTGTATAATCATGAAATAATTTTTTCATCCCCCACAACAGGCCGTGTTCACAGGGCCTGTTTGCCTGTTGTGGGGGATGAAAAACCTGAGTTTCCGGGTGAAACAACCCTCTACTTTTGTATGAGGCCGGCTAACTCACTTAAATAGACCAGATAAAGGTTCCTCACGTCATGGACGGGAATCGAACCCAGGTCTTTCTGACCAAAAGGCTTCTTTGTTTATACTGACTGAGCTACGGAAGCTCCAAAAATAAAAGAAGATATTTGCATATAATTTCTTTTAACACATCATCATCAATTTTTTGATATGTAGCTCAAGGGGTGTTCAGGCTACTAAGACAGCACTACATATGTAAGTTCACATTATTATTAATCTCCTATAAACAAATTTCCTTTAAATTATTCTATTACTTGTCAACACTCCAATATTATTGTATCTAAGGCATTTCTGATTGAATCAATTCATGTCTTTCATTGGTCTCTTTATTGCCATCTTGGCATAAAACATCTGTTTTGCTAACCTGTCCTTTCCCATTCTGTTTAAGTGGGAGAGGACACCTTAGATTAGTTCTCACACATTTCTGAATTCTAACGATGTCAAGTTCAATTAAAGATGTCAAAAAATTATATTCTTGGTTTATCCTTTATCCACATGTAAGCAAAAAAAGTTTGGTTGTGAAGTATCTTTTATGACTAAGCTACTTGTATATAGAGGCTAATGACTTCACATTAATAGCCTTAGTATCCATAATACAAAGCACACATCCTTATGGGTGTGTATAATGCTAAGCATTATGGGAACTTGTGAAGATACTTCACATGTAAACTTTGTTTGCTTATACTTGGATAAAGAATAAAACAACAATATAATTTCTCAGCATCTTTAATTTATTTTATAATCAAGTGAAAACAATTTCAGCAACTAGCTCTGATTCAGAGCATTTTAATAATAAGGTGTGACACCTTTTCACTACTTCTATATGTGAAATATATGGTTTTTGCATTACTTCAACTTTGTATTTCTTCTGGATCTGGTTCCAACTGATGACATTTTATAATGTTTCTCTTTGAGTTTGCTTCCTGGGAGGATAAATGCCCTGCTCAGTGGTGGACTTTAGCTTGTCATTGAGTTGAGCCACTGCTGAGTTTCCTGTCCTGAAAATCGTCACACTTTAATATACCTCAATAAAGGTCAAAAGTGATCTGGATAGAGTGCCCTTCCCATAATGCTTAGCATTATACACACCCAAAAGGATGCGTTCTTTGCATTATGGGATACAAAGATAATTAATGTGAAGTCATTAGCCTCTATATACAAGTAGCTAAGTCATGAAGATACTTCACAATCAAACTTTGCTTCTTTACACTAGGATAAAGGACAAACTAAGAATATAATTTCTTGGCATCTTTAATTTAATTTATAACCAAGTGAAAAATCTTTTAGCAATGCCAAGTTCCTTTCTAATATCTTAATTTTTAAAATGATTCTGCTATCTGTTCACTTCCCTAATTTTTCTCCAAACTCTCATGCAAGGGTGTGCTGAAAAGTTGTGATAATCACCATGAAGGAATTCAGGTAGAACCATTTATCAGAACTTTTCAGCCATTCCCCACCCCAACCCCCCTGTATCTGTGGTCTTTAGTCTTTGAACAAGTCTTTTATTTTTAACTCTCAGATCTGTAACTCAAAACTGGGTTGAACACTGTCTTGAATACTGCTAGTTTCAGGTTTATGTATTTCTCTCTTATTCAGTATAAATTTATTCAACTGGATCCCCAACAGAATCAGCTTTCCTAATTCTGTTGTCTGCTTCCAAATTTAATTTGCCATTTTCACTAAAAATTGTGCTTAAATAGCTGAAATATTTCATTTTTTATATACGTTCTCCATTGAGAATGCACCTGGAGTTTTCTATGTTCTTGACTATTTTCATGGCTTTGGTACTTTTATTGCTGATTTTATGCCATTAAACCTAGTTGACTGTCACTTCCAATTTCTAATCCTCTGAAAACGTCCTGAACCAGCATGAAGATATCACTGTCAACAATGACATAGTCAATAATGCTTTCCTCATTTCTCATGTCTTCTCTCAACATTAACTTATGTACATCTTTCTGCTGGAACACGGTGTTAGTAATGACTAGTCAATGTCTTGAGCATAAGTCCAGAAGATACCATTATTATTAGATTTGTCCAATTTTTTCTAAAACATTCCTATATGCCTGGTGGCAATCATTTCCTACTATGCTGTTTAGATCTCCAACAAGGACCGCTTCTGCTATTTTCCTTATGTCAGCTTTCTAATGACTCAAAAAATTCCTCCACTTCTATAGGAGAACCTTCTGCGAGACTATAGGCACAGTTTCATTGTCCATTTTGAAGTCTGTCCACATAACTCTATTTGAAACATCCTCCCAATCAAGAAGTTTATCTTTACATTTGGTGTTGAATGCTATTGCTACTCCTCACTTTCCTTGATTGTTATTGTCCAAACATTGCCCTTATTTATTAATATCTCACCCGTTTATATATTTGTCGCAGTAATACCGATATATTCACAAAGTATTTTTCCACTTCTGCCAATTCAATTTCCTTTCCATTAATACTTCTTATATTAATGATTCCTATCTCCAGTTCTTCAGACAATGCATTTGTTCTTCTTCTTCTAGACACTGAGTTGAAGTTTGTTCCAGTAGCGGACTTTTTACTGTTCATCTTGGTTCCTTGATAAACACAGCAGGAGTATTGCTGTGTTTATCAAGGAACTGAGCTTAATCCAGCTCATTTCTCTTAACTATGATTTCAAATAATACAAGTGTGCTCATGAAAAATCCATATGAAATTTTATTTTCCATTATTCTTTTTAATGGTTTCTAGAATGCAGTTTAAATATTTCTTCTTTAGTATATTAATTTAAGAATCACCCTTAAGAATTCTGAAATTCACGTTGACATTTATATAAATGGGTACTGCAAACCATACTGCAAGCAGGTATAACCTACTAATGAGATAAAACATCAATTCCACTGTGCAGAAGACTTACCACCACCCTTTGGCAAAGGATATTTGAAACTTCCAATTAATAATAAAAGCATTTTTCATTTAAAAAATTTGGCTTCTCAATAAAAATTTAACCCTGTAATATGAGTGATGTCTTCAAATTTGGTAGTAAACCTTACCCACTATCATCATCATCATTCATTCATTCATTCTCATCTGTTCAGGATGGGTTGAATGTTCCATGAATTATTTTTCTCCATTGCATTCTGTCCTCTGCCATCTGTTGGAATGAGGTGAAGTCAGAGCAGATCATCATGGTTTCATGAAATCTTCTTCTCGGTCACCCCAACCCTTCCATAAGAAAGAACATAAGGCAATCTTTCTTGGAAAATCCTCGCTATGCATTCAAACCACTACAGCTGTCTTTTGTATAGCCTATTTAGGATGTTATCAGTGTAGCCAACTCTTCCCTTACTTCATCATTCTTTTTTTTCAGTCCACTTTGTGCCAGATTTTTCTTAAGCACTTTGATTCAAAACTTTTTTAATCTGTCCTCTTCTTGTTTGACAGTGATCCTACATTCTACTCCATACAGTACCAATGGAAGGATCACTGAGGTGAAGAGTTTAGTCTTTAGGCTGTAGCTAATTTTTTGTTTGTCCATATTTTATTTGACATGTTCATTTCTGACCATCCCAGACTTATTCTGTGCTTAATGATCTAAGATATTGAAACTCTTCACCTGTTCTATCCTTTTATTATTTATTATAACATTGATATAGTTTTCCCCATGCTTATTACCATAATTTTTGTCTTATCGAGATTTATCTCCAGGTTGTATTTGTTGCTACTTAGATTTAGATTAGAAATCATTGATTTTAGGTGCTTTAAATGATAAGCTATCAGAACAATATCATTAGCATATTTTAAATGGGTGATGTGTCTTCCGCTGACAGGTACTCCCAGGCAATTCTCCAACTATCTCTTTGAGAAAAAGGTTGTACAGTCCTCTATGACTCCCCCCCCCCCCCCTCTAGGATGTGATTTTACTTGTTGCAATATTCTTGAATTTTGCAATTGTCTGTGTCTTTATAGCACTTTCTGATTATACTGATTATTGTTTCGTGGGGTGAGAGAATCGGTTTTTAGGAGTGTCTCCCCCCCCTTTTTTTTTTTTTACTGATAACTAGTTCCAAAACATCTCCTGTCAAACTATTCATTGTTACCCTTTTTCGCTGTAATCAGTTCTTGGCAAATTCATTGTTTATTTTTGATGTAAGGATTAATACTTCATGGTCTGTATTAACCATATCTCTTTTCTTGGGGGTCGTTACATTTTGAATTAAGCTTTAGTCATCTTTTATTGATTAATATATATAGTCCATGCAGTTATTGATTTCCTCATTGGGTGAGGTCCAGATGTACTTATGACATTCCCTATGGTAAAACGTTGTACTGGTAATAAATAGGCAATTTACAGAAATTTAGTGGCATTTCTTTTATTCTATATTTTCCCATAACATATGTATAAGAAACTGAAAGTCATCCAACCACTTGTTAAATTGTGAATGAAGATATTTATAATTAATAATACTTCATTCATAATTAACAACACCTACCACATCATAAGCAGGATTTATTTAAATTTATTTTGTTAGTCTCTTGCTTATAAAATGTTATTCATGAATTCCTTTTTAGTTTTGTTAGTTAATTTTATTTATGTAATTTTTAAATATATTATAGACATGAAAAGGCTCTATATTAAAGTGTCATTTATTTTATTTGCTTTATTTTTTTAATAATAATATTAGAAACTGTAACGTATGTAATTTTGATATATCCAGAAGATTCTTTGTGATATCATTTAATTGGTTGTTGTGAGAAAACATGCAAATTTCTCCTAGCGTGTGTTGGAGCGTGAACTACTATATATGAAGGGAAAAAACAAGTTTGATGTGAGCCTAACCAGCGAGAACCAGTTATTGGCGCAGAATCGAATAGGGAAGTATAGAGAAAGGTAGCTGGAGACTGGAGGGGAATTTTGACATGCCAAAAACAGAATTTAAAGGACTGGGAATCGCTTGGCAATTTAACTTACCTTTTTCTGAGTTGGATTTTTATCAAAACTTCCTAATGCCTAAGAGTGAAATAGTGCTAGAAATGGGTTAATATGTATAAGAAAAAGAAAGAAATAGGTGGATAATTTAAACCAAGTGCATAAAGGTTATATTCTCCCGAGTCTATAAATCAGTCGCGGAAATGGAAGATTCTTTTAAGTTTGTGTTACTAAAAGTCAGCAAGGACTTTAAAATTATTGTTCGATCTCCTTATGATGTGATGAAGCTATATCCTGGTCAGATTACCTTTACTATACTTAGTGAGAAGTAACGAAAATTACTTCCGCCGAAAGTAAATTATTCCTAGTTGCTGTATTCAGCGAGTCAAAATTTAATGTGTGATGTGCTAAGACTTTTACCTCTACAAGTGATAAATGCTATATTATTGAATTAAGTGTTCATTGACTGAATGAGAATACTGTGAAGCCTATTTGATGTAATTTAGGAATCTCGAACTTACAAGAACTAAAATTGATTGACTGAGCTTAGAGAATTACAAATGAATGCCTGATGGTTCATTAGTTGTATTCTTTGTGAATATCTTGAACCGATTTGATATTTAAAATGTTTTGAAATGTAACCTTGATTAGAGTAAAGTTATGAGAGAAGTTTTTTGCAACAAGAAGGATAAAATCTGTTCTTTAATTATAAAGTTTAAAGCTCAGTTGAGTAGTATACTAGAATCTTAATGAGAGCTTTGTATTCGTTTAAATGTAATGTCCCTGTTGGAATACTGTGTTATAATGTAATTTTTGTGACACTGCATTAAATAATTTTGTTTGAATTGAATCTTGTATTTGCCTCTTGTTTCATTGCACTGCTCATTAAAATAATTCGAATCTCAGCAGGAACCCTATGTAGTAAAAATAGAGAACCTCAGCCTAAAATCAGTTTATAATAATAACCTGATACAGTTGAAGGTTGATTTATCAAAATTGCTCATGCAATTCAGAACATGGAGTGCCGCAGTATAATATAAATTTTCTTCATGAACAGATGATATATCAGCCTACAACTGGTTAAATGCTAACGAGAGAGAATTGTAAGACGATAAAACGTGATTGAGAAGAAGTTACAATCCAACAATATGTATAAGAAACTGAAAGTCATCCAACCACTGCATTAAAATCTCCTAAGATTATCAGAATATCTCTCTTATTTGTATCACATATTTCTTCTTGCAGTTCTAAAAATTTTGTATATTAACATACACTTCTACAATTTTAACGTAGAGGTTCTTTTCCTTTGCTTTTAACTGGATGGATAGGATTCTTGAAGAGATGGGTCTTTTATATTGGCAATGGTATTTGTGGGATGTTTGCTAATTATAACTGGAACTCTTTCTCTATGTTGCTGATCTCTTCTGCCAGAAAAGTACATTCTTCCTTCACTAAGGTTTACCATACCTTCATTCATCCAACATGTTTCTCAAATTCTGATCACTTTCCATCTAAAGGATTTTAGCTCCTCTTCAAGTAGTCTCAAGCTTACCAATTTTATGCAGTGTTCAGATGTTTACAGCTGAGATATGAAATGTCTTCTTGAGGCCAGATGGACAATTTTTTGCCTTCCCCTTGCAGTTCTGGACCAGGTGCTTCAGTTCCCTGAAACACGGCAATATTGTCACTAAGCTTTGATATCAAATCCATGAAACCATGTAACAAATTATACTGTAACTGGTTTGCCAATCTTCTATTAGAGAGTTGCAGCAATAACCAATCCATGGCTAGGATTGGCAACCATTGATTGGGCTATGCCGATTCATTTGACTGCCAGATCCTTCTATCACTGACAACATAATTGTTGTTTTGCCTGTCAAAGGATACTCTACAGTTGCTGTCCCCTGCAGAGAGCATTCTTTAACTGTGCTAGTGAACACTAACCTGCCATACACATATTCCACAATGATTTTACATGTAATTTGAATTGCTAAAAACAAAGTATTCTTATAACACTTGACAAGGCTTCTTTATACACTCAATGGACAAAAATTTGAGATACTTACCTAATAGCATGTCAGTCTTCCTTTAGCACGAATAACAGGCTGTACTTTCTGAGGCATTGACTTCGGCTCCGCTGCAGAGTAGCCAGAGATAATTTCAGCCATGGCTGTTGCAGCATTATTCACAACTGTGCCTATATGCTGGTCTCAGATACATTGATCTGATGTCTTGCTCTACAGCATCCCAGAGAGATTCGATCGGATTTAAATGTGGGGATCTTGGGGGCCACTGGATGAGTGTTTCTCAAGCCATGCCTGGGTGGTTGCAGTCTGGTGGGGCAGCACATTGTCCTGCTGAAACAGACCATCGTCTGCAGGATGCGCAAAGGCCACAAAAGTGTGTAGGTGTTCAACCAGCACATTCTGGTAGCTCACAATATTTAAAGACCTCTCCACACACACTAAGGGACCTAATGTGTCAAATGGGAAGGCTCCCCAAACCATCACAGAGCCACTACCACCTTGAACAGAGCCAACCTGGCATGGCCATGGCCTCATGTTGTCGAAGTAACACCTGCATTCCCCCCCCATTAGCTCAGTACAACTGATACTAGAATTCATCAGAACAAACTACACTCTACACAGGTCCAGTTTTGATGGTCCCGACACCAGGCAAGGCACAATGCCCAATAACGAGCTGTCGACAGTGGTACACAAGTAGTACATGGTATGCAGAGTACACCGTACTGTTCGCTCCTTGCTTGGACTTCTGAGATTGAAACTGGATGTGATTTGTACTGCCAATGCCAAGTTGGTCTGTACGAGCCTGGACAGTCTATGTTGATCCCAGTCATCAATGGTGTGTGGTCGGCCACCACTTGCTTGCTGGGTGCTGGTACATCCATTGATGGTATACTTGAGGTAGACCCTTGATATGGTTGCCCTCGAGAGCCCTATGATTCTTACCACTTGGACAAAAGAATGCCCCATCTGTCTTGTGCCGATAATATGTCCACAATCAAAGTCGCTAAGATTGCCACATTTACCTATGTTCACTGATTGCGATACACTTTTGAGAAGCCACAATGTCTGCGTACTCACCAGATGCATTTGGTTTGGGTATGTTTCCCTCTGCATGGAGGATGCCAGTGCCAACTTCCCATTATCCCTATCACTGTTTTGTCCATTGAGTGTACATCCTATATCAAATGCGGAGAAATAAGTACCATTAGTGCTTCTTTTTTGATGATGTAATCCTATCAGCTTCACAATTTGTATTTTACTCTTTTGATTCCAAGTGGTTTATCTGTTAATTTTAAAATAAAATTACAATACTTGAAAGTAACCTACAATCAACTTACACACAGATTCGTATCTCAGGATATCCTATCTATAAGTTATCTCTTAATGGTTAATAGGATTAATTAAGAGATCTCATTATTGAGATATGCCTTCAGACATTTTTATAACTAAACAATATATGTAATTAAAAAAAACAAATATATATATATATATATATATATATATATACACATATATATATAGAGACACACAAACACACACAGATAACATAAAATCATTGGAACGTAACCATGCAAGCACTAATATAAATACTTCAGGTCAAGGCAAGAAACAGAATGAAGATCACTTTTTTTTCTACATTGTCTCTTTTAATTATATAACCAAATTTTTAACTCTTTCATGGACAAAATTTTGGAATTTTTAGCATCTTACTTCGAGAAACACTTTACATAGCAAGAAAATTAAAATGGAAACTTCTCCTACCTGTACATCAGCAATATAACTCAATTAGATTCTTCTTGCATCGTTAATCACAGAATACTGAACATAAACTAAACTGAAGTGTCCTTCAGTTTATTTTAACTGAGTTAATCCTAAATTGGCAAACAACTACAATAAACTTCGCAAGCGCTTTTTTGTTCTTGGTCTCTATTTCTTACTATTGGAATTCTCGTAGACAGGCTTATACGTTGGTTATGCATTTCTAAATAACTTAGGGAATTGAAACAACGTAGATCCGAATATAAATTAAATTATACTTTAATAGATATTTCTGATATTTCGGCAATGTCACATTGCCATTTTCTAAAGGAACTTACAAAAAGGCAGGTGCACACAGGCAATAACAATACAGTAACTAAGAATGAAGATATGAAGCTATCGTTCTCCTAGAAGTCCTGATGGTGCCCTCTGGCGGGCTAATATACGGAGCGCTTTTTGCGAAACAAAACGGTGCTTCAATTTTACACAGTTCGGGATTACCTGAAACGCTGCCGGGATAACAAGGTAATCCCGAACTGTTTTTGTGTAAAATTGAAGCACCGTTTTGTTTCGCAAAAAGCGCTCCGTATATACAACCGCGCTAGCTACGCGTTACTTCGTGAACAAATCACCGCCACGCGGTTAGGCTTAGCCGAAATTAACGAAGCTATTCGTTCCCTCGAAGATGAACTTTCATGCACCTTGAACTACGAACTGTGGTCAATTTTACATGACATCTCGTGTACCGCTGCAGACAAAGAGTTTGAAAAGATACGAGGCCGACAGATGAAGAAATTCGATAAATTAAAAAAGAATTCTACCGTCAATCCAAAACTTGCTACCAACACCGTAATCAACCTTTCTTCAGTCACCCTGAAGCCTGAAGCTCTCAACGTGCTTTCACGTGGCCACAACTTCGCCATTGCTCCCAGAAAAATACCAAGTGAGGATATTATGATCCAGATTGAAAGAGGAATCCGCCACCTTCCACATCAAATCGCCAACAGTGTAAGACTGGATGTAGCTTGTGTCCTTTCCATAGCAAAACCACCCAAAACCAATATATCCAACAAGGAATTTAAAGCCCTACAGGAATTGAGAAATAATAAAGAATTAGTTATCACCAAAGCGGATAAAGGAAATACAACTGTAGTACTTAACCAAAAGGACTACAAAGGTAAGCTGAATGCTCTTCTATTAGATCGGGCTACTTACCTCCCTATCAATTACAATCCCACCAACTCACAAATTAGAAAACTTCACAGGCTCCTTAAGAAAGTCACTTCTTGGCCTGTAGAAGTTACCAACAGATTAAAACCATTTAACTCTATACCCCCCCCCCCCCGTATTTACGGACTTCCAAAAATACATAAAGAAAATGTGCCATTACGTCCCATAGTGGATGGCATTGATTCCCCCACATACAAATTAGCTAAACATTTGGCCAAAGAGCTCATACACTATACTGGCAACACACCATCACACATAAAAAACTCAGCCCACTTCAAAGCCAGCATAGAAAACCTTACACTCCAACATACTGACATAATGGTCAGCTTCGACGTCTCCTCCTTATTCACAAATGTCCCACTCAAGGAAACTTTAGAGCTAATCCAAGCTAAATTTTCCCCGGATATCTCAGCCCTATTTCAGTTCACAATGAACTCAGGCTATTTCGTTTGGCAGGGAAAATTCTACAAACAAATAGAGGGGACAGCCATGGGCTCACCACTCTCCCCACCCTTGGCCAATTTCTTTATGGAGACCTTTGAGGAAAAAGCCTTAGCCTCTGCCCCACAAAAACCAACCATATGGCTTCGCTACGTTGATGATGTGTTCGCTATTTGGCCACATGGCTCTGAAACACTCCTCTCCTTCCTTACACACTTAAACAACCAACACGCCAGAATCAAGTTCACCCTGGAAAAAGAAGAAAACAACTGCCTCCCTTTCCTAGACACACTAGTCACCCGCCAGCCTGATGGAACTTTGGTTTTCTCAGTTTACAGAAAACCCACCCATACAGGCAGATACATCCACCAACAATCCCCCCCCCCCCCTCACAACAATATGGAGTGGTAAAAACACTATACAACAGGGCTAAACAAATCTGTTCTAACGACATAGCCCTTAACACTGAACTAAATCACATCCTCAACACTTTCTCAGCCAATGGCTACCCCCCCCCCAAAAAATATTAAAATCTACAAACCACAGCCCCCCTCCTCCCTCCTCCCTCCACAAAAAAGATTACTCTAAATCCATCACCATTCCCTACATCCGAGGCACCTCAGAAAAAAATCACCAAAATTCTAAAAAAAACATGACCTCACCTCCTGTTACAGGCCTTACAGAAAATTGGCATCCCTTATCTGCTCTACCAAAGACCAACCACTTCCCCTAGACCTACCTGGTGTATACCAGGTCCCTTGCAGTTGTAAACTGTCGTACTTTGGCCAAACAGGCAGGACAGCGAATATCAGAATTTCTGAACACAAGGACTACATCCGGTTTTACAAGTATAGCCATTCTGGTCTTGCAGACCATGCTCTGGATACTCGCCACAGAATACGGTGGAAGAAAGCAACAATAATACACCGGAGCAAATATAAATTAGAAAGATTATTTATGGAATCAGCCTCTGCCATAAGAAACTCTCCAAACCTCAACAAATTTGGTTGTATGCGACTGCCCCAAATTTGGGAGGCATACATCAGCAGACCTTCAGCCCAATGGCCAAGAACGCCTACTTAGCCTGCCAGAGGGCACCATCAGGACTTCTAGGAGAACGATAGCTTCATATCTTCATTCTTAGTTACTGTATTGCTATTGCCTGTGTGCACCTGCCTTTTTGTAAGTTCCTTTAGAAAATGGCAATGTGACATTGCCGAAATATCGGAAATATCTATTAAAGTATAATTTAATTTATATTCGGATCTACGTTGTTTCAATTCCCTAAGTTATTTAGAAATTACTATTGGAATATATGTCCACTTTTGTTTACTTCCTAACCACTAATAAACTATTCCAGTGTACTGGAATTTTTTTAACTTCCCCTAATATCTGTTGAATTCTCACATACTGAAAAAACAGAAACCATCACAGTTCTCTTCTCCTCTTTGGAACAGTTGATAATGTGCAACATTTGTTATCATTCTTTTTATTTCTACACATGCTCAAAAATACAGCAGAACAACTACTGTTTCAGTTCACTATTGTGCACTGTCAGTACAAGTTTTAATGCAATGTTCAAAATAGCAAAAACATTCTTTTCATAGTGCAGGAAGGTTTATTATTTTTTAATGTTGTAATGAGAAAACAGATGTTTGTTCCTTTTGGATGATTTAAATGTAGTGAGGTAAGTTCACTTAATCACTTTCATAGCAAGAATAGAGTAGTCATTTTAATGTTTTTTTTCTGTTTTTTTTTTGTTTAAATAACAACTTTGTGAAGTATTAACAGAATATTAAAATAAGCTGCATAACTTTGTATCGAATTTTGTATGTGTGTTGTTTGTGCATGCATGTGTGATGTCTGAATATATACAGAATCTTATACTGGACTTTCCAGTATATAGGATTATACTGGGTGTATAATCCTTGCATTACTATAATGCAGCCAGTTGATAGAAAATCAATGAATGGACAATGACATGCTAGAAATTGGTGACTTAACCAAACTCTATTCTGAATTTGGTAGAACAAACAAACAAAACTCATACAGTATGGTAGTACAACAAGTTAACAAAAAATTCATTGGAAAAGAAGTACTTTTTTATTCTACTGCATGCATCATCATCACCCACAGAAAAAACCAATCTCCTGGTATCATACTTCTCCTCCAATGCATGCACAGATGATTTTAGTAAATGCCCCCCCCCCCCCCCCAACCATTCCAAACATCCAACACTCAATGATCCCCTCTGACCTTTCATTAGAAAGTGATCAGAAAAATCCTCTCTAAATTCTTCTTCACCCATAGTTTATGTAGACTGTTGGGGCACTAATAAGGTGACAATCCTAACACATTCTCTTGAGATGTTTCTGTCTTGGGATCTCCTTAAAAAGTGGAGAATGAAGAATTAGTCCGCTTTCTAATATTATCTATCCAGGTGATTCTAGGTTGTCCCTGATGTCTTCTACCAGAAGTCAAGCCCTCAAGTGCTAATTTAGATAAGCTACCTGATCTAATTATGTGGCCCAGTCACTGGAGCTGTTTCCAAAGTATTTTAGTGATGATATTTTTTTGTATTCTAGCAATGGAGTGGATTTTCCTTCTAACATTGTCATTTGTTATACGTGTCCATATGATATCTTCAAAAGTTTTCTGTAGCACTTCATCTCGAAGGCCAATAATATTTTCTCATCTTCCTTTAGCAACGTCCAACTCTCACATCTGTATAGTAAGACAGAGTTAACAAAGGTATCGATGAGATAGAGTCTTGTGGCTAGCTGTATGTTATTGTCCTTCCAAAGTGGCTGTAATCTCTGAAGGGCAACAGTTGCTTCAGCAATGCATGCTTTAATGTCATGTTTAGACTGACATCTCTGTGTTGTACACTTCCCAAGTAAGTGAATCTTTCTACTTCTTCCAATTTTTCATCATTAACTGAAATTTTCATAGGGTTATTGCTTAAAGACATCATTTTTGATTTGTGAATGCTGATCTTTAATCCTAAAAACTCTGTCTGTTAATTCTTGTAACTGATGTTCATTCTCTGCTATTAGGTCAATGTCATTGGTGAATCTATTATTGATTTTTTTGCCACCAACTGTAATTCCAATACCACTGTTTTCCAAGGCTGAGTTTATTATATATTCCAAATAAAGGTTAAAAAGTCG
Organism: Typopeltis vanoorti; assembly: GCF_054136105.1. NCBI lineage: Eukaryota > Metazoa > Arthropoda > Arachnida > Uropygi > Thelyphonidae > Typopeltis > Typopeltis vanoorti. The sequence continues at coordinate 100,592,480 of NC_143558.1, forward strand.
GCAAAAGTATGCAGCCTTTCATCAGAAAGATCCAAAAAATCCTCTCCAAATTAGATACCAAAAAGTCTTCTGACCCTGATGGTATTCCTCCACTTGTATTGAAGATTTGCATTCCAGAGTTGACTCAAAATCAATGAATGGACAATGTCACCTTTTTATGCTCTCTTATTCCACTGGTATCTATCATACACTTTGCAAATTAGTCCATGTACAACCTTCCTAAGAAGAGTGATAAATCCTTACCATCAAACTACAACATAATCTCTCTCTCTCTCTCACACACACACACACCAATCCTCTCCAAAGTAATGGAGAGACTGCCAGTATGGATTCTGCCAATGCCAATGAACAGGAGATCTGATCATCTATGTCACTCACCTCTAGATAAGTACCATGGAAAAGTCAACTGGTTGCCCTTGATATCTACAAGGCTTATCAAACAGGCCTGTTAAGTAAGTTCTCATCATTTGGTCTGTCCCATGACTTCTGCAAGTGGGTTACCAGTTTTCTCCCAAGACACATTTTGTGTGATGGTGGACAGTTCTCTATCTTCTAGCTATGCAATTAATGCTGGGGTCCTGCAAGGTTCTGTCCTCTTACTCATTCTCTTCCTTCTATATCAATGACCTGTTCCATTTGACCACCAATTCAATACATGGTTTTGCCAATGACAGTACACTATATTTTTTCTTTCTTCTCACTTGACAAAACTTACAACATGCAAACCACCACAACTTAGAGCAACAATCTCTGCAACCCTGAATTCCAATCTCCAAACCATTCTTCAATAGGGACCAGATAACACTGTTATTTTCAATGTCTGCAAAACAGAGTTCTGTCCTATTTCCCACAAAAAAGAACCATAATCTCTCAGCCTTACCCTCTGACAACATCCATATCTCTAAGCGAGATGAGATTTCTCTCCTTGGGATTACGATGATATCACCCCTCGCTTAACATAAACACATTACAACCACTACCTTCTTTCTATCCAAAGGATTATGAATCCTCTTTCACTCAAGGCATTACTTTACCTCTGAACAGCTATTAACCCTGTACAAATCACAAATCCACTCATCCATTGAATACTGTTCACATATTTGGGAATACTTCCAAGAGCTCCCTAAAACTACTTGATGCAGTACACAAGAGAACAATCAGATTGATTAATAATTCATCTTTCACCAACTCGCTTCTGCCACTTTTGCACAGGTACTTAGTATCTGCTGTATGCATATTCTATAAATATTTCCATGGAAAATGTTCATTAGAACTAACATCAATAATTTTCTTTCTTATTCTACCAAATCCATTGAAATGTGCAGCTCCCACCCAATACCCCCTTCACAGTACAACTCCAAACTCACAGAACAAGTTTCTCTTATTCCTCTTTCATTTCTGCTGCTGCTTCTGTACCATTCCAGAGCACAATGCACAGGCCTTCAAATCTAATGTGAACAAGTTTCTCCATTCTCAAATCTCCTTCCATATATATGGTATTAATGTACTATAGGCTGACCAACCAAACTCTCATGTAAGGATCCAATATAAATAACTTGGTGGAGAAGCTGTCAAAATACCATGTGTTAATATCAAAATATCGTCAATGTCTTAGGACTGATTAGAGGCCATTCTACAAAACACAGCATTCTATGAATCTCATTTTTTCCTTTCTTTTAGTGTTCCATGGTGATCAGCATTCATTTTTGAAATTATGGATTCTACAACCGTGTTAAAATAACTCTTTTTATTATCCCGACGTTTCGATCTTCATATCAAGATCATCATCTGGAGCATACATAAATATACAAGACAAGCTGTGTTACATTTCAACTGTAAGTAAGAGAAACAATGATTTGATCACATGCTACTCACTGGCATGACCTCTAGTGAAAAAAAAAAATAATAATAAAAAAAATAAAATTATAAATTACAACATGAATAAACATTCTTTCTTACACATTTTTTCTTTAACAGTGATGTCCTATTTTTTAGTATTAAAGTTATTTTAGATTTAGGATCCTGGATTTTCTACAGTCCTGTTTATAGTTGTTCTTAGAGAGGAAGGATTCATGGGATGAATATATGCCTTCCATATGTATGGGATTTTTAGACCATCATTATTGTTTAGATTGGGGTGGTTGATAATGATCTCACAAGCTTCCTTAAATTTGTGTTCATACCATGTTCTGGTATGATGTAGACAACTAGTGCGCTTTTCCAGTCAATTCTATGTAAGGTGTTCAGATCTTCACCATAATTATTATATTTGATGTGTCGTTTATGTTCTTTTTATCTGATCGGAATTGTGCATCCTGTTTCTCCTATGCATGGTATGTTGCAGGTGCAGTAAATATGGTATACTCCAGGCCAGGGTGGGCCAGCGGAGGGAGTAAGTCTTTGGATGAGTTGAGCAAGCTTTTTAATTTTGCAGGAGGTTTAAAGGTGGCTTGGAGGTTGTATTTTTGTAGTACTCTGTTTATTTTGTCTGATGTCCCTTTAATGTAGAGAATGGTTATAATTTTACTCTAGTCTGGTTTGGCCTTTTTTTTTTTTTGAATCTACAAAATTCTTAATAAAAGAATTAATAGAGAATTTTGTTAATAGTGTTTTGGCTGTATCCATTTTTTTGAAAAGTATTGCTGATCATTTTAAATTAGTTTTTCAGTGCTTGTTCATTGGAGCAGGTCTTCAGAGCCCTGTTTTTAAGGGTATTGATGACACCTAGTTTTTGTGTTGGGTGGTGGTAAGAGTTTATGTGTAAATATTGGCCAGTATGTGTTGGTTTCTGGTAAACAGTGAAGGAAAGATTGCCCGAGGGAAGACAGTGACAAGTGTATCTAGAAACGGCAGTGCGTTATGTTTTTCAATCTCAATTGTGAACTGTATGCATTTGTGTTGCTTGTTTAGGTGGCTAAGGAATGTGTCTAGTGTCTGGCAGCCATGAGACCAGATCACAAAAAGCATCGGCGACGTATCTAAGCCAGACTTTGGGTTTTAAAGAGGAGGAACCTAAAGCAAGTTGTTCAAAATGTTCCATATAAAAGTTAGCAATCGGGGGTGGGGGGGGGGGATAATGGCGAGCCCATGGCTGTGCCTTATTTTTGAGGTAGACAGTGTTTTGCCATACAAAATAACCAGAACATAATACATGCACAAAGAGCACCGTGATATCTGGAGGAAATTTGTTCTGTAAAAGAAGAATTGTGTCATTGATTGGGACATTCGTAAAGAGGGAAGAGATGTCAAAACTAACTAATAGATCATCTTTTTCTAATGTAATGTCTTTGATGATGTTTAAGAAGTGTTGTGTGTTTTTGCCACTGTTAAAGAAAAAATCTATAAGAAAGAATGTTTATTCATGTTGTAATTTATAATTTTTTTTTTTTTTTAAATCAAAAATAATAATAGAAACAGGACATCACTGTTACTGGAAGGAAAACCATCTGTAAGCAAGAATGTTTATTCATGTAATCATAAATTAAATCTAGCTTGATGTATTTATTTATTTATTTTCACTAGAGGAGAGGTCATGCCAGTGGTAGCATGTGATCAAATCATTGTTTCTCTAGCTTATGGTTTGAAATGTAATGCAGCTTGTCTTGTATATTTATGTATGCTCCAGATGATGATCTTGATATGAAGATCGAAATGTCGGGATAATAAAAAGAGTAATTTTAACACAGTTGTAGATTCCATGAATCTCATGTAGGAAACCATCAGTTTCCTAAGTAAGGAATTTTGGGTGATGGTGAACAGGAAACAGAAAAAAGGACATGTTGTAAAGTGGACAAGATAGCTCAAATGATCACTTGGATGTCTAAGAACACACTAGCAAGTAGAGATAGAGGTGTTTATTATCATTCTGTACAAGGCATTTTACTCTATATGTGCACAGTAGTCCAGTCCAGCTGCATCTTGACTACTGTGTTTAGTCATTTGGATTTGGATTTCTTGTGGATGAGAAAGGGATGGAGAGGATCCAAAAACAGTTGAACAAGTATGGTGACTGTTGTCTGTGGAATGCTCTCTATGAGGATAGAATGAAGGCTCGTGAGTTAAGTTACAGTATTAGGTGGAAAAAGAAGGGATATAATAGCATTGTATAAGTTATTACAGGGCTTTTTAAAGATAGATGCAAAAGAAGTTCTTCAGTATATAACAGTGAATGGTTTGCAGAAGCAGTGTGAGTGCCATTTAAGTGAATGAGTTTAGGAGAGATAAGCATTGTGTGAAAAAATGCTAGCCTGGGCCTAACACTTTGAGTCTTCAAGACACCATTGCCGATGCCTGGAAATTACAGTCGCACATACAAAAGGTTGCATAAAAGCACATTTCATCATCTGTGAGCTATCAGCTGTAATATGCAAAATACTGGATCAAAAGTATGAAAACAAACTGGAAGCAATGAAGGAAGAAGAAAAAAAAAAATCCAGTACAATGTAATTTGTATTAAGAGTATATATAGATATATATCATGGAAGGAAAAATTGGATATATATATATATATATATATATATATATATATATCCAATTATTGATCAGATGCCAGCTTGTTGTGACATGTAGACTTTGAATTTCACCACAAATGAAGGAATAGTATTCTAAAATAAGCCAGTATCAGAATTTCTAGAGTTATTTATGAGTGAAGCAAATGAAGGAAACAGCTATAGTTGTGATTATCTAAGTAAATGCTGTAAGTATTAATCTGAGAAAGGTATCTTGTGTGGAAATCTGGACAGAAGTGAGGAAAAGTGTATGTGTGAGTGTGAGACAGAGAGAGAGAGAGAACAAGGAAGCAATTTCCCTGGTTTTATTATTATTATTATTTTGGTAACCTATTTATTTTTACTTCTTATATTTATATCATTATAAATAAATATAATTATCTTTATATATAATTTTAATTATTTTTCATCACTTAACAAAGAAGTACAAAACAATGTTTTTATCAGAACGTCGTGTTAAATGTAGGAAGACAGAAGCATTTCTGGCAATCATATAGACCCGACAAACAAACCATCATCTCTTAAGAGAATACACCGAAAAATGTAAGAAAACAGGGTTTGTGTAAAAAAAAAGCAGCTAAACAAGTCACAGGAATTGGAAGAATATAGAACAGAAATAACATGAAGATGGCAAAATGTTCAAGAGGCTTATGAAAAAGCATGTAAGTGGAGGAAAGAGTGTCATAACAGAACCAATGTTAAAGGCAACATAAAAACAGAAGATTAAGCTATTCTGGATATCTATAGTAATTACTTTGAAAGACTATTAAATAAAACAAGAAATGACATAACAGTGGCAGAAAATGTTCAAGAGGAATGCAGTTAGCAGTATATTTCAGTGCTTTTGGTAGAAAAAAAGCTATCAGAAATATGAAATTTAAAAAATCAGCTGCCATAGATCATATATGACCAGAAGTGCACAAATACAGAAGTATAAATTTTACAGTGATTGCACTGGATAATTCAGAATATTGAATTTTGGATGACCAGAGCAGATCTAGACAGACTGATGTAGTTCGGAAGTATGGCTGGCTGAGTGATTAGCATATCCACTCTCCAACCAGCAGGTTGCAGATTCGAATCTTGCCATGGGCATGGATGTTTGTGAATATCTTTAGGTGGGAGATGAGTTTAAATGACTGGTGTGAGAACACCACCTCGCTTATTGGAGGCCTGATGTGGCTTGAAAAAGTTCTATGTTTGGTCTCTAGAACAGGGTTTTCAGACCTTAAATTCATACCATCCAGGGTATGAATGCACTATAGGTTTAAAGAAGCCTTTAGTGGGTGGGAGCCACATAAAAAAAAAAAGAAAAGAAAAGTCAGTGGTGCATTATAAGACTGAAATACAAGATCTAACCACATTGGGGTTATGTAAAATAACAGATTAATTTAGAAGAAAAATTTTTGTAGCAAATACAGAAATAATGTACACTTATATTGAAATTGGAATGCTAGCTTCCCCATTGGTCATTCATCGTGCATCGTGGTGAATGACTTTCTCTCATCAGATTTTTTAATCAATACTGAAGCACCACAGGATTCTGTACTCTCACCCATGCTCTTCCTCCTTTATATCAACAACCTTTTCTCTCTGACTTCAAATCCTATTTACAACTTTCCTGATAACAATACTCTTCATTATTATTATTATTATTCAGGCCTCCATGGAGTCAAGACTCTCATCATGGGAGGTCCTTCCTAGGAAACACAAAGTCAATCATACCACTCCTTGAACTCATTGACCATTCTTGCTCTCACGTGGAATGCACTGCCTCTATCAGGCAATGCATTCTACGGTTCCACCACCCTCATGCAAAGAAACCAGTCCTCGCCTTCTTGCTCACAGCTTTCTTTTGTAACTTCCAGGGATGGCCCCTGGTCATCATCACTCCTTCCTGCTGCTCCACTAAGTGAAAGAATTCCCCAGTGTCCACCATGTAACTGCCTCTCAACAGTTTAAAAGTCCTGATCATATCATCTCTCCTTCTTCTATCCACCAAACTCTGCAATCCACATTCCCTCAGCTGATCCTAATAATTAACATTGTACAGTCCTGAAAAACCATCTTTATTATCTGCCTCTGCATTATTTCCATAATTAATTTATCCCCCTTCAAATCCTGGGGACCAAATTTGAGAACAATAGTCTAAGTGTGGTCTGATCAGGGTCTTATACAACAGAATGATAACTCTACTATCTCTGCAAGTCAGCGTTCTTCTCAGTATTGTTGGATTCTGAATGAAGAGAAATTAAAATTATTAATACTCCCTTCAGAATCCAACATAATCCACCATATCAAAGGCTACATTTGTAGATATTATTTAATGTAAATCTCTTGTTATAAACTATTATTCATATAAAATTACCTTTGAGTTTTTTTTTTATTTAATTATTTAATCTAAGATATGTATAAATAATGGAAAGAACTCTGTATAAAAATAACGTTCAGATTATTTTATTTATTCCTATATTAATAGTAGAAGAATTTATGTTAATCTTATTTAATTGTATATTATTTGAATTGAAAAATATCCTTTTATTTCTGTATGTAAAGGTAAAATGTTATGTAATGCTCTAATTGTTGTCATGGAGACGGAGTTAAAAGTAGAAGGTGCGAGCGTGGTAGCGCGTGAGTTATGGACGTGAGATGGATTTGATAAAAGCTAGACAGTGAGAACAAGTTTTGGCAGGAAAAAGGAGTGAAGGTATATAAACAGAAAGCCAGAATAAACAAGGGAGGAGTCGGAGAGTCATCACAGTCAGCAGTCAGCACTAGAACTGGGGAACTAGGGACTGAGTGCAGTTGGAGCAGTCAGCACAGTACAATAGAGATGAGGAAATTATTTATTAGCAGCACGGAGTTAAGTGAGAGGTTGTAGTAATAAGAATTAAGTGCTGTAATTAGATTACGAAGGATCAAGATATAAATTGACTACTCAGAATATTGATATGGAATTCTGAAGTTAATGTTAAATTCCAGAGCTTCCAAGGAAGATTAGTGGAAAGTTGATTCTATTGTAAAGTAGTATATGAGGAATAAGTGAATTTTCTAGTGCAAGTGTGTCTGCATTTGTGATGTGCTGAGATTAATGATTAAGTTATTTTAAAGACGATTACTTTTGAAATGTGTAGCTCCAGTGTGATAGTTAACTAAAGTATTAAGTATGCCTCAATGAATAATGTGTGCAAGGATTTATTCCGGTAAGAACAGTTGTTGTACTTTATAGCATTTTAGAGTGAAGTTATAAGAATGAACTCCTCCTGTTAAATCCTAATATTAACTGTGGTGCTTATGCTGAAATTAACCGAAGCTAGAAGATTAATAGTCTTCCTCCCTTAAAGTGATAACTACCTCTTGACTGAACTATGTGATTTCTGACTAAAGGATAATTAGAGAATACAATTGTTAAAATATTTGCTGTGAATTTCAGTGATATTGAACTTTAGCACTATCTTTGTTTGTTAGGGAGAAATCAGATTTTAAAGACTCAATGTTTGATACCAAGAGTTGAGTGAATGTTATGAGTTGTTGAACAGTTATTTTTGCATTATCTTGTATCCAAAGTATGCTTATGTTTATGTTATATAACCCTGTATTAAATGTTTTGTTTTATTGATTTCAATTTGTTGTTAGCCTGATTCTTTTTCACTGCACCGTTCATAAGATTATTGAACCTAGCGGGAACCTTAAATGTTGATGTTAAACTCGGCCTATATATAAAAATTAGACTGTTAAAGTTAATTAATATTTGATTCCACTATTTTGCATATACTAATCTGAATATAGGGTGGTGCAGTATAATAGAAATTTCCCTATATTTAGCTTAGTAATCAACATACAATTAATTAACCTTAATAAGAACAACGTTAAAACAAGATGGCGGATCAAAAGACAGGATGTACTATTACTACTATGGAAGGACGATCCAACAGTATTGCAGCAATCCTCTGGGTTACCTTCACCACCTTTGCAATATGACCCCCTGGATTTAGTTTTCTATCGGTCATCAACCCCAAATCTCTTGTCTCCCCTACTTCCTCCAGCAGCTCCTCCAATCGACTATGCAGCCTCCCATTGATGTATCCCAAACTTCAAGACTTTACATGTTGCTGCTTTAAACTGACACCCCCATTCATTTGCCCATCTGTCCAGTTTATTCAAATCCTCTTGCAGGGCCGCCACATCTGTCTATTACTAATAACCCTTCCCAGCTTCACATCACCTGCAAGCAACTGAATATTCCCTTGCAATCCACTGACAATGCCATTGATATAAAGGTTAAACAATACAAGTCCCAATACTGAGCTCTGTGGAATCCCACTTGTAACCTTCTGCATCCTTGACACTGCCCACCATACACAACTCTCTAATACCTATCAGACAGGCAATTCTGAATCTAGATGACTAGCCCGACATCTAAACCCATGTGCTGCAACTTAAATACCAGCTTATCATGTGGCATGCTGTCAAATGCCTTTGCAAAATCCATAAAAATGGCAGTGTATGCCTTTCCCTCATCAACTGCTCTTGTCACTTTATTATAAAAGGTAATCATATTACTAAAGCAAGAGTGCCCCCTTAACAAATCCATGTTAATTCTCACAGATAACATTACCCTCATCTGCCCAATGCTGTAAATAGTCCCTCACTAATTTCTCCAAGACCTTAACAACTACTGATGAAACACAAACTGGCCTATAATTAGGCACTTCCAGTCTGCTACTGCTCTTATGCAATGACGCTATCTTACCTTCCTTCCATTCCTTGGACACTTTCCCATAGCCAGACTTTCATTGAAAAGCCAGGTCAAAGGAACTGTCAGTTCTTTAGCACATTCTCTCAAAACCCATGATGAAATACCATCCAGTTCCACAGCTTTACTGACATCCAGAGTACTCAGTATTTGGAAACACACTCTCCTCTTGCACTTCTAAACCTCGAACCTGCCCTACCCCTCTGGTATTAAAATCTTCTTCTCCAGGATGAAATACTCCAATAAAGTGCTCAATGAACAATTCCACTATGTCCTCTGCATAAGTCACTCTATTCCCATTTTTATCCCACAATGTCATTCTTCCACAATCATTTCTCCTCCTACTGGCCACATAGCTACAAAAATTCCCTAGGATTTTCTTTGGATCTTAGTGCCAATCTCTTCTCATATTCCAGTTTTGCCTTCCTCACCATACTAGTCACTCTCCTGGCCTGAGTCTTATATTCTTCATGCATCTGCTCTCCACCCCTCTCCTTATATCTCTTCCATAATCTCTTTTTCACCTGCAGTTCCTGTTTGATATTGTTTGTCATCCACTATACACCAAATTGTGTCTGCTTTTTCACTCATGGAATACAGCTTACTATTGCTGCTAACAAATATTCCTTCATAATTTCCCAAGCACTAATGATATCCTGGACTTCCAATTCTGACCTCCATAGAACTACTCCAAGTTGATATCTAAGACTATTATAATCACTCGCATTATAATTCCACATACATTCCCTTTTCTTTGATATTCCTGCATGTCTATTCATCTTCCAAATCAAAACTACATGGTCACTCTCTCCAACTGGGGGGGGGGGGAGAGATGTCATCTCAGTTTTCAACTCTTCTGATGCTATGACCAAATCCAAAACTCTTGAACCTCTTGTTCCCTTTATTACATGTTGCCTAAGACACCTGTCCCTCAAGAATTCTAGAAATTCCATTCCCTTATTACTACATGCATTTTCCTCTTCCCAGCTTATACACCTATAGTTAAAATCTCCCATAACAATCATTCTTCTTGCACTTGCCAAGCTCAACTGCCTAAACATCTCCTGCTCCCCACCTTCTGTACTCCTTGGCTTGCAGCAACACCCCACTAAATATCCTCTCTTGTCTGCCTCTACCTTTCATACTTCTCATCTCATTCCTGAGACATTCCACCTCCTCTTTCAACTCATCTATGTCTCTCTCTGCAAGTTAGTCACTCTTACTCACCATTCATCTGCCCAATCAAGATCATCTCTGAAAACTTCACAATCATTCAAGTCTTCCACACTCCCCACTCTTTTCATATTTCGCTCGTTATTCTCACTTATCACACTACTCATCTTTCGAGATTCTCCCACTCCTGACACAACAAGGTCGAACATCGTAACATCTAACTCACTAAATTCCTCCCAATGCATACATTTTACGCATATATACACTCCCCTTTCTCTCACCCACCACATATCCAACTGTTGAGATGCATATATGCCACAAAATCCTTTATTATGTTAAACAAAATGGAGTCCTTGAATTGGGGAGGACTTGGTGACAAGCCATTTGTAAATAGAGCTGTGGCTGCTGCCATCATTAAATTAGTGCTGAGGAACTCCTACAATTAAATACTAAATACTACTACAACTAAATGCTAAATACTATGTTATATGCTCTACTGTAAGCTAATTTACTTAAGCTATACTACAAGTATAAACTATATTTAACTATACTAAATAACAAAAACTTATCTTCTCTTCCACCGCAGATGCATCCGACTCTGACCTCGCCTTCTCGGTAACCCAAAATAACACAATATAACATCTAAACTCCAAAAGCAGTACCACTAAAGAATACTTATGTTACCGAAAAAAAAAATGTAGCACAATTCGCGACAGAGTCACACTATACACTTCTTTCCATAACCAATGACTTAAAAAATGACCCGATCTCCTCAACATCCTTAAATGGGGTGAAGATAACATAGTAAAGGTCAATGCCATAAAAACTAAGGCTTGCCTTATTACCCACAAGAGAGATCCTACTTCGCTCCTCTTACTTTTGATGTCCAATTTCCCTTTAAGATCTCTTTTTGGGTTGACTGTCATATCCAATTTATCCTGGCACAAACATATTACATACATTGCCTCCTCAGCCTCTAAAACGCTTGGTGTTCTTTTCTGTTCAAGACATTATTTCTCTTCCTCTAAGCTCCTAACACTTTATAAGCCTCATCTTACCTTGGAATATTGTTCCCACATTTGAGGTGGTGCACCCAAGACCTCCCTAAGAATTCTTGATGATATTCAGAATAGGACAATCTACTTAAAAGATAACCCTTTCCTTACAGACTCCCTTCAGTCACTTTTCCATAAGTGCTCTGTTTCTGCACTGTGTGTGCCTTTTTTTCACAGCTACTTTCATGGACACTTCCATTCCTCCACTTTCTTCTAACCATATAAGAAATGAGCAGTCACTGGCCAACACTCATACTTTGTCCAACTCCAAACATATGGAACAAATTTCTAATAATTTTCCTTCATTCCATCCACCTCTATTCTTTGGAACAGTCTCTTCCATATTGTGTCTTCCATTGAATACAACCACCAACTCTTTAAGAAATAAATCAACAGGTTACCTCTTCCCCCCTTAATCACCTGCCCACACATGGCACTGTAGTGTTATAAGTCCTGAGACATTGCATGTGTGAGGGGTCATCATTAAAAACAAAATAAATAAGTAAAAAAAGTGTACTTGAATAGTCCTCCTTATGATCCATCATTATCGGTCTTATTAATCTCATCATCATAATTTCGTGTTATTAATAAAGATATAATGAGGACAATGAGAGGAAAAAAATAAGATTTTTTCTATATAAAATTTTCAGAAATACTGAAAAGAAAGCAGTAGGGAGAAAAATAAAATAAAATGAGTGCTAACTGAGAAAAAACAACAGCTAAAATCATGACAAACAGGAATATAAATAAAACTTTGACAATCAATATAAATACACACATATTACAGTAATTTTAGTATATTTCAGTTACTGTCATTTTACAAACATTATTTTTATATCAAAACTTTAAGGACTCACATATTTTTTATTTTCTTTTTTCTTTTCTCGCTTGACTCTTGCTGTTTCAAATTCATCACATTCTGTAATAGAATATAAAATGCATAAACTGTATTAAGAAAAGAAATATTGGTATCTCTGGTTAAGTATATATAGGGATATAAATAAGGAATTAACTTAGTTTAAGATATAACATTTTTATGGTTTATTCGGACTTGCAAGATTACCAACAAAGGAGTTACATATCATCACTACCAATCTTATCAACTGACAAGTGATTTAATATATCAAGTATTGCTTTATCATGCATTATGTCATTAGATAGTTCTTGGTGCTCAAGTAGTATTTCCTTTTCTAACTAACCAGTGTTCACACACACACATACACACTTGCAAAATATACTTCTTAAATTTTTCAGCAATCAGCTAGCACTCAAAATTGTACTTAAGAAACTAACGCTAATTTAATTTTTATTATCCTTACCTCCTTTTATATATATTTTTAAAAGCTATCTGGATTAATGTTAGCATTCAGCTAGTTGTAAATTTTGTGCTAGAATCTTTAACTGACAATTCAGTTGATGCTAGCTGCTACTTAGATAATACTACTACTACTACTACTACTTAATACTACTTAAATCATAATATTTGATTAATTGGAATTTGAATCCATAGACAATTGGATGCAAATCAGGTATGCTATCCATTTGGTGAACAGGCTGTTCGATATGGTTGATAATATGATCTAACAATAACAAACCAGATAGAAGAGTATAATTTGGAAAGAAATTGCTAAATTTGAGCTAGAAATGATGTATGCTTAACTGTGTAATCAGACTATTACAGTATCTTGACACGAATTCACGGCGCTGATGTGCTGCGAGTCTGGTAACCTTTTACGTGTGGGTCATATATATATCAGGAAACAAATATGTTGATTTTTATAAGGTCAAAGAATATAAACTCTGACAAATAAGTTGTCAGAATATCAGAATATTTGTAATAATACTGAAAAGTAACATTCTGAAGTATTATGCATTTATCTATTATTTCTTCCCTCCTTATTGTTTGATTTAGGCTCTATGAATTCTCTTCAAGAACTTTTTGTTTGTGAATCATTGCATGCATTACATTTAATTTATTATTCCTTCCTTATATTTTTCTTTTAAAGTATTAGGATCACATTACAGAAATCTTTTCAATGTCACTGTCAAATTCCATGAATCAAAACGGTAAGAGTGTACTATAAACATTTGTGAAATTATTTATAAAAAAAAAAAAAAAAAAAAAAACACCAAGGAACTTGTGTTTATGTTGAACGTTTTTTTTTTTATTTATTTATTTATTTATTTTTTTTTTAGTTGGTTATACTATAAATTAAAGATGCCAACAAATTATATTCTTGGTTTCATCCTTTATCCAAGTGTAAGAGCAAGCAAAGTTTGCATGCGAAGTAACTTCCCATCAGTTGCCTTAGTATCCCATAATGCAATGCACATGGTGGAAGGGCCATAACCCAGATACCTTCCATCTTATCTATACAGGTGCTAACTATATACAAATCCTAAACACCTTCAATTTTATATTATTGCTATCACATTTGGTGTAGTATACCAAAAACTTGAGGGAAAGAACCTAGTGATTTTTTTTAAACAGCTCAAAATTATATTCCTCGGGGAACACTATATAGGAGAGGACTTCTCAAGAGGATGAGAAGTTAGTTCAAATAGCTACTTACTAGTAGCTGCTTGTTTTTTAACAAGTTTAGAGGGAAGTGAATAGAACTGTTTGTAGAGAAGCACCAACAAAAATGTCTACATAGTAAGAAACATCACAGGATAACAACGTTTGCAACAAACTCATTGGAGTGAGCTTATGTAAGAGAGATCTCATCAGTAAATGAACTAATCTCTTCTGGATAGGATTATAACTTACAAGAAAGTTTTTCTTTCTTGTAGTGGAGTGGAGAAGAAGTGCTTCTTCTCCACTCCACGATACACACACTTTCAACCACTTGCTCACACACTAAATTGTTAACATTTTTTAGAACGGTGTTTGGTTTGGCTTTTTTTAGATGAAAAAATATGTGGCCAAATTATTTTCATAGTTAACCTGGTTGTTAAATTCATTAATGTGTGACAGCCTTAAAGTGTGTGTGTGACCAAACATTGGTTACACACACACACACACACACACACACACACACACACACACACACACACACACACAGTGGAGTGGAGAAGAAGCACTTCTTCTCCAATCCACTACAAGGAAGAAAAACTTTCTTGTAAGTTATAATCCTATCCAGAAGAGATTAGTTCATTTACTGATGAGATCTCTTTTACATAAACTCACTCCAATGAGTTTCTTGCAAACATTGTTACTATCTTGTCATGTCTCTTATGTAGGCATTTTTGTTGGTGCTTCTCTATGAATTCTATTCACTTCCCTCTAAACTTGCTAAAAGACAAGCAGCTGCTATTTGAACTAACTTCTCATCCTCTTGAGGAGTCCTTCCCTATATAGTGTTCCCCAAAGAATACAATTTTGAGCTGTTTAAAAAAAATCACTAGGTTCTTTCCCTCGAGTTTTTGGTATACTACACCAAATGTGATGGCAATAATATAAAATTGAAGGTGTTTAGGAAGATGGAAGGTGTATATCATGAGAGGTATATCAGCACAATAAGGAAAATTAACCATCTGGAGATTTGAACATTATCAAAGATAACAAGAAGTGCAGCAAGATCTCTGTGTAGGAGACAGGTAGACTGTGTTCTAGTAGCACTGAAACTGTCCTAGCCCAATGAAGAATGGCATGGAATATCATTTACAGCATTGGTTTTGGAAATCTTAAAAATTTTTAATGTTCAAGAATTGTAAGCACTTATTTCATAATGCAATGCAAGATTTGTCAAACAACAAGGAATAATAGAATGTACTGTTAACAAAATTATTGATAGAAGTTAAGGTCACAAGAGAAAGTCATTTTTGTATAGAGGAAGGAGGCGAGTGATAGTACACAGTTGTATGGTATTCTGGCATTAGTAACGAAATATGATGAGAGGAAGCCAGCCACCCATTATTAGAAAGGATAAAAAATAAGCTAGTAGTTTATTTTTTATCCACTTGTTTAGTAGACTACTAAACAAGTGGAAATCCCAAGAGTAACTCAAAGTTCTTCAAACCTTTCCAAGTACAAGAAAAAATTTTGAATAATCTTGGTAATCAGTGCTTAACTGGCAAGCATCCACAAGTGGAGCTGAATGTTCATAAACTACTCCATTAGTTCGTTATGTTGAAATTTCTGGAATGAACTATGTAAAGATAAGAATGAAATAACTAATTTAATAACTAAATTAAATATTTACAACCTGACATTTTGCCAGCTAAAGCTAGCATTATCAAAGACATTTTTAAGATACACACTCAATGGAACTAGAATTACAATAACCTCCAAAACAAGAATGGTTGCATGCATGGAAGGCAACAGTGGTGCTCTCTACAGTGATTATTGCTGATGGGGGAAAGTACAAAAATTTATGCAGAATTACACCATCATTTTTGTAGCACATGAACTGCCTTCTGGGAACAGTTTCTGTGATTTAAAGAGTGATTTAACCTGGGATCACTAGCTTTGTTTATTTCCACCTGATGAAATGATCTTCATCTAAGGCACATTGGGCTAGTCCTCTTTCTGGTTGGTCATACAGAATAAAATTTTTATCCTTTTCTTCTTGTAAATGGCAGTCTGTCCTATTAGTATGAATTATTGAATCCCACAGTGACAAAAATTTTAAGCAAAGACTTCAATTTCACAAAATAAACCCTCAATGATCATGGCAAACAAAGAATTCACTATCAAAAGACTATTGCAAGACTAAGCTGATGTTATCAGTAACCTCAACCTTGCAAAAAAAAAAACACATATCCTCCAAAATGCACCAATCCAAAGGAGAAAAGTTAGCCTTAAGAAAACTAAAACTGAACAATAGCATAGGAATATTAAAAGAAGACAAAGGAAATGCCATGATGATCCTTAACACAGATGATTACAACAACAAAATAAAAAATTTACTATTTGATACGTCAACATACATTCCCAAAGAATCCCACATAATTGATAAACAAAACCATAAGTCTTTTAAACAGTATTACAAGCTGGCCAACAGAAACTTTGTCCAAATTCAAAATATTTTATCCACACATAGGCTGCCTTAGGTCCACAAACTTGAAGTTCTGCTACTCCGTATCATTGATGTCATAAATTGCCATACCTATAAACTTGCTAAACATTTGGCATCCAAACTTCACAAGCACATCGGTAAGACATCTTACGTTAAAAACTCCACTCACTTTAAAACTGCTATACAAAACCTCCCATTAGAGGGAAAGAATTGCTTAGTATGTAGTATCAGAGGGGAATATTCCAAAATATTCCCCTCTGATATTTGCATACTCTTTAAGCATTGTCATAAATGTGGGCATTTTAGCTGGAATAACCAGCTCTTCAAACAAACTGAAGATGTAGCAATGGGCTCGCCACTTTCACCCCTCTCCTACTGCTAACTTATAAATAGAATCCATTGAAGCAATGGCACTTAATTCATTCCCCCCCCCCCCCATTCAAGCCCATAATGTGGTAGGAGTATATAGAAAATGTCTTTGCCATTTGCACCACATGGCTACAGGAACTTTGCAGGAATTTGCATTTTACAACCCTCCACAATATCCACCCCTGAATCACTTTTACTGTTGAAGAGGAAAAAGAAGGGGGCTCTGTTCAGTCTATCAGAAGCACCACCACACACACACACACACACACACACACACACAGGAAAGACATGTATATGCCACTTCACATCACCATCCTGCCCATAAAACTAGAATTTTCAAAACTTTAGCCTCCAGGGAAAAGCAAGTTTTGTCCTCAGGAAAGATGCATTTGTAGCAGACTCTGCTTGTTTGTTTTTTTTTACAAAAAAAAAAAAAAAAAAAAACTCACTACACTTTTAAAAAAGAACCCCCCCCCCACACACACACATGCAACAACCAGAATATGGTGTAATATATACACCATATTCTTACCTTATACCAAAGGTACAATAGATAAATTGGGCTCACTTTCCTCAGACAAATTAAGGACCACCAAGATCTCCTTCCCAAGTGTCTATAGTATCCCCAATAATAATTAAATAAATTTAGGAAATTTAACCTTAGCTACTTAGGTGGCGCTTTGTGAATATAACAATTATTGTTTAATTAGCCTTGTACCTGTACTGATGATGCCTGTGATACTCAGGTGAAAATTCTACGAATAAAGAATAATTTAAGTGAGTTAATTCCATTATTATAATAGTTAGTAGTATCCCCATCAATGTGGGATCCAGTCATTTAGACAAACAGGACAGGCTACCATTACTAAAAGAAAAAGAGTTACAAAATATATTCAGTATGGCCAACCAATAATTGGCAGGAATGTGCAATATATGACCTCTCCAGTCAAGTCAATCCCCACCTTCCCACAGTGTGGCCTGTTTCCACAAAAGGGTCTCTGGTAAAATCACTGAGTATTCCTGCTACAAAGGGATTTCCCTAAGTTGGGGGAAATGCCAACTAGACACTAGGTGTAGATGTTCTTTATCACCCAGTGTAATACCACCATTCAGCTTATTGGAGGTCTGAAGTGGCAAATGAAATGCTTGGTCTCCAGGGTAGGGATTCTGGTTTCTGTTCCTCCGTCCCCCTTCTCTTCTTCATGTAGTCTGAGTGATACCCCATCAAGGTCATGACAAACATACTTAGAGACCAATAAACTCCTCATCAAGGGTACATCAGTTAAAACAGTGGTGCTGCAGCCCCAAACCTGTCAGAAATGAGTCAGGAGGCTTCCCGATCAACTTGTGCATAATCCCACTGCCACATTATACCTTGGAGAGAGAGTCTGAGTAGTTGTATGTGAGGGACAATGTTGAGGCCATGTTATGATATGGAGACTGGTTTCTGGATGTCATGTTCACTATACATCCCTACTATATGAGAACAGGTTGAAGATTTGTGGGTTGCAGAAATTGGTTGATAGGCGGAAAATGGGTGATATGATTGAGACATTCAAATTACTGAAGGTTTCTATAAGATTAATTCAGAAGATATTTTCGAGAATAGGACTGGTGGTGGGAGGACTAGGGGCCATACATGGAAGCTGGGCAAGAGTGCGGTTAGAGCTAGGTTTTTTATTTGGAGAGTGGTGAATGAGTGGAATAAGCTGCCAGAGTCTGTTCTGGGTGCCATGACTGTGAATGAGTTCAAGGCGAAGTATGATGGATACTGTGTGAATGTCGAATAGTTGTTCTTGACATGATTAGGGCCTCCCTCAATGAGTCTAAGGACTCCTTGGAGTTGCCCGTAATAATAATAATATCCTTCCATCCAATTAAACTTGAAGACTCACACAAACAGTAACAGTGACCCTGTGACAAAAGAGAATCTCCCTCATAAACTAATCACATTAAAAAAAGTCACATTACAACCAGCCAAAATATACAAACCATACCAGAATCTCTTCACTAAAAACTGGAAGATTTTTATCATCTCATCGTGGATGTTATCAGGGCCCTATGGTGTTGACATGAGAGAGTAAAAGTGCTATTTATAGTTTTTTTCATTAATAGCTCACTGTATGCCTCTAACCAATTTGCAGAGGAGTTGAGCAGCTGTTTCTCTTGTTCTTTTTTTCATATCAAAATTCAGGAGGATAAGAAGCTGTTGCAAAGCTTTCTCCAGGCATCTGCAATTGTTTCAAATCAGCGACTACACATCCATTATGTTCCAAAGTGGACAACTAGGGTATTCTATACATACCCTTCATTTTATGAATTTTATCCCATAAACTGAATCTAAGATTGGTTTTGACTCTGATGTCTAATGTAATATTTATGAGCACATTTAAAGCTGAGAAATTTGATGTAGTAAGTTATCTATGAAATATACCCCATGCTCTGTCTCAATCTTTTTTTTTTTTCCTTTTCTTTTTGGCTTGGCATTTCACTCAGAGTTCACTGCTACACTGATAGATGTTTGGCTGACTGTCTAAGCATTAAAGTGCGTAAGAAGAGAAAATGTATGCCAATCAGATTAGCCATGTGGGAGTTCATGTTTGAGAGCATGGTTTCTGTTTTACACCATATCCTCCTGGGAAGATATAGTGCAAAACATAGGGAAATGATCACGTCCATAAATATTCTCTTCAACATCCCCGCATAAGCAGTGTAAGAATGGCAAAGGAGAAGATTGTAAAATCTATACAATATATGATCAGGTAGGCACATGAAAGAATGTACTGTGCAATTATTGGTGGTGGAGAACAGAGATCGTTATTGTCAAGCATTAGCACAACAATCTGGCCTTGCCAATTCATGTTGCTGCTAGCCCCACAGAATACCGTGTCCATTAAAGTCACTCATTAGTATGGGCTAAGGTATCACAATATGAGATGATCAAGGTAGAGTATCATCTGTTGTGTTAACTCTGTACCCAATGGTAAATAAATGGAAAATATTGTAATAAGGATCCCACTGAACGGCAGATGGCCCACTTCCAGAGTAGTGTTAAGCTAGACACAAAGAAAAGGAGTATGGTTGTCCACTGGGATAGCAACTCCTCCATGAGCAGGCCCAATTTCAGTTCTGCCCTTATGAATAACAGTGAAATGCCTTAAGGCAGGGGTTCCCAACCCTATGCCCGTGGGCACATTGGCGCCTGCCGCTGTTCAACTATGTGCCGTATAGTTTGAAATAATCACGCAACAATTCGTGGCATGCTATATGATGCATGCGTTAATGACACATGACGAGTATTAAACGCATACAATGTAAAGTAGACATGCATTCGAAGTTGTTCATTCCAGTTTAAGAACTGGAATATCATCATATTCTCCTAATTATGAAGCACTGGCCAATGAAATGCAATGCCAAAGATAACACTAACTTACATATATATATATATATATTTAAATTTTTATATAATGTAAACTTTTAAGTAATAAAACATTTGATTATAATGTAAACTTTGTATGTATTCATTTAACAAACGAATTCAAAAAAATTTGTTTGAAAAAATAGATGGTGCCCATCGCCCTATCGGTATTTTAGAATGTGCTCTAGGAAACAAAAAAGTTGGGAACCCCTGCCTTAAGGTATGTGGGGGAGAACTCACTGGGTTTCAAATGTCTCTGCAGAAGACCTTGATATCATTGATATTTTTCCAGAATCCACAACAGTTCCATTATAAATATTTTCCTATTCTTTTGGCTTGGGATATGTATCCAATTTCCAAGAGGTTGCAGCCTCACTTTTGTCTGGCTTCCTTCTCAACTCATTTTGAGAGTATAGACAGCCAGTGTCCATCCCTTCCTATGAAAAAATGTTTAATGCAGAATCTTATGTGTCAGGATCAGTTGTGTTGTGATAAGATAAGAGAGCTGTATGATAACCAAGAAGCTTCAGTAAAAACAGTCTTTGGAGAAACAGTGTTCAAGTGTAAAAAAGGGATGCAGCAGGGTTGTATATCATCACACTATCTTTTTAATATTTATAGTGAATATATTTTGAAAATGGCTAACTTCGACAAAGACCCAGCTGGAATTAAGATTGGTGGCAAAAAAAATAAATAATTCAAGATATGCAAATGATACAACCCTCATAGCAGAAACTAAGTAAGATCTTGAGTGGCTGATCCTATTGGGCTTAATTTAAACATTAGCAAAACAAAAGTTGATGGTTTCTGACAATTTAAATGAATTTACAATACAGGGAGATAAAATACAAATCATTGAAGGTTGGGATTTACTGGGCTTCAGAATCGGAAATGATGGTAAATGTGAAGATGAAATTAAAAAGAAGGATAGTCATGAGAAAAAAAAAAAAAAAAGTATGTTAAATCTGACAAAAATTATGAAAGATAGATCATGAAAGTTAGAATTCAAAGCAATGGTACTTCCAGTAGTGTATGGATGTGAAAGCTATATTATTAAGAAATAGAAAGTGAATCGATTCATTTGAATTATAGACATGGAGGAGACTATTAAGAATCCCATGGACTACAAGAATGACCAATAAGAAAGTTTGAAAGAGTATTATTTGTATGTATTATTAAAAAGAAAGACAAAGTAAATTGATTCATTAGAATAATAGACATCGAGGAGACTATTAAGAATACCATGGACTGCAAGAATGACCAACAAGAAAGTTTTTAAAGAGTGTAAAGATAGAATGCTCCTTGGAGGCGATGCTAAACAGAAGTTGATGCACTTAGGACATATGTGAACTGATGAATCATTGGAAAAGGCAGTTATGTTCAGGTAAGATTGAGGGAATGAGAAGTAGAGAAGACTGCAAAAGAGTTGGATGGACAATATAAAAGAATTTATCAACTTGAACTTACAATTGCTGAAAGAAAGGATAAGATTCCTAGTGGGATGGAGAGCCTTTGTTCACAATATCACCAAGAGTCGAAAACAACTGGATGGCACAAAACAACAACAAACAGAACCATAGCAAAACCAAACATGTGATAATTGCTTCAGGCCTCCAAGAAGCGAACTGGAGGCAATTCAACCTTGTTTATATTTAATATAAAAATATTTATATATAATGTTTATTATAAAAATATTTATATTAAACATTTTTATTCATTCAGAGATTTCTTTGCTAAATGAAGTCTCTTAAGTTTTTCTTTCTCACTTTTCAGATTTGTGATCTTGCTTCTAATTTTTATTTTTTCCTTTTATTGTTATATATCACTTCATCTCATTTTACCTTTACTAGCTCATTTACTTGGGTGCATTGAGTCTATTAGGCTCAATGTGCCCAAGTAAATGAACTAAAGTAAAGTATATATAAACCTAATGATATGTGATGGTTTGTCAAAGTAGTTTCCCTTTGTGTGGGATGAAAAGATCGTTTCCAGTAGGGAAAATCTTACTACCTCTACATGAGAATAACTAACATACCTTTAGCTGAAAAGCATCCCAGGTGGAATTCCAAGTTCTAACAAGTACAAATTTTAAATAAAGTACTTTGAAGATTGAATGGCAAGTACTTTATTGCCAATATTTTCCTTTCAGTTCAGTATACATGCTTTACAGAGTATTCCTAATTTAAATAAATTTGGCTGTAAAAAGTTACCAAGGTTTGGGATAATGTCAAAAACAGTAACCAGAAATTGTAAGCAGAAGGTGTGGCCAGCAAGTGCCACATACTAGCATGAAATTTCATGCTATTATTCAATCTGTGCTGTTTGTCTTTGTGATCACATTATTTCTAATCTTGAAAATGCTTCAATAACTGCAGACCAATAAAGTGCTTGTTTTACATGCTTTGTGAAAAGCCCATTAAAACTTCAAAAATTAATATGCATAACCAAAATATAAGTCTAAACACATTTATATTATTGTAGAGGATCTTGTGAACTTTTTTTTTGTTGTTGTTGTTGTAGCCATTTTATATGAACATTTGGCTAATAATTTCAAATTCCTTCTTCAGCACCTGCTCATTGGAGCAAATTGTTAAGGCTCTATATTGTCCACTTCTATATCGAGGTGGACAATAAACGCATTTATAGGGGGTCATCAGCATTTGAGGATGCTGATGACCTCCTAGTTTTTGTGCTGGATGGTAGTATAAATTTTTGTGTATGTAAATTGGCCTGTGTGTGTGTGTAGGTTTGCAGTAGACCATGAAGGAAAGGCAACCTGAGGGACGTATGACAAGTTTGTCTAGAAAAGAAAATAATATCATGAAAAGCAAAAAAAATTACAAGAATGCCATAACCATACCATACATTAAATATGGTATGGGGAATATTAGAAAAAAATTGATAGATCACTACATAAATACAACATCAAGGCAACTTTCAAGCCTCCTGCAAATTTAAAAAGTATACTTCGCTCATTCAAAGTTTAGTGCATCTGCAACCTACCCTGCATGGGGAAAACAGGAAGTACCATTCCAACAAGAAAAGACAAACACAAATACCACATTAAATTCCTTCACTATGGTAAAAGATGCCAGCATGCACTTCAAACATGTCACAGAATCAACTGGAAAGGCAAAAGTCCCTACACTGCACCAAAGCCTAATTTGAAAGAAAATTCAAGGAAGCTTGTGAGATACTGAAATATAATCCTAATCTCAACAAGAATGATGGATTAGTAATTCCAAGAATCTTGAGGACCAATCTGCAACCTATACAGCATCAAAAGCAAGATGGCAGAATCTTAAGATAAGAAAGACTATAGAGATGTGTCTGATGTAGTTCCACTGTAATTTTTTTAATCATCTGTATATTATTATACTTATTATGTACAAAATATTATTTTATTTATTAATTAATTAATATTTATTTTTATATATATATATATATATATATATATATATATATTTTTTTTTTTTTTTTAATTTTTTTTTAATGTAATTTTATTTTATTACCAAAGATCAGGCTAATGAAAACAATTAGCAAAGCACTTAGATTTAGCTTAATTTTGTGTATTATTACGTATCTGTCCTGTGCATATGTATGTTTTCCTGATAATGACCCATCATCAACCTCTATATCGAGGTGGACAATAAACACATTTATAGGCAAATGCTTCACTATCTTGAGACAGAGTATAGAAGATAGTGATCTATAAAAGACAGATCCATCAAGCATAATGAATATAATTAGTTCATTATTGCGATATTTGTCATTCAGTGTTAAGATCATAATGAAAAATATAATTATCTAAATATTCATGCTCATAGCAGCTAGACAGTACACTCAGACCTCTGAATTCCTCATCAAAATTATCAGGAAGAACTTCAGTGTTGACAAATGTCAACAAGAAGTTCTGTTGTCAATAAGACAACAGAACTTCTTCTCATCTTTCATTTACCTCTGTCCTGGAGCAGCGCTTCCCAAACTGTGGGCCGCAGCTCCCTTGGGGCCATAGGTTTTGTTGAGGGGGCCGTGAGATAATGAAAACAAATTTAAAATCTTTTAAGACTGAGTAGATTTTTTTTTATCTTAAAAGAAACGTATTTAATTTTTATTATTTATTTTTTGTTATTTTTTATATTTTAATGGAAAAAAAATCACACATTGGTGCATGTTCACAAATTTTGCTTCCTGCGTATTTCAGCGCTTAATGAATATTAGTAAATATATGCTTATTCGTATAAGCTTCATTTCAAAGCAGAAATTTAAGAATTGCAGTTTCAAATATTTCACCAGATATTGGTGTGGTATATTGGTATTGAAACACATCCATCACATTAAATTGTTATTAAACTTCTTTTATATTTTTAATTCTTGTTTTATTACTAATCATTTTACGTTTCATGTGCTTGTACTGCAAATGTACAATAACGATATATCTATTTATATATATAAAAATATGAGATAATGTGCCATGTCAAATGTGTATGTAAGATGCTAAAAATGTAATATTTGCATTTGATTTTTGCAATATCCACTGTGTATGTTTTGTATTGAATATAAATACAACAAATATTATAATAATATATGTCTATATTATGATTTTTTTTCGAGGGGGGGGTGAAATATTTTAATTTTTCTAAAGGGGGCCCCTGACATCCAGAACTCTGGGAAGCACTGCTATAGAGCAACCTTCCTCACATAGTGTTGTCCAAAGAATTACAATCTTCCCCAGAAGCTATTAAAAAGTATCACTAAGTTCCTTCTCTGTTCAAATTCTGTCTACATGCTGCATGCTAAAGAGGGTTTATGATGCTTCAGCTTTTCATGTGTGGGATTAACACATTCACACAAGGGAGTGTTCTGCACATGTTGCACTGATGGCAGGAACTCACTTTACTGTATGTATGTCCCTTCCACAACAAAGGAGAACAATTTTACCAACTTTTGGTATGTGAGTTGCAACTTTTTGGATAGAATTTTATTTGTAAACTGTCTTAATGATATCGAAAATTTCAAATGTAATTCAAACTGATTTCAAGTAGCGTATATATATGCATACATCGTGTCTTTATTTGCTTTAGAAAATTTGCATTATATCAATCATTTGCTTTCTGCACCCAACAACTGCATTATAAACTGGTGTTATCACATATTTTCTGCAAATGAAAATTTGAAAGAGGATGTTAGGACAAAAAATTTTAATTAGATACCGAGTTTGGGGCTATGATAAAACTTTGCTTGTATGAATGCAGCTTACTGTCTGTAGAATGGGATGCACTTTTCATTATGAAGGGTCATTTTTATTCCGAGTATCTCTAATTATACTAATTGTTGCTAAATATAGTACATAGACTTTAAATGTTTCTTCTGTACTGCATTTAGTAATGCAATAAAAAGATTTTTTTTTTTGCAGTATAGTGTCTGCAAGGATGGGATGTTTTTCATACTACAGGAGCATTTAAATCCTATTCTTCAGAAGGATAGATGTAGTAAGTAAAAATTCATCTATAAAAAATAAAAATTTTCATTTTTATTTTTTATAGATGAAGAAAAAAAATAAAAATGAATCCTTCTATGTATTATAAGAAGTGAATTGCATCCGTTGATCTCCAATAAATACTAGCATATACAAGATATATAAAAAAAGAAAATTCTTTGAAAACAAAGTGAAATATATATAAACCATAGAAATATATACACATAACAAGCACAACAAATTGGACATGATTTGCTTCTTCATCAGTCCACATATAGTCCTACCACATGCACACATTCCTAAATAAATCACCTGATCAAAACTGTTAGTTTATTGGAATAGCCCTACTCTATAGTTATTTACTGAGCTACCAATTCAGCAGCCAATGTTTATTATCAGTTAGTTGTTCATATTTTGCAAACAAATCTCTTTCCCTCTCCTCATATGAGGGCATACTGAAAAGTTGTGATAATTACCATGAAGAAATTGAGGCAGAACCATGTAACTTACACATTATTCTACATTTTCCCCATGAAGCGTTATACACTTGTTACAATGCTGCTGCATCATTTGCAGTCCTCTGAGAAAAAAGTCTTTCCCTTGTTGCACAAACCAGTCCTCAGTTGGAGATATGACTTCATCATCTATGGTAAATTTGTTCCTTTCAAGAAAAACTGAAACACTTGTTCCTTTCAAGTGTTTCTTTAAATTTGTGAATAGGAAATAGTCAGATTGGGCAAGGTCTGGCAAATAAAATGGGTGAGGCAGACATTGAAAGCCCAAGTTCTGTATTGTCTGTTGGGGTTTCATGAGCAGGTGCATTGTCATGCAAAAGCAACATGCCTCTGCTCAGTTTTCCACAACGTTTTTCCTTCAGTACCTCCTTCAAAGCTGTTGAATAAACTGTTGCTATAACAGTTTCATCTTTATTGAGGTACTTGGTAAGGATTACACCATCCATATCCCAAAATACAATAACAAGAACCTTCCCTGCTGACTTTTGGGCTAGAAACTTCTTTGGCTGTGGAGAACCATTGTGTCTCCATGCCATTGACTGTTGTTTGGTCTCTGAGTCACAGTGATGAAGCCATGTTTCATCTACAGTCGCAATACGAGCCAAAAGATTTTCACCTGATTTTTCAAAATGACCCAAAAGTCCTTGAGATGACAGCATACATTCTATCTGTTGGTCAACACTCAAACATTTGGGGACCCACTAACTTTGAGCTTTTGCATGTCCAGATGTTGGTGGATAATAACCCCAACTCACTCCCTGGATATACCCAGAGTCTTTGCAGTGTTTTTGATTTGTATTAATCTTTCTTCAAGGATCATGGCATGCTCTGCATAAATGTTTTCAGGTGTAATCACTGTGGAAGGTCTTCCTGATGTGGGGACATCTGGAAACTGTTGGATATGCTGGGGTACAGTCCCCTAAAGTTTCACACAAAGTTTGGTGAATCTAAGTTGCGGACTTTTCTTGCAGCATGAAAAAACTTGATGACAGCCTGCACCTCTGTGTCTTCAAATTTCTTCAAAACCTCTGACATGTCTTCTTGAACTGAAATAAAACAAACCCTACCAAACATTATGAGGGCGGGTCTGAAAAGTTTTGATAAACACCTAGAACCAAAATTAATCAATTTTATGTCTTCTCATATATTCTAAAAGAAAAAGAACAAATTATTACAACTTGATGAAACATGGAAGTTAAAGGTTTTTAAGATATGTTCTTTCCTGTGGTTATATCAGTTGCTTTTTAATATCATTATTGTTCTAGGTGTTTATCAAAACTTTTCAGTATCCTCACATAAGTCACTCCCCTACAGGATCACATATAATTCACTCCACTCCATCAGCAACTTATTAGACATAATAAGTTGCTAGTTTTATATGATAACTAAATACTTAAGGAATTGACAGCGTACACTAGAAATATAAATTAAATCAACTTTAATACATACTTTCCGATATTTCGGCAGTCACGTTGCAATCTTCATGGGAACTTAAGATAAAGACATGTGCACGCAAGTACTACATAACAGCAAATGAGAAATGAAGCGAGGAAGCTACCGTTTTCCTAAAGTCTTGATGGTGCCCCTAGGCGGGCTATATTAGGTGTTCTTGGCCTTTGGGCCGCAGTTCTTCTGATATATGTTTCCCAAAGTTGGGGCAGTCTCATGCATCCACATTTGTTAAGGTTTGGCATCTTCCTAAGGGCTGAGGCTGATTCCATGAATAGTCTTTCGTATTTGAACTTACTGCGGTGTATTACTGTGGCTTTCTTCCACCTTATTCTGTGGCGAGTATCCAGAGCATGGTCAGCAAGCCCAGAGTGGCTGTACTGGTGAAATTGGATGTAGTCCTTGTGTTCTGAGATTCTGATATTTGCTGTCCTGCCTGTTTGGCCAACGTAGGACAATTTATAGCTGCAAGGGACCTGGTATACACCAGGTAGGTCTAGCGGAAGTGGTTGGTCTTTAGTGGAGCAGATAAGGGATGCCAATTTTCTATATGGTCTGTAACAAGAGGTCAAGTCATGGTTTTTTAGGATTTTGTTGATTTTTTTCCGAGGTGCCTCAGATGTAGGGAATGGTGATGGATTTAGAGTAATCTTTCTTTGTGAAAGGGGGGGGGGAGGTGGGTTGTGGATAACTGGTTTTAGTATTTTTTGAGAGGGCTGCCATTGGCTGAGAAAGTGTTAAGGATGTGATTTAGTTCAGTAGTTAGGGCTTGGTCATTTCAACAGATTAGTTTTGCCCTGTTGAATAGTGTCTTAATAACTCCATATTGTTGTGAGGGGGGGAGGGGGATTGTTGGTGAATGTATCTACCTGTATGGGTGGGTTTTCTATAAACTGAGAAAACCAAGGTTCCATCAGGTTGGTGGGTGACTAGTGTGTCTAGGAAGGGGAGACTATTGTTTTTCTCTTTTTCCAGGGTGAACTTGATTCTAGGGTGTTCGTTGTTTAAGTGTGTTAAGAAGGAGAGGAGTGTATCCGGGCTATGTGATCAAATAGCGAACACATCATCAACGTAGCGAAGCCATATGGTAGGTTTTTATGGGGCAGAGTTTAAGGCTTTCTCTTCAAAAGTCTCCATAAAGAAGTTGGCCAAGGGTGGGGAAAGTGGTGAACTCATGGCTGTCCCCTCTATCTGTTTGTAGAATTTTTCCTGCCAAACGAAATTAGCCTGAGTTCATTGTGAACTGAAATAGGGCTGAGATATCGGGAGGAAATTTAGCTTGGATTAGCTCTAAGGTTTCTTTGAGGGGGACATTTGTAAATAAAGAGGAGACGTCAAAACTGACCATTATGTCATTATGTTGGAGTGTAAGGTTTTCTATACTGGCTTTGAAGTGGGCTGAGTTTTTTTATGTGTGATGGCATGTTGTCAGTATAGTGTGAGAGCGCTTTGGCTAAATATTTAGCTAGTTTGTAAGTGGGAGAATCAATGCCATCCACTATGGGATGTAATGGCACATTTTCTTTATGTATTTTTGGGAGCCATGTATACGGACGGGGGGGGGGTCTAGAGTTATATGGTTTTAGTCTGTTAGTAATCTCCACAGGCTAAGAAGTGACCTTCTTAAGGAGCCTATAGAGTTTTCTAATTTGTGAGTTGGTGGGATTGTATTCAATGGGGAGGCAAGTAGCTCGATCTAATAGTAAAGCCTTAAGCTTACCTGTGTAGTCATTATGATTGAGTACCACAGTGGCGTTCCCCTTATCCGCTTTGGTGATTATAATATGCTGGTTTTATAATATAAATTTTTTATATTATTTTATATACCATTTAATATAATATTAAATTATTAACAATTCATTTGTCAATAATGAAGGTATTTGTATTCACACCTGTTATCTCTCTTGCCCTTATATTTGCCAGTCTCACGTGTTTCATTACTGTTGATGCACATAATATTAATAATACCTTTTAGTAATTCAAATATCCTAATCAAATACAGCATTGTCCTTAATTAATGTTTTCTAATATATCTTAAAAAAAAACTAGTTCCTTTTCCTTTCTATGCCGAACTTGTCACAATATGTGGCATGTCAGCCTATATGCAAACAGGAAATTTCTCTCTTCCTACCAGAAGAACAAGTTTGCAGTGTGAGTTTTTATCTCTCACTAACATGAATGTGTTAACATAAAAAATCAAAATCTATACATAAAAAGAACTAACTGTATCTTTGTGTCCAAAGCTTTTACAACAACTTTAAAGCTGGATTATGAACTTGAAAATTTACAAATATCTTGATCCACAAAAGTTTTGTGCTTGGCATATATGATACAACAGGCTAAAGAGATATTAGATAAAAATCTAAAATTTTAAATCAAGTTGCAGCAAACATGAGTCTACTAAGAAAAATAGTTTCATATTTGTTTCATAGTAGACTCTCAGGTAAAACATTAATAAAATATATATGTCAGTAAAATATACTAAAAATACAAAAAAATTATTTCAGTTAAATTTTAAAGTATAGTATTCTCTGTTTTATACCTTCAAGCCTAGTAAGACCATTCCGTCGATACCGAATTAGTTCTTTTATTCTTGTTCTGAGTTCTTTTGTTTCTGTTAAAAAGACACAAAGATATTTTATCAAACTCATATGGTGGCATGATCTGTAGAAACTTTCTATAGAAACTCAGTGAGATTTATATAAAATTTATTAATAACACTGAGTGGCCAGATTATTAGATCCACCTGATCATCCAGTAAAATCCACTTCAGAGACAGCATCATGTGTCTATTCCTAGCTATATCAAGTAGGAACCAAGAGATAATGTATTGTACATGGGTAATTGTATAGTATAACTAATACTGAGGGATAATGTATTGTTATGTGCACAGTTCAATGTTATAATAGGACAATAGTAAAAACTAAGTGAATGAGCACAATATGATAGTTGACACAATGTAACAGCTGAAAACAAGCACCTAAGTTTAAGTGGTCAGTGTTTTATAACACTGACCACTTAAACTTAGGTCATCTGGATCTTTTTTCCTGATGGCAGGAAAAAAGATCCAGATGAAGGAATCAATCTGCCCAGATCTTGGTCTGAGTGGAACGATTCAGTCAGATGTGCCTTAGAAGAACAAAATGTTAGATACAACAATATTGGAGTGATGAAATGCAATAAACTAGTTTGGAGGAAAATTGTTAATAGAAGATTAATAATAAAGTAAAATTAATCATGTAGTGTTGTAATAGTAGCCTCATGCCCCTTGAGGGCACATATCAGGAAACTGATGATGACATTATATACTCTGATATCAATGGAGTAATATCTAAATGTCACAGCCTACTTGAACATTTCTGAGAATCATATATATCTCTTTCATAAATAGTTTTAATGGAACATGTGCATTAGACGTATTAAAATAACTTTCACAGTTTACATATGTAACAAAAATTATATAAATTTCATTCAAAACTTCCAATATATTTCATCCAACATGGACATCATCATCAGGAAGACAGACCACCAACTACATTCAAAACATGCATCACAATAAAGAGTCATAAATCATTCATATATTATCTCCTGTCTTAATTGCAGCTGAAGTATACAGTATCACACTATTAGAGTTCAAAGAAACAATTGTAGAAAGTTGTGTAGATAAAAAAATAATTTAAAATAATTACTAATTAAAAACTTATGAACCATTAGTAGTGTTCACTTACCAAAACTTGGATATTGGCATGCAGCTTGATTAGTTCAGGTTTGGATGCTTTTGTAGCATTTCACATGTTTTGAGGAAAAGATGACTGAATTTGAACTTGCTGGAATGAAGAAGTTTTGTCTAGTTCCAAAGAACTTTGTGCCTAGTGAGAAGCAAAGTCAGGCATGCAGGATTCCAAAAATGTTCAAATTCGATCATCTTAATTAATAGTGATCACTATTAATTGTTTATAAGTTTTTTTTAAATTAATAATTTTTTTAAATTATCTTTTTATCTAAGCAAATTTTCATGATTTCCTATTCATAATTTATGACTCATTATTTGACTCATGTTTTAAATGTAGTTAACAGTCTGTCTCCCTGACAATGTCCACATAATGTTGGATGAAACATGCTGGAGTTTTTGAATAAAATTCTATATAATTTTTGTTACATGTGTAAGCTATGAAAGTTAATTTAACATGCATCCTTCAAGCTCGCACTTTATCTGCAAAAGCCAATCTGTAAAATAGGTCATGAATAATGGGTCCCAACAACTAAAGATGATGTTACCATAATTCATTGGCCAGTTCAGTCACAGGATCTCAACTAATCTGAGCATCTATGAAATAAAGTAGAGCAACTTGTTCCTTAGAGAAATCCACCAAATCCACTCTGAGAAATGAATGAACCTGCATGGACCAGGATCTCAATGGAACACTTTTAGAATCTTGGGGAATCTCTTCCATGACCAGACAAATTCAGTCTATTCCTTTGGGTAAATGGGGGTGCCACTCAATGTATGCCAACCTGGTTAGCCAAGTGGATACCATCTCCATTCAACAGGCTATATGGATTTGAATCTTACTACAAGGATGCATCAGTGAATATTTTTTGGCAGCAAATAAATTTCAATGCTCAGTCTGAAACCATCACCCTACTTACTAGAGGACTGAAGTGACTTGAAAAAGTTCGGACACCCTGCTCTAGAGACAACTACATGTTGTCTCTAGAGCAGGGTGTCCGAACTTTTGCTATAATTGCAAATGTACTGCTGACATTTGAAGCAATTTTGGATGCTATAAGTATTGTTGGGCATGTTCGTCCAGCATTTTGTGTATGCCAAACTTGGATAGCTGAAGAGTGACAATTAGATAGGCTATAGCTAAAGTTAGTATTAAGATAGATTGGATTGAGAACAATTTCTGTTGATTCCACAATATATATATATATATATATATATATATAACTGGCCAATATATAAAATATAAAAAAATGAGATCATTAAATATACAGTGAAATTAAAATTTTTTAATTTTATTTAAAATCAAAACAAAGTCAATTCTCACCATAGCAAACTTATAATGACAACAAATAGTTTGTTATAATGAATTTCTTTTGGCATTACATCATACCTAACTATAAATAGGTAGACAGTTCTGCAAGTTAGCTGCCAGAGAGCATACAGGGTTGAAACTAGTGATAGCAAACTCAAAGGGATAACAAATAGTTTGTTATAATAGATGCTATAATGAATTTCTTGCAGTATAATATCATACCAAACTACAGGTAGATGGCAGGATGACAGTTAAGTATGCCAGCCACTAGATAGTATCAGGATCTGGTGGTTATGAATTTAGGTGGCTTCCATATCAGCAGTACATAATCTACTATCTATGCTGCCAGATTGTGCTGGGGGGGGGGGGGGCATGTAGCGGTAACGTAGAGACCAGATGCTCTCTGTATGGGAAACATGTCTAAGAGTACTCCCTTCCACTACATGCTCCTCTGCTTTTTCTCTTCAGCTTAAACACCATCATGACAACTTATTAAGTGTCACTGCAGTGAAAATAAAACAAACCAACCCTCATCAAAAAAGTAATAATTTTAAAACTTATAAATCCCTTAAAAAATTTGCATTCATTTCAATATTTGTGGCAAAAATATCAATTTAAATGATGTCCACTGTTGTCCAATCTGATCTGTTTTTGGCCAAATCCTAAATTATGCCATCTTAACTTCCAAACTACACCTTGTATAATTCCTTCTGTTACAAGGGTGGTAAATGTGCTTTTGTATGATCTCAGTTTCTTACCAAAGGATGCCTAATCTTGAATCCTCTTTTTGTCCTCCTGTGGCATAAGTTTTTTTTGCTTCATTATGTATCATTCATTTGTTGTCTCTACTGCTTCTCCAATTCTGAAAAACATTCTGACCTCTTTGAACTCTTATCCTGCTTGATTTTCTACAGTCCAACTGTTAGGGGTAGTTGGACTGCAGAAAATCAAGCAAGGTAAAAAGAGTTCAAAGAGGACAAGATGATTAAAAATCAACTTTGGGGACTTCAATGCACATATACACAACTCTAACTGGCTTCCTTATTCCAGTTCCAATGACATGCAGGAAGAGATGCAAAGCTATCTGCTATAAGTAACAACCTAAAGCAAACTGTTCAATTCCTAACCAGGATACTTGACAAACCTTTCCACTCATCCAGTACTATGGACTTATTCTTAATTAGTTCTCCTACACATAATTGAGTTGACTTTTCCTATTGGAAATTCAGATCATTACAGCATACAAAGTGGAATACCCTCCCCTCAGCCATTCACACATAATATCCTTTGGCACGACAATGGCAAGTGGGATTTCTGAGACTTTTACTACTCATCTTCTCAGTCAAATTACTGTTTTCATTCTCCAGATCCTGATACCTGCTGTGACTGAGAGACACAAATTATCCATGTTGGAATGAGGGTCTTCATTTCCCATTCCGTCCAAAATTCCCATCCAGTATCCAAAGCCATGGTTTCCAAAAAGGTGCCAGTTCAAAGAAAGAGCATATTTTAAGAGCATGAGACAAAAACTGGACCTTCACACCCAAGTTTCAATGAAATTTTCCATGAGGTATGGCAAGGCAGTTAATGAAAAAAAAAAGTGACATTAATAAATACTGGCAATGTTACATATAGCTACATAATGAAAAGAAAGCAAAAAAAACTATATATTGTCACATTTAATTATTAAAATTAACTTTTCAAATTAAACACAAAACAACACTCACTGCATATGTTTGCAGAAAACTGATCATAATGTGCTGCTTTCTGTATCTGGCAAAATACTTTATCTGGAAAACTTCTGTAAAATCAAGTAATTAAAAACAATTAAAATTAATCATATGATAACTGGCAACACATTAGGTGTTCAAATAATTATAGCTGTTGTTTTTGTGGTTATGATGAAAAAAATAATCATATTACTAAATTTTCAATAAAAAGATACAAACGAGTCCCTCTCAGTTTTTGATCTACTTGAAACTTAATGTTACCCACTCTCATAATGAAGCTTTACTTTTCATTTACTAAGTAATGCTCAATACTCCCTTGCAAAAAGATGCTTGTAATAAATTAAGCATTTATTATAACTATTGCAGTTATTATAGGATTTACCCATTATTAATTCCTGATTAGGTATCACACTGTAATTTAAATGGAAGAAGCTGAGCAAGTTCACAGATAGGTACCTTTTGATTTGTTCTAGTATTCTTCTTTAATCTAAAATTATCTTTTTTATAGCACTCTACTAGGTCTTCTCTTTCCTTTGAGTTTACAATTTAATATTTGTTATGATATAAAAATTACATTTTAAATAACTTTAATACTGCACTTATATTAAGGTTAGAGTTCATAATTTTTTTTATTGACAGGAAGAGGAAAGTAATGCTAGTCCAAAGAATCAGAATTTGAGGCAGGATGGACTGACTGCATGTGAAAATTGTCACATGTAAAGATTATGCTAATCATATGAAATGCAAAGAAATCTAATGGAGGAATCACGAAAAGATAATCAAATAAGTATGTGCTGGTGAATTACATAAATATGGTAGCTATTTAAATGAAAATAATTACTTTGTAAGATACAGTGGCTCAGTTATCTGTAAATTATCATAACAGGCAGATTTTATATACGATAAGTGCATTAGGAATGAAAGTAACAAATCAGGGAGAGAGAACTAAAAATTCACACGTATACCACAGTAATTAAATTTTAATAACATGTATATATTTCATCTACTATATAATAGGAGAGATAAATCTAGTCATAATTCAAATGTGAAAACCATGTGAGGTTACTTCACATACAAACTTTGTTTGATTACACTTGGATAAAGGATGAAACCAAGAATATAACTTCTTGGCATTTTTAATTTATAATATAATCAAGTGGAAAAACTTTCAACATCCTTCTCTAATCCAGAGTATTTTAGTAATAAGGTGTGATACCTTTGGACTACTTGTATATGGAAATATGACTTTTGCATTACTTCAACCTTCGTATCATTTCTGGGTCTGGCTCCCACTTATGAGCTCAACAGTCTTTTTCCCCACATGAGATAATGGTACCAATTCCTGGATGGGTGCGAACTCTAGAAATTGAAATTCCAAGATGTGAAGCAAGATGGGTGACTAAGGTTTTAAAAGAGATAGTTGGTGCCAATAAGATTCATTCTTTCACCATATAGCAGAGGGAAATATTTAATTGCAGCAGTTAAAGATGTGGAAACAAGGACAAACTATTACAGGGTTTTACTTTCAAAGGCAGCACAGTTATTCCTGTAATGGTCAGGAGCCTGGTAAAAACAGTAAAAATCAAAAGATTTCTGATGGAATATATAGAGAACAGTAATGAAATTCTTATACAGACATTCTCAAAATGGGGAAAGATTAGTAACATATGAAAGGGTTTATTAAGTGAAGATCCAAACTGGTTTTCTGGTGATGTCACCTCCACAATGGATATGAAGATGCCCATATGAAATTTTTTCGATATCGGTACAACCTGAGTTATGGTAAACTATCCCAGAGTACAAGGGCAGTGCCTGCGTTGTGCTTCATATGATCACTTGGGTGGTAACTGCCCCAAATCTAAATGTTTCAACTGCATGGAGATTGGACATATCGCTAATCAGTG
Source organism: Typopeltis vanoorti (assembly GCF_054136105.1). NCBI lineage: Eukaryota > Metazoa > Arthropoda > Arachnida > Uropygi > Thelyphonidae > Typopeltis > Typopeltis vanoorti. Next base: position 100,628,899 of record NC_143558.1, read on the forward strand.
TCTTAAACCCTGTTAGAAATGTGAACATTCTGAACACTGCGTTAATGCATTAACACCTGTCCTTTTAGAACTTTCGCTGAAAGAGTGGGAGCACTGGTAGAGTCAATTAGAGCATCGTATATATATCAGAGAAGCATAATGAAGAGGTCCAATTCAGTCTAGTAAAGGTGGTGCTTTTAAACAAAGTACACTTGGTAAAATCACAAAAAGTGCATGACCAAATCACATAGAAATTAGCCCCAAAATTCCAGATCTGCAGGAGCCACTTTCCCAGTTAAATATAGACAGAATAACATCAGTTGAAATTACCAATAATGAACCTAGTATAACAACTGAACAGGTACAAAATGGGTTCCAGCCCGAGCAGTAGAATTTCATCTTCCACTATGTGATCTAATCTGCTTAATTAATACAAAAAAAGCAGTCGATGGAAGTACTATCAGTAGACCTGACTGAATTTGATGCTTGACATTATCAAATGAAGCATTTGATAATGTCAAGCATCCCTTTCTGTTCCACATCCTCCCGCAAATTGGTGTAGTAAAAAGCTGCTATCCGTTATCAAAGGAACATGTGTCAATTCTACTACCTGCTTCCTGCCAAACCCAGTCAAAATTCAAAAAGGTGTCAAGAAAGGTTGCCCTCTTAGTCCACTGCTCTTTGCATTGGTTCTTGAACCTTTCTTACAGGAAGTCGACAATACATATGCTGTGAGAGGAATAACAGTTCCTTCAAATATGAAGGAAAATAAGGTATATTAGCTCATGCTGATGATATAGTAGGCACTTTAGAAGATAATGATTCCATATATATCTATTTTGGGATTTGGAAAGATTCCACAAGATCAATGAATTAACTACTAATGCAGAAAAGACAAAATTTAAAATTTTTGGAAAGTGGGATCTTGGAAGCATTCCTTTTGGACTAACCCCTAAGAGAGAATCCCTCATTATACTTGGAATTCCCTTCTCCACTTACCCAATATTACCAGTTCAAGAACTTATATATAAGAACTCTGAAACCTTAGAAGACTGCAAAATAGGGCCACTTTCCTTTTCTTCGAAAGCCATAGTACTCAAAACCACAATCTTTCCTGCTCAATTATATATAATAAATATTAAAGACATCACAGAAGTTGAAGAGAAGCAAGTATATAGTAGGCCTGTGCGATTTTTTTGGTCCAGCCAATACCAAGAAGTTAAAAAAGAATTTCTTCAGCTATAAAAGAAGCATGATGGATTTGGGCATCCAGTCTGTTTGGAATAAATGAATTATAAAGGTCCAAAAGCTGAGATTGTTCCTGAATACTACAACACTTTGTGCTTAACTCTAAGACTGCTACAACACTCTGGCATTGACATTCTTTCCATTAAAAAAAGTAAAATTTGGTATAAAGAAATCTTTAATTTCTTTCGCTATGAACTTCCACAGTTGGGTACTGACAACAATATTTTGTTTCATAACTTATTGAAGTTACAAGGATACCCTAAGAGGAGGGATCTTGCTTGGAGAATTGCATATGGCAAGCTTCCAGTCAATACCATCAAATGGAGGTACTTGAACATTGGATATCAAATCTGTTACCGATTGGAAACAATAAAACATGCATCCTACAGCTTCCCTCTTGCCCTGTGTATTTGGAACAGATGTAATGTTTCGCATTCTATTACTTACAGCAGAACAGGTTATTTTTTTGCAGTACCCACCACCTGTCAGCAATGGGAAGAGTATTTAGATTTTTTATAATTAATGAATTAAAATACCATTTATGGAAGGTTAGAAAGAAACATGGATTTGAAAACCAGCAATATGACATCCAAATGCTCTATAATATTGTATTGTGGAAATTTTATTGTTTGGTCAGATGAATTTTGTATTTAGAAAGAAGCATTCTAGGAGATAAAATTCTGTCTGTTCTTGCTATGAAGGTTTTTTTAAATTGTTCCATCCTCTTAATTCAATGTAGTCTTATAGTCAATTGCAGGGATGACTAAAGAGCAATTCCAGGCAGAGAAGGCCAACTCAAGGCCGTTAAACTCAGATAAGGCTAATCACTTGGGTATCAGTCATCTTTGTACTTAGTTTCAATTGATCTTTTGGTTGTTCATCTATATGAGATTGGTAAAAAAGGAAAATTGATAGCCTTTTCCTATATGATGATATAAAAGAGCTGAGGCCTTTTCTCTATCTCTCATACTATCTATCTGTCTTTTATTTCTCCTAATACTATCAGGCTTTCTTGCACCCCTATACTAACTACTCTAGGCCTATGATGAGCATCCCTTTACTTTTTTTACCTTGAAATAAAGGTCAAAACCGGTCTGGGTAGTGGTCTTTCTCACAATGCATAGAATTATATGTAGGTTCCAAAAGTTTCTGGCCTGACACAAAATTCGCACCAATTTTAAAATGCCATGTGTGATAGATAGCACCATCTATGGTGAGTTTAGTGTACCAGTGTCAACTCTCTACCTGTGTCATTCAGTTGGAGGCACTTGTTTGACTAACACATGGCATGTTAAGTGGTTTTAACATTAAAAATTGAGTACTGTGTTGTGATAAAGTTTTTCACCAACGATGGGCTTTCTCCAAGAGCTATCAAACAGCGATTGGATGGTGTTTATGGGAAAGCTTCTCTTTCATATTCCACTGCAAAGGAATCGGCTAAACAGTTTCACCTAGGAAGCAAGAACATCGAAGATGATCCTCATGATGGTAAGCCTGTGAAAGTGATGACAGGAAAATGTCTCTCTTGTTGAGGAGGAACTGCTCAATGACAGATGGCTGAAGCTCAAAGAAATCTCAGCAAGGTTGGGGCATTCTATAACAACTGTCTTTTGCATCATTCACAAGAAGCTTCACATGACAAAGGTCAGTGCAAGGTGAGTGCCCTGACTTCTCCCTTCAACTCAGAAGGAGAATCATGTGACCTGTTCCAGCAAGTTTTTAGAGCTTTGCCAAGGGAATCAGAGAGAAGTGCCGGAATCCATTGCCACCAGGGATGAAACCATGGTCCTTTATTATGATCCTCTTTCCAAAAGGGAATCCATGGAGTGACACAAACCAGGTGATGCACCGGCAAAAAAAGCCCAGGTCACTCAGTTCATTGAGAAAATCATGGCAACAATCTTTTGGGATTGCTGGGGAATTCTCTTGATTGACTTCAAGGAAAAGAATACCTGTGAATGTACAATATTATGCTTCACTCTTGCACAATGTCATAAAGGAGAAGAGATGAGGAATGCTGAATAATGGTGTTTGCCTGCTTCATGACAATGCTACAGCCCATATGGCTATTGTTGTGAAGACTGCAGTGAAGGAGTGGGTTCCAGGTGATTGAACACCCATCCTACAGTCCAGATCTAGCCCTAGCGACTACTATCTCTTCTCGATACTGAAGAAAGACCTTCAAGGAAGAAAATTTGCAATGACAATGTGGTGAAAGATGCAGTTTTAGTCCATTTTGCAGATAAAAGTACAGACTATTTTTTTCAAGGGCATAGAAATGTTAATTCAAAGATGTGAAAAGTGTATTTAAGTAAAGGGAGATTAAGTTGAAAAGTGACACAGTTGTTTTCTTTCTATCACCTCTAAAAGTTTGTCAGGCCAGAAACTTATGGAACCACCCTTGTACATGTCCATAAAGGTGTGGACATGTACAAGGGTGGTTCTTAGTAACCCATAATACAATGAGTTACTAAGATAATTGATGTGAAGTCATTAGCCACTATATACAAGTAGCCCAATCATGAAGTTAATTTATATTTTAATCAAGTGGAAAAACTTTCAGCAATAAAAATTGTTACAAATTTTGATGCTAAGGCAAGCATCGAAATCTATAGCAATTTTTATTATAAGAGAAGTCCAAAATATGTTTCATAACAATGTAACTTTATGTTTTCCTAGAGCTTACATTCGTGATGTAAATACTACTATAAGGAAATTTTTCTGATATTTTCTGATGTGAATGATTTAAAACTGGGATTGTTTACGAGAATAGGAAAGGATTTTTTTTTTTTTTTTTTTTTTTTTGCAGTCATACTAGCTCTTATATCAAAAGTTATAAAAATATTATAACTAAAATAAATATATAAATAAATAAATTCTCCAATGCATTTTCAATCTCCAAGAGAGTAAGTGGCACTCTTTTAGCCCCAATTTTTTTGGAAACTGGAGGACAGCCAGTCCTACCTCTCTGGTGAGAGGTAGGACTGGCTGAACCATCTCAAAGCTTGAGTGCATTCCTATGATATCCTGGATAAGAGGTAATGTTCCCAATACTAAATCTCGTTTATCTCATGTACTTCTGCATGTTCAAGTTTCCTGAAGTACTGAAGTATTGGGAACTGCACAGAAGTATATTCAATTATGAAATATTTAGCTAAAGGAAGTTCAGAAACATTATTACACTGACCAAATAACATCCACAGGGGTGGACTTGATTTACAATACAATTCAGAACTGAAAATCAAAAACAGATGGAAAGAGTAAGTGAGGAACTGTATAGCAGAAGGATAACAAAAATTTGAAGGAGCCCTCTCACCAGGATAATTTTGATTTGGAATTGCCTTCACTCAGGCATGATGTAGAAAGTGCAGTCAAACAGTTTAACAACAACATAGCCCCTGGCACAGATGGAATCCCAACAGAGTTAATCGAAGCTACAGGGGATGGAGGAATAATAGTGTTTCATAGATTGATTACAAGGATTAGGAAAAAGGACTATGGCCTAGAGACTGGAAGAAGTCGATTTTCATACCACTACACATGAAGAGAGATATGAAAGATTGCAAAAACTATAGATTAGTTTAATCTCTCATGCAAGCATGGTTTTATTAAAGATCATTCTAAATAGTATTGAAGCCAAAGTTAAGGCAAACACACCAGAAAAAAAAGGAGGTTTTAGGAACCATAAGGGTACCAGAGATCAGATCCTTTCCTTTAGACAGATCATCAAAAAGTATAAAGAATTTAGACTCCTTATGGTAATGTGTTTCATAGACTACTCCAAAGCTTTTGACTGCATTCAGCAAGTGAAACTCTGGGAAGTAATGAAAATAATAGGTTTTTCCTCAACACATTATCAGGTTGATAGCTAACTTGTACAGTGAGCAAGTAGCCACACCAAGAACAGGTGTTGGTGGAATAACTGATTAGCTTCAGGTTGAAAAGGGAGATAAGCAAGAATGTCTACTTTCACCTCACCTGTTTAGTATCTATTAGCATAGGTAATAGATTGATCAGTAATCTGCAGTACGCTGATGATACAGGACTCCTTCACAATGACAAGTAAGAACTAGGATAAATCCTTGACAAAAAAGTTAATGAGACAGTAAGAACAGAAGACTTCAGCTCAATTCTAGCAAGACAAAGATTATGGTTCTCAAAGGAAATACTGACAAGGAAGCTCCTGAGAAACATGTGTACTTTAATGGAAAAAAGAACTGCTAAATTTATTATAGTCTAACCAAGTGAAAAATAAACTTTCAACATCTTTCTCTAAATCCAGAGTAATTTAATAAAACGGTGGTACACTGTTTGGCAACTCCTATGGGTAGAGATGACCTTGCTAATGCTTCTGCCTGGTACCTCCACTTGGGCCTGGCTCCCACTGAAGAGACCTCAATAAAGGTCGAAACTAGTCTGGGTAGTGGCTCTTCCCTTAATGCATAACATTATACATATTCGCAAGGAGATGTGTTTTGCATTATGGGAGATACTGAGATAGGAGTGGTGTTAGCTTGCTCCACCTTTGCAACAAGTTTCCCGGTGTTGTACCACCTTACCCCAGTCCTGAAGATACTTTCAGGTGCAAACTTTGTTTGCTCACACTTGAATAAAGGATTAAACTAAATTTATTATAGTCTAACCAAGGGAAAAATAAACTTTCAACATCTTTCTCTAAATCCAGAGTAATTTAATAAAAAGGTGGCACACCGTTTGGCAACTCCTATATGTAGAGATGACTTTGCTAATGCTTCTGCCTAGTATCTCCACTTGGGTCTGGCTCCCACTGAAGAGACCTCAATAAAGGTCGAAACTAGTCTGAGTAGTGGCCTTTCCCTTAATGCATAACATTATACATATCTGCAAGGAGATGTGTTTTGCATTATGGGAGATACTGAGATAGGAGAGATGTTAGCTTGCTCCACCTTTGCAATGAGTTGCCTGGTGTTGTACCACCTTACTCCAGTCCTGAAGATACTTTCAGGCGCAAACTTTGTTTGCTCACATTGGATAAAGGATTAAACTAAATTTATTATAGTCTAACCAAGTGAAAAATAAACTTTCAAGAACTGAAGAAGTCAGCAAGTTTGAGTATCTGGAATCCGTTCTTAATGTGAAGAATTTCTGTTTAGAAGAAGGTTAGGAATGGCTAAAACAACAGTCACAGACTTGTCTAAAATCCGGAAGGATGGATCTAATTCCACAGGAACAAATTTGAGGATTCTGGATGTAGCTATTTTTCCAAAAGCAACTTATGGATGTGAAACTTGGAACCTAACAAAGTCTGGTAGGAAAAGAATAGCTGCTTTTGAGATATGGTGTTCATATACTGAAAGGCACACAAATGAATGGGTGCTAGAAAGGATCAGTAGAACTTTAAGGCTGCTTAAGAATACTGACAGAAGAAAGTTGAAATACTTTGGACACATTAAAAGGATTAAGGAGGGACTTCTCAAAACAAAAATAGATGGTAAAGTTCCTGGAAAAGAGGAAGGGGTAGACCCGCACTGAGATGAATGGATGGTGTTTCTGGATGACTGATCTTCAGAAAGTTGAAGCCTCCAGAAAAGCATACAACAGGACTACCTGGCAAGGACTGGTGTGGCATGTCACTGAGCAACAGAGTGACCAAATAGATCTGATGATGTCCAACGAACAGATGGATGGACCATTCAAATTCTGGAAAACTGTTATACTAAATTTTTAAAAAATAAGCAATACAACCTTATACTACTTTCTATACTAAGTAACTTTTCTTAATAAACTTTTTCTAATGGTTATAACTGATTACTTTTGGATGTTTACTTTTATGTTCCTATACACTGATAATGCTATACAGTTTAGTGAAATATTTGTACTTTAATGTTATTTAGTGATTTAATCATTTTTCATTCTCACTGTGGTTACCTAAACTCTTTCCAGTATCTACAATTCAGAAGACCATTATTTTTTTGACATGATCCAGATCTGCATTCTGTTCTTTTTTAAAAAAGAGATTCTAACATTAGTCTACAAAGTGATTAAACTAGCATCGTAAATATCCTGGAATAAAATAAACCAGTTACCTTGCTGTAATAAAAATCATGAAGCAGTCAAGAAAACGTCACAATTAGATGGGTTATTTTCTTTGTCTTAAATTTGTTTTAAACTTGCTTTTCTTATTCAATTTCTTAATTTCATTTAAACTTATTTGAAATTAACTTTCCTGAAATGGTGTAAGAAACTTCTGTGATTGTAAAGTGAAATTTCAAGCAATTAACAAGTAGTATCAGCATTAGTGGCTGAAGTGCTCTATAAAATAAAGCACAGCTAATAGTTCATCATGAGAGAAAAAGTAAGCAACATATACCAAAAATTAGTATGGAAATGTAATTTCTGATCCATGTTTTATTTAACATTTACCATTAAATAAAAACAAATATTCATTTGATTTTGCTTATACAGTGATGAAGGCATATAGCTACTAACTTATATAAGTATATGCTAATTAGATTATTAAATGAGACAAAGTATTTGTCTAGGAAAGAAAAAGTTCAGGACAATCAGATTAATTTTAAAAACTTAATGAAATGATAAATATTTGATCACAGATATATATTTATGTGATTGCAGTAAATAACTAAAAAACTTAATGCAGTACAAATAATGAAATTTAGTATCCTCATTACAACTAAGATATTTTCAATATGTAGCAATGTATTTAGTACGTATATTGATTGTGTACAAAGAGAATTGCAAAAATAGAATTTGTGTTATAGACAGTATCCACCCAATTATATAAATCTTAAATAACGACAAGATCTGCTTTCTCTACCTGATTTTTACCAACCTAACAAATGTAATTTTTCATATACCTCCACTACCAGCAAGTTTTGAATTTAAATTCTGCTAATTCTTTTTTTCAGAATAAAATCATGTTTAGTCACATGAGCAGGATTCCCAATTATCTAACCTCCTGGTCAAAAGACATAGAATATACTAAATGTACTAGAAATTTTAAATAATCTTTCCCAGCTTTTTCCTTCATAGTCAAATGGCATGTTATGTAGGAGTGTCAGTTTCAAAAACTTCTATTAACTTTCAAAGCACTTAGTTACAAAGTTCTGTAGTTGCATGAACTAAGAAAAGTACTTTAGAATTATCAAATTCTATTAAGTTCAGAAGCATTGTGAAAGAAACAAATTCATCTGCTTGATTTACATCATATATTTTTGCAAAAAATTAGATATCCAAGAAAATCATGACCCAAGGAAGTGCAGTAGTGGTAGTAGTAAAAAAAAAATTAATGGAAAAAATGCAATATACCTCAAAAAAAAAAAAAAAAAAATTAGAATAATCAAAGAAAATGTGTTGAATGATTTACAATTCTAATTTACTGCATAGAAAATAATTATTACCAAATATGATTAGCATCACCTAAATCATCATCATATATAATCTATTTTGTAAATTATATAATCATGTAAACACATAAAAATGTAATATAAATTATATTATTAAATTATTACAGATCCCTGCTTTATCCCTCTCTAACTGCTTGTCCACTCATGGCAGCGTTATGTTTTTTAACATAACGCAGCCAGAGTGCATAAGTAGTTAGAGATAAAGCAAGAATCTGTTAATGTCTTTCTGGAAGACTGTGTTCTATTCATTGGGTATAATGGTATAGGGAAGCCATTTCAAACAACAATAACAACAAAAGAATAAATGGAATGAAAAAAAAAAAAAAGATGATCATTAGATAAGTTTCAAGGAGTATACAGAGAAATGGAAAAAAACATCTATTTAGGATGGAAAGATATCAGTTACCAAATGAGGTGGGTAGATATAGACCAAAGGGAAAGAGAGGGGGAGGAGGAAAACCAGCTACAAGATGGAAAGACCAATGAAGCTGGAACAGGCAAATGTCTTATCCTTGAAGAGAAGAAGTTTCAAGCTGAATGAATGTTGAACACTGGCTGCCCATGTTTGTAGATTGTTAGAGAAGAACAGAGGAATACTAGTATTTGGAATCCTTACAAAAATTACTGTCAAGTATCCCAAATTTTTCTTTCAAATCAATTAAATTATTTATTGGATCATTTTTAATGGTAAAATGATTCCAATATTAATAATTTCCCACTGGTAAATAGAATTTAATGAAACCTAGTATTTATTTACGATTGATATCATGGTGGTCAAAACAGAAGAGAGTGGAAGAAAAATTTTTGCTCCTAAAAGAAGAATCTGCTCAATTGCAGAATACTCAAGAAGAAGAAGAAGATCATGGTGGTCAAGATGCTTCTATAACACTTGAGAATTCTTAAGAGAGTACCAGCTCAACATGATACGTATTACCAAAACAAAGACAAAAACAGATGAGATCTTTCTAAGCAAAACAAGGGAAGAGATGAGTAGCTATGGTATTCACCATTAAATACTATAGCTACTCATCTCTTCTCTGAGTATTCAACATTAAATATGAAGATAATCTTCTTGAATAGCAAGCAATATCAAGTAGAGTGACATGGACAAATATCAGAATGGAGAATGTGACAATGAGACATATTTGTACCTATGGTTCCACAGAAGGCTCTACTAAACAATAAAAAAAGTAGGGCAATTTTTGAAAAGCTGGAGAAGGCAGATGATATAATGAAAGAGAAAAGGTGGTTGGTTGGTCCTTGCTGGAGATCTAAACAGCAGAGTAGAAAATGATTACCAGACATATACAAATGTTGTAAGAAAATTTGGCATAAAGGTAAAACTAACAATGGTGAGTAACTGCTGGACATAGATTAATTATTACTAACAACATGAACCAACATAAAAATGCACAAATTCACATGGAGAGAAGATGCAAGGATTAAGAAAAGTCTTATTGATTATATTATTGTTGTAAGTGATGTTTCCCCACTTGATCGTGTGTTGAGGCTTAAGTGCTGTGCAGAATTCATGTTGGAGGTTTAATGGAATAATTATCAGCACTGGGAAAGGATTAAAAATAATTTTAATACTTCCAATATTTCGTCTCTGTCACAGAGACATCTTCCGGTATTACAAAAAAGTTTTTGTAACAACACACACACAAAAGCAATACAGTAGTGAGTGAAACTAAAGTCCTATCTAGGTGGTGCACACTCTATGGGCATTTGCAGATGGCCTAGGATGTAAAGAGGGATCTATAATAATAATAATAAGTTTTTTGTAATCCCTGAAGATGTCTCTGTGATGACAGAGATGGAATATTGGAAGTATTAAAATTATTTTTAATCCTTTCTCGGTGCTGATAATTATTCCATTAAACCTCCAACATGAATCCTCACTTGTTCAGGACACAAGAATATACAAAGGATTTGAAATTGTAAGTGAATCACCATTTACATTATGAAAATTATGGAAACAACTACTGCGTTAGAGTAAAACTTTAGTCTAATATAAACTAAAATAGATACTCGACATTTCGACCTTCACATTAAGGTCATCATCTGGGGGTATGGGAGGAGCTAGGCTAGAGGAAGTAGGGGAGACAAGAGATCTGGGGTTGATGATTGATAGAAACCTGAAATTTAGGGGACATATTGCAAAGGTGGTGAAGGTAACAAAGAGGATCGCTGCAACTATGAGAAGATCATTCTGTTGTATAAGACTCTGATCAGACCACACTTAGACTACTGTTCTCCCATTTGGTTCCCAGGATTTGAAGGGGATAAATTAACTGCGGAAAGGGTACAAAGGCGGATAACAAAGATGGTTTCAGGACTGTACAATGTTAGTTATGAGGATTGGCTGAGGGAATGTGGACTGCAGAGTTTGGTGGATAGAAGAAGGAGAGGTGATATGATTGAGACTTTTAAACTCTTGAGAGGTGGTTACAGGGTTGACACTGGGGAGTTCTTTCGCTTGGTTGAACAGTGGGAAGGAGTGATGACAAGGGGCCATCCCTGGAAGTTACGAAAGGAAACTGTGAACAAGAGGGTGAGGAGTGGTTTCTTTGCATGGAGGGTGGTTGAACCATGGAATGCATTACCTGATAGAGTGGTGAGAGCGAGAATGGTCAATGAGTCTTGATAGTTTCTTAGGAAGGACCTCCTGCGATGAGTCTTTTGACTCCATGGAGGCCTGAATAATAATAATAACTGATTAACCATTAAAACTGTTGGCCTGACCTATGGTGTAAAAAAAAAAAAAAAAAAAAAAATACTACATCAAAGCTAGTCCTCTATTATTATTATTAGGTTACAAAATTAAATTAAAGCTGGAGAACAACATGTTCACATAAAAAGACAAAAAAATTATATAATTATAATATAATTTATAGCTAATCATTATCACAAAGACTGTATTGTGAGCGATATCCTATGCGGCATGTGCCCGATCATAAAATGTTTGCACAACTGCACCGTCAGCTGTGTGAGGCAGGCACCTTCCACATCAGTCAACATGATGCCAGACAAGCACAGACGGTCAAAACGCCAGCTATGAGCGAGGACATCTTGTGTATGGTGACAGATAACCCAGGTACTAGCATGCGATCCACAGTCCAGAGCCTGGGTATGCATCAGAACAGTGTCTGGCAAGTACTGCATGAAGAAGGGCTACACCCCTATCACTTGCAGTGAGTGCAGGCATTGACAGCTGTTGATTATCCTCTGCGCAAAGATTTCGCCCAGTGGTTACTGCAGCAAAGTATTGTACAGCCCGATTTCCCTGCTCATGTGATCTTTATGGATGAATCAACTTTCTCACATGAAGGCGTAATCAATGTCCATAATGTGCATTTGTGGGTGGCCCAGAAACCCCCAATGGTACATCTCCATAGTCCAACCAGCAACGGTTCGCTGTCGATGTCTGGGCAGGGATCGTGCATGACTACTTAATTGGACCCTACCTACCTACTGCTGGACCACCTCGATGGGCGAATGTACCGTATTTTTCTGCAACAGGTTTTGCTAAAATTGCTTCAGGATGTTCAAGTCGCCATCTGCTCCTGTATGTGGTTCCAGCATGATAGGGCACCTGCCCATTTCAGCATGGATGTGTGTCAACATCTTAATGCCACATTTGGGAACTAATGGATTGGTGCGGTGGTCCCATCCTGTGGCCCCCTTGTCTCGATTTCTTTCTGTGGGGACATTGAAGAGTGTCATGTACAAGATGCCCATGCAGTCTGCGGAGGATCTGGTAGCCTGACTGTCCATTGTAGCCAGCGATGTGCGCGACAAGCCCGGTCACTCTGGAAATCTGTCTGTCCTTCATTTATGACTCCTCACTGCGTTTGCAGCCGCATATTCTATGACGAATATTGGTGGTTTCGGTGTATACTACCATCCCTTCACATTTCAGCCATGAATTCAGGGACACCCTGTATATGTGTATACTCCAGATGATGACCTTAATTTGAAGTTTGAAATGTTGAGAGTGTCTATTTTAGTTTATATTAAACTAAAGTTTTACTCTAACACAGTAGTTGTTTCTATAATTTTCATAATGTCTCTGAATCACCATGTAAGCATGAAAGAAATGATTACCATTTAATTTTAGAAAGATAAAATGGAATTTTACATTGAAAAGAAGAGTATGTAAGGAAGTTTTAAAATGAACCCAAGCTGAGCAGCTTTAAGAGGTGAACTGCAGAATCATTATTCAAGAAAAAATGAAAGAGTTTAAAAACAAGAACCAAACCTTGAAGATTCAGTGGCAACTTTGAAGACAAAGGGGAATGTGGTGAGGTCATCTACTGGGATAGAAAATTCAGAAAACTCCATGGTAGATTCAAGAGACATTGAAAGAAACGAAGAAAGGGTATGAAAAGTGCTTCGAATATAAGTTAGCTAGTGCTTTTATAGTATACAGAGTAAAAATAAATAAAGTAAAGAATTATGTGTAAAACTAGTTAAACAAAAGTCATGGAAAGACTTTGGTAAGAACACATAAAATAAATATCAGGAAGATGGCAAATATTCTGAAAGCTATTGAAACAGCTTAGAAATACTAGAAAGAGTACACTGCAAAGAGAATCACAGATGATAAAAGTGACATGAAAATGGAAGATAAAGATATTCTAAATCTTTGGAGTAAATACTTTTAAAGGTTGCTAAATGAAACCAGCATGGCAGACAAACAGTCAACAGAAATGTATATCAATACTTGAAAATTGAAGTGTGGAAGGGCAGCTGAAGTAAATGATGTTCAATAATAAATGCTCAAATATGGAGGCAGAAATGTTTACAGGGTTGAATTCCAGGTGATTGGAGTAGAGCTCTCATAGTACCAATCTATAAAAAGGTAAATAACACTGAATGTGAGAATTATAGAAAAATTTCCCTACTGAGTGTTCCTGGTAAGATTTATTCAGAAATAGCAATACTTGAGAGAAACAGCTACAAAAAATTGAGGACACAAGAGAAACAGCAAAGAAAAACTGTGGAAAGGAAGCTTGAAGAAGAACAAGCTGGGCTCAGGTCAAATAGAGGGTGTCAGAACCAGATTTTCACTTTAAGACAAACAGGAGTGCTTAAGGATCAAAGTTGTATAACTGAGAGGAAACCTCCATATAGCCTTTAAAGGAATGCAGAGAACTGACCAGAGCTTCTGACCTAATGTCCAATCTTCACTTTCTCATGGTGCACCCTGTTGGTTATCTATCTGAATACTGAACGAACGAGGATGGGCTGGCAATTTGGGATTTAGCTTACCAAATTGTATTCTTATTGGCTTAAACCAAAATACAAAATGATGGTACAGCATGACAAAATTTGATGCTGGCTGGGGCGTCGCCTGGTTAAACAAGGCCCACATTGTATTCACCAGGGAACCAGGGCAAACAGCGAAAAGTCAGCTACTGGAACAAATCTGAAAACACACCCCAACTCAACATCACCAGAGTTAAAGATCGGTACTATCAATATAAGAAGTCTGAATGGTAAAGAAATGGAACCACAGAAGAATTGGATAAGTCCCAGATTGACATAATAAGCGTAACTGAAACAAAAAAGACAACAACTGGTGAGATCTTTCTGAGCAATAAATACAAAATGTTATATTCAGGCAATGACAATCAAGGAAAAGAAGGAGTAGCCATAGTATTCAACACTAAATATGAGGCTAATCTTTTTGAATGGTAGGCAGTGTCAAGTAGAGTGATGTTGGCAAATATCAGAATGGGGAACTGGACAATGAGACTTATTTGTGCCTATGGTCCAACAGAAGGTTCTAGTAAGGTAGAAGTGGAGGAATTTTTTGAGGCTTTAGAAAAAGCAACTGACACAATGAAAAAGGAAAAGTTGGACCTTGTTGGGGATCTAAATAGCATAGTAGGAAATGATTGTCAGACATACAAAAAGATTTTGGGAATATTTGGAGAAAAGAGCAAAGCTAATAATAATGGCAAATACCTGTTGGACTTCTGCTCAGGACATGGACTGGTTATTACTAACACCATGTTCCAACTTAAATATGTGCACAAATTCACATGGAGAGACGAGGCAAGGAATAAGAAAAGTCTCATTGACTATGTTGACAGTGATGATTTCTCCCTGGTGCAGGACACCAGGGTGTACAGAGGATTTGAAATTGGAAGCGATCACTATTTAGTCTTGAGCAGGATAAAATTGAATTTCATATTGAAAAGAATAACATGTAAGAAAGTTTTAAAGCAAATAAAAGTTGAGCAGCTCTCAGATGTGAACTGCAGACAGTAATTAAAAAACTCTATATAAGCATGCATTCAGCAATACATATCCCTACTTGAAATAGAAAAAGCCATCAAAAGTCTGAAATGTGGAAAGGAAGTGGGAGTAGATGATATTTGACCAGAAATGCTCAAGTATGGAGGCATAAAAGTCTTACAGTGGCTACACTGCATAGTTCAGAAGGCCAGGACAGAGGGACGAATTCCAGATGATTGGAGTAGAGGTCTCATGGTACCTATATATAAATAGGGAAATAAAAGTGAATGTGATAATTACAGAGGTATTTCTGTACTGAGTGTTCATTGTAAGATTTACACAAGTATACTTGAGAAACGGTTGAGAAGAATTGTGGAAGAAGCGTTTGGTGAAGAACAAGCTGGATTCAGGTCAAACAGAGGCTGTCAGGGTCAGATATTCACTTTATGACAAATAGTGAGAAATCACAGGAATATAACAAAGATCTGTATATAAGTTTTGTAGATCTGGAAAAGGCATATGACAAGGGTGCCAAAAGAAAAGCTATTCAAAACGCTACAGTTATGTACTATCAATGGGGCATTATATCAAGCAATACTTAGTCTTTATTTGAGTTGTAAGTCAGCAGTTAGAATTAAAGGAAGTACAGGAAGATGGTATAATGTTGAATATGGTGTGAGACAAGGATGTACATTATCCCCTCTGTTAGTCATTATCTATATGGATCACATTATGAAGGAAAGTGGTATTAAACATGATATCAAAATTGGAGACGTTAATGTCAGCTCTTTGCTTTATGCAGACGATGTTATACTTCTAAATAAAACCGCTACAAGTCTGCAAGATTACCTGACTAAATTGAATAACTGTTGTAATAGACAGGGTATGAAGGTCGGCAATAAAAAGACAAAGACAACAAAAATAGGCAGAATCGTTGAAAATATCAGCTGCGTTGTGAATGGCTCTTTGCTTTATGTGGACGATGTGATACTTCTAAATAAATCTGCCACAAGTCTGCAAGATTCCCTGAATAAATTGAATAACTGTTGTAATAGACAGGGTATGAAGGTCAGCAATAAAAAGACAATGAAAATAGGCAGAATCGTTGAAAATGTCAACTGCATTGCAAACAGAGAACCTGTGGAACAAGTAAAACATTTCAGCTACTTAGGCACGATTTTTAGTGAAGATGGTAAATTAAATATGGAAATAGACAACAGAATCAACAAAGCTGGTATGGTAGGAAGTCAGTTGAATAAATTCATATGGAATAAGAGAGAAATTAGTCGGAACACTAAAATAGCTGTATACAAGACAGTGTTCAAACCAGTTTTAACTTATGGATCTGAGAGCTGGGTCAGAAGTAAAACACTTGACCAAAGACTAGAGACCGCTGATATGAGAGTCCTGAGAAATATTAGAGGTGTGAACAGATGGCATCAATGGCAACATCATATTAAAAACGAGGATATTAGGAAAGAACTTCTTGTCAGCTTCCAGGAATGCGTTTGCAGAACTAATCTCAGGTGGTACGTTCACTTAACACTTTCATTGCCAAGCTGAAAATTGGAATTTCGTGTGGTGGGCAAATTTTTTTTTAAATTTTTTATTTAGTTAACGACGTCCACGCGATAACGCATGATCGGCCGTTTGGTGAGAACTCGCATCACGCGTATCGTTCATTGCCAAGCTGAAAATTGGAATTTCGTGTGGTGGCCAAATTTTTTTTTTTTTATTTAGTTAGCGATGTCGATGCGTGATCGCCCATTTGGTGAGATATCGCGTGATTGGCAATGAACATGTTAAACAGAATGGGAGAGGAAAGATTAGCAAAACAAGTGTTCTCTGCCAGGTTGGCAGCAAAACGACCCAGAATAAGACCAAGATATAGGTGGATTGATACGGTACAAAGTGCCTTAGACGACAGAAATATAAGATCTGATAATGTTGGAGTCTTGACAAGTAACAGACTGATTTGGAGGAAAATTGTAGATAGGAAGTTAGTAATGATGTAAATTTTTCATGTAGTACTATCATATCCTGTACACCTCTTGAAGGTACATGGCAGGAATTTGATGATGACAAACAGTTGAGAAATCAATGGAATATAACTACGACTTGCATTTAAGTTTTGTAGATATGGAAAAAGTATGTCAAAGTGCCAAGAGTAAAGCTGTTCACTACACAATTATATGGTGTAAACTGAATATTATATCAAGCAATTTACCCACCAGTCTATATCTGAGCTGTAAAGTCAGCATTTAGAATCAAGGAGGTACAGGAAGATGGTTTTATGTTAAACCAGGTGTGACATTCATTATACTATACAACACATAAATTTAAAAATAAAACCAGAAATAATCTTAAGAATTTAGGATTCTTACTTTTCATCCCGTGATATTTTCTTTTTAGAACTCTGTGATTTTTGTTTGTTTAAACTGCTATAAAATTGACTCACTAAATTATATTCCTTGGCAATTTTCTTCCTACGTGATCTCTCAGATAACTTTCTTGAAAACATATCAACTTGAGCTAATTTGAGTGCTAAAAAAGAAATTCTTAGAATTAATATCCTACTTAAATAATGAAAATAATAATAAAGGTTGTATGTGTGTATGTGACAAATACATGAGGGAAAAAAAAGGGATTTTCAAATTTATTATTTGTGGTAATTAGAATGTATAGGTGGTGTGAATGACAGTAAAAAGTGCCTTAGAGGAAAGAAATATAAGATCTGGTAATATTGGAGTCTTGACTGATAAAAGATTAATTTGGAGGAAAATTGTTGATCAGAAGTTGGTAAACTGATACACTATGTCTACACTAATCACTCTCAAGCAACATTCCACTCATCAATCACTCTCCATACAAAAAACATGCTCCTTACTTTCCTGCACACACTCTCCTCATACAACCAACTCCCACATATGGCTTCTTGTTCTACCAACAGTGACCTGGTAAAAATCTCTCAGCATCATGCACATCACTCCTCCTCATATCCACCATGATCTACAGATGGAATTCTCTCAATCTGTCCTAATACCTAACATTCCAGAAACTTAACGCTGCCTTAGTTACTTTTCTTTAGACCCTTTTCAAAATATCCTCATCTCTTTAAACCAGGTGACCAAATATGTGCACATTAATTCATGTATAACCTGATCAAGGTTGTATACAATGGAACTATAATCTCTTTACTTCTACAGGTCCAAGTCTTCCTTATCCCAGCAATGATGTCTTCAATCCTTTCTTTTAATATGACCTTTATGGAGACATTACCATGTCTCCACAATAAAATGTACTGCTGGCCTGGTTGGCCAAGTGGTTAGTTCTCCAGCCAACAGGTCATGGGTTTGAATCCTGCTGTGGGCATGGGCATCTGAAGATGAATTTCATCGCCCGGCGTGAAACCACCTCCCTGCTTATTGGAGGCCTGAAATGGCTGAAAAAATCTCCATGTTTGGTTTCTAGAGTAGAGTTTCCAGACAATGTAAAAATAAAAAATAAAAAATTACAAAAATGAAAAAAATAAAAAATAAAAAATACTTGCCCAACCATGGCACAAATGGGTGGGCAAGGATTGGTAGTGGTAAGAATGAATGCACCTGGACTACTCTACACAGATTTAGTCTCCTGGATTCCAAGGAGATAGAACTGCAAAGAGAATGCAAAAAAAAAAAAAAAGTTACAAATATGATATCAGGAGTATAAAATGTAAATCAGAAGACAGATGAGAGTATGTGGACTGCAGTTATTGGTAAGCAGGAGAGATGAGATGATATGATAAAGCCCTATAAACTTCTGAAAGGGTGTTTTGCAATAAGGTCGATGAAAATTTTCATTATATGGAAAGTAGAGAGGGAGGGAGACTTCAGTGAAAGTTGGGATTGTGTACAGCTAAGAAAGGGAAGCGAGAACTAGATTTTTCAGCCTGCCTGTTGAAGTGGTGAGTGCATCTAACATGGAGTTTAAGAGGAAGTATAACAGCTGACATGGGTAATATGCAAGCTTCCTTGATGAGTCCTTTACTCTCTGATAATAACAATAATAATTATTATTATTATCATTATATGGGCACCTCCATGGAGCCTGAAGACTCATTGCAGGAGACCCAATCTATCTACACAATCTATCATACTTCTCTCCTTGAACCCATTAACAGACAAAGCACTCATAACTGACTGGCAACCCATTCCACTCATTCATTACTCTCAAAAAAAAAAAAAAAAAAATCTAGTCTTCACATCCCTACTAACCACAATTTATCCAACTTCCAGGGCTGACACATTTTTTCTGATACATCTAGCCAAGTGCTGAAACATTTCCCCTCCATCTATCCTATAAAATCCTTTAAGCAACTTCAATGTTTTTATCGTATTCTATCTTTTTCTCCTATCAACCAACTTCTGCAATCCACACACACACCTTCAATCTATCCTCATAGGGAACATTCCACAGTCCACTCACCATCTTGGTCACTTGCCTCTGAATCTACTTCCTCATCTCCAAGAAACTCAAGGGACCAGACTTGAACACAGCAATTCAGATGTGAATCTAGGCTTTATAAAGAGGAATAACAACTTCCTTATCTCTACTTGTTAATGTGTTCTTCAATGGCCAAGTAATTTTATGGGCTACCTTAGCAATATATCCTCTAAACTTTAACTCTCTGTCTATCCCCCCCCCTAAATATCTAGCTTCATCTATTTCCTGGAGTACAGTGCCATCAATATGATACATGGCTTGTAATCTATTTATCCCAAAGTGCATAACTTTACATTTCTTGACAATAAATTCACACCCATTAACTTTTGCCCATAATGACAGCCTATTTAAATCTTGAAAGATCTTCACATCACCTTGAATAACTATTACTCTACTTAATTTCGCATCATCAGCAAACAACTGAATATTCCCTTTCGGGTCATTTCCTATATCATTTATGTATAAATTAAATAGCAATGGTCCTCCCAGCACTGAACCTTGTGGCGCACAACTAGTAACCTGTTTTCGCCTTGATTCTTCCCCTTCATATTACCATTTTTTGATATCTGTCCAGCAGCCTCCCTCTTATCCACTTAACCAGTGTCATATCTATCCCCATTTGTTCTAATTTGCATAACAGAGTTCCATGTGGTATTCTGTCAAATGTCTTTGCAAAATTAAAAAATATCACCATGTAGTCATTTTCTTTATCCAACTCAGTTGTTAGTCTATTATAAAAAATTAGTAAATTACTAAGGCATGACTGACACTTCACAAAGCCATGTTGACCCTCATACAGTATCATATTTTTATCTACTCATTCTTGAATTCTGTTTTTTACCAATTTTTCTAGTACTTTTACCACCATAGCTGAGATACTGATTGGTCTATAATTTGCTACTGTAATCTTAGAACCTGAGCCTCCATAACTCAGTCTATATAGATGAAGCCCTTTGGTCAATAAAACCTGGATTCAATTCCTGTCAGTGATGCAAGGAACCTTTACCTGGTCTCTTTCGACGAAAAGTGAGTTAGCCGGTCTCATACAGAGGTAGGGGGTTTTTTCACTCAGAAACTCGGGTTTTTCATCTCCCAGAACAGGCAAACCGGCCCCATAAACACATGCATCTACTGACATAGGACACACCAGGATGCATAGGGCTAACCACCCTTATCCCCGAGTTACGATTGCGACCAAGAATACTTGAAAAGGTCGTGGGTGCTTAAGTGACTGTTAGGACCACTGATAGGATAGTATTAGAACCTCTCTTATGCAAAGGAATTATTTTCCCTTAATTTCCCTTTATAAACCACTACTAACAACGTCTATCTGTATGATCAAAAATACAGATGACCTATTCTGGGAATTTAAGCAACACTACTCCATCCCAGGATGACATCCTCTCCTCACTAGATGCAACTTCATTATACACCAACGTGGATGTTCCCAAAACTTTAGACATCGTACACACACTACTCTCCGAGGACCACACCCTACACGCACAAAATTAACACCAAATGACATCATTAGTTTGATTAAACTCACAATATCCACCAACTTCTTTAAATTCAACAACTCCTTATATGTTCAAATTTTCGGTCTCCCAATGGGCCAAAACATCAGTGGACAATTAGCGGAGTTATTCCTGGCACACATTGAATCACTTCTACTCCCCACCCCCCCCCGGCATCACCTTCTATGGCAGATACGTAGACGATATTCTATGCATTGGCAAACCCTCACACATCTCTGCCTTACAAACATCCCTGAAGTATCTTCAGGACTGAGGCAATTCTTGGTAAAGGTGGAGAAAGCTCTCATCACTCCATGTCTTAGTATCTCCCATAATGCAAAACACTGTATAATGCTATGCATTAAGGGAAGGGCCACTACCCAGGCCGGTTTCGACCTTTATTGAATGTTCAAGTACAGGTCAAACTCCAAAAACTCAGTGTTGTTCCTCTCAGTAACAGGCTCACAATGCCACTGAGAAGAACTCTCAGCGTTGGCTCTACCCTGTGGCAGGCTAACCCCACCACCGAGCAGAGCCACTTATTTGCTCATATGTTATCTGAGGGGCAACAGCAACAGCCGTGCCTCAGTAAACTTCATGAGTTACTGCATTGCCATTCATTACCCCTCCCCCCCAGGACCTGGGTGACAGCAACAGCCGAGCCTCAGTTAAAACTTCATGGGCTACAGCATTGCCATTCATCACCCAAACTTCCAACCGGTTTCAACGTTTATTGAGGTCTTGTCAGTGGGAGCCAGACCCAGAGGTGGTGATACTAAGGGGGAAGCATCGGAGAAGTCATATTTACCTATACAAGATGCCAAAAGGTGTCTCACCTTATTACTAAATTAATCTGGATTTAGAGAAAGATGTTGGGTGTTTTTTCCCAATTGGTTAGACTATAATAAATTTCGTTTAATCCTTTATCCAAGTGTAAGCAAACAAAGTTTGCACCTGAAGTATCTTCAGGACTGATGCAACTCATGGTAAAGGTGGACCAAGCTCTCATCACTCTTTATCTTAGTATCTCCTATAATGCAAAGCACATCTCCTTGCAGACATGTATAATGCTATGCATTAAGGGAAGGGCCACTACCCAGACCGGTTTCGACTTTTATTGGGATCTTGTCAGTGGGAGCCAGACTCAGAGGTGGTGATACTAAGGTGGAAGCATTGGAAAAGTGATATTTACCTATACGAGTTGTTAAAAGGTGTTTCCCCTTATTAAATTACTCTGGATTCAGAGAAAGATGTTGGAATTTTTTTTCCCCACTTGGCTAGACTATAATAAATTTAGTTTAATCCTTTATCCAAGTGTAAGCAAACAAAGTTTGCACCTGAAGTATCTTCAGGACTGAGGCAACTTGTGGTAAAGGTGGACCCAAAAAAAAAAAAAAAAAAAACTTTCATCATACCAAGAATAATATTCCATCAAAAGAAATATCAGCACTCGGAAAGCTATATAAGAATATACAAATTATTGTAACTTATTGCCTTTAGTGATGCTACCGTCACTGTGAACCAAGCAGAGTACAACAGAAAAATGAATCAACTTCAATACAAAATCTCCCCCCACACACACGCACCAAAAAAGTGCACAAATTATTAAAAAAAAAAGTTACATCCTGACCTAAAGAAATTACCAAAAAACTTAAACCTTATTATGTCAAACCACCCGGGATATACAGGGTCCCTAAAATTCACAAAACCCAATCCCCCCCCCCTTTGTCTAATAGTAGATAGACAGACAGCCTCACTTATCCAAATCACTTTCCTCCCTTACAGGCAACTCTCCCTCATCTATTAAACACCCTTTACATGTTAAAACATTAATAGAAAATCTAACTCTGATAGTTAATATCACCTCACTTTTCACTAATGTTACCTTTGACAGAGATCCTTGCCCTTATTAAGCCACACTGTCCTCCCAGCTTAACTGAATTATCCAGATTCACCATATGTGCCGGGTATTTCCTATGGAAAGGGAAAATATACAAACAGCTAAATGGGACTGTTATCGGATCCCCACTTTCCTCCTCCCTTAGCAAACTTCTACATGAAGCATTATGAAAACCAAGCACTAAATATAGTCACACTTATTCCAACAGTCTGGTTGCACTATGCTGATGATGTGTTTGCTGTTTGACCTCATGATCCAGACACAACTGACATGACTTCCTAATGGCTCATTATCCTTCTCGAGCTACAGAAAACACACTGATACTGGAAGGTATTTACATAAACAATCACACCACCACCCTTCCAACAGTATGGCATCCTCCTAGCACTTACTCACCAGCTAGGGATATTTGTTCAAATGACACAGCCGTTGAAACTGAGCTCAAGGACCTTTGCAACACCTTTTTAGCCAATAGTACGGCCCATATAAAATAGATAAATATTACATGCAATCTCCATACCTCTTACATCCAACACACAGGATAACAGAAAAATCACTCCCGTCCCATATATTACAAGTACATTGCAAAAAATAGCCAAAAGTCTCTGCAAATATGATCCTCCATACTACTTTCAAACCAGTTAGCTGCTTTCATATGTTTTCCTAAAGATCAACTACATCCTCTTGAACATCCTGGAGTGTATAAAGTTCCTTGTGCTTGTTGCCAACAGATTGGTAGATCAGTTAACATCTGCCTTGAAAAATAAAAATTACATCCAAGATCATCTGTATGGCAAGTCAGAATTGGCAGACCATGCTCTTCGCATAGGATCAGATGGAGAAAGACATCTATATTACATACAAGTCATTACAAGTCTGAGAGGCTATTCTTAGAATCAGCATCTGCTATGAAGCACTTTCCCAACCTCAATAAATATGGTTGCATTAATTTACTAAAGGAAGACTATCATTTTAAGCCCTAATAGCAGGACTTCTCTAAATTAATTCTGTAGTTATTCGATCCATAGAGGGTGCCATGTAGGTGTCCGTTACAATTTAAACTGTTTATAGAATTACTTAATTTAGTGCTGTATGCCTGTCACAGTTATCATCATGCTCTGATGATGTTGGGTAGAAACCAGTGCAATATTAGTAAGTTTTTAATGAATGAATTTTTTTCCTTTAATACATTTAGTTTAATCCTATATGCAAGTGTAAGCAAACAAAGTTTGTGCCTGAAGTATCTTCAGGGCTGAGGAAACTCGTGGTAAAGGTGGACCAAGCTCTCATCACTCCTTGTCTTAGTATCTCCCATAATGCAGAGCACACTTGTAGTGGCTCTGCATTATGGAAGAGAAAGGCCACTTGGGTAGTGGCCTTTCCCTTAATGCTATGCATTAAGGGAAGGGCCACTACCCAGACAGGTTTCGATCTTTATTGAGGTCTTGTCAGTGGGAGCAAGACCTAGAGATGGTGATACTAAGGTGGAAGCAATGGAGAAGTCTTTACCTATACGAGTTGGCAAAAGGTGTCTCACCTTATTATTAAATTACTCTGGATTTAGAAAAAGATGTTGGAATTTTTTCCCCACTTAATTAGACTATAATACATTTAGTTTAATCCTTTATCCAAGTGTAAGCAAACAAAGTTTGCACCTGAAGTATCTTCAGGACAGAGGCAACTTGTGGTAAAGGTGAAACAAGGCCTTATCACTCCTTGCCTTAGTATCTCCCATAATGCAAAGCACATCTCCTTGCAGACATGTATAATGGGAGATAACAAAGTTTGCACCTGAAGTATCTTCAGGGCTGTGGCAACTCGTGGTAAAGGTGAAACAAGCTCTCATCACTCCTTGTCTTAGTATCTTCTAAAATGCAAAGCACATCTCCTTGCAGACGTGTATAACGGGAGATACTAAGACAAGGAGTGATGAAAGTTTGGTCCACCTTTACCACGAGTTGCCTCAGTGCTGAAGTTACTTCAGGTGCAAACTTTGTTTGCTTACACTTAGATAAAGGATTAAACTAAATGTATTATAGTCTAACCAAGTAGGAAAAAACTTCCAACATCTTTCTCTAAATCCAGAGTAATTTAATAATAAGGTGAGACACCTTTTGGCAACTCATATAGGTAAATATGACTTCTCCATTGCTTCCACCTTAGTATCACCACCCTCTGTGTCTGGCTCCCACTGACGAGACCTCAATAAACGTTGAAACTGGTTGGAAGCTTGGTTGATGAATGGTAATGCTATAGCCCATGAAGTTTTAACTGAGGCTCGGCTGGTGCTGTCATCCAGGTCCTGGGGGGGGGGGTAATGAATGGCAATGCAGTAATTCATGAAGTTTACTGAGGCACGGCTGTTGCTGTTACCCCTCAGATAACATATGAGCAAATAAGTGGCTCTGCTCGGTGGTGGGGTTAGCCTGCCACAGGGTAGAGCCAATGCTGGGTAGTGGCCCTTATTATACATGTCCACAAGGAGATGTGCTTTGCATAATGGAAGATATGGGAGATACTAAGACAAGGAGTGATGAGAGCTTGGTCCACCTTTACCCCGAGTTGCCTCAGCCCTGAAAATACTTCAAGTGCAAACTTTGTTTGCTTACACTTAGATAAAGGATTAAACTAAATGTATTATAGTCTAACCAAGGGGGGGGGGGGACTTTCAAGAATTTTTTCCCTGTTATTGCTGTTTGTACAATTAAGCATTATTATGAATGTTGAATGACATCTAAGCCTTTCTTTAGGCGTATTACAGCACATTTATTGTTATTCATTAATAGTTATATTACAATAATAGTTATTCAATGCATTGGAGAAGCAATGTATTATAAAATTAAGGTGGAACACGTTTCTAAGCATTACAAAATCATTCCTGAATATTCTGCATTTCTGAACTCTGATTAAAAAAAGCCACAGTACAGTAAAGAATTGCAGCGAGATGTAGCTACTTTGCGAACATTTAATGTGCAATCTTTTACCCTTTTATACGCAATTATTATTATTATTGCTACTGCAAAAAACCTCCAGGCAGTCAGGGACTCATAATGATTCTGATTCCAAAGGAGCCAGGGTCTATTCTCACTCAATTATGAGTGAGAAAAGGAAATGTAAAGGAGGTGAAGGACCTAAGAAATAAATGATTATTGATAGAACAAACATGATTTCACTGGCTTGAAATGTAGATTCAAATAGCTGGAAATCATTGTGCAAGATTGGGAAAGATCTAGTGTTTGAAACTTTGGATTCTGCCAATGTTCAAGAATGCATTAAACTACATTCAAATGGTCTTAATGATGAATCTCTCCTTGAGAGAGAGCAAGCAACATGCATATGAAGAAGATTTCCTATCTGTTTTCCTCTCTGAAAACAGATAGGAAACTACATTCTGGTGATAGAAATGTCATGTCAACAACTTTCTGAAAAACTACTCAAAGCAGCATTAATAGGTGGAATACCAGTTATACAGTAACATCTCATAATACTCAACTCTTCTAGAGGAGTGGCCTCAGAATGGGATCTTGATATTCCTGATGAAGAGATATGTTCCGAATTTAAAAACCAGGGAGTGATAGGTATGAGGTGCATTCTGACTGCAGGGATAGTCATTTGGTTCCAACCAGGAACATTATCCTTACTTTTCACACACCTGCCTCCACCATCTGAAAAAGCAGGGATCTTAACTGTCCTGTTAGACTGTACATCCCTAATCCAGAAGTTTCATGCTCAGTCTCATGCTTCAAATGTCAGAAATATGGACATGCCCAAACTGTCTGTCATGGCTGTACCATCTGTGACCAATGTAGTAGTAAAGGGTATGATAAAATCTTACTCTACAAAGAAAGTTAAATGTGTCAATTGTCAGGGAGTTCATCCAGCTTTCCCCCCCACCCCAATACATGTCAGAAGCAGAAAGATGAAAAAGAAATACAGAAGATAAAACAGAATAAAATATATCATATCAGAATGGAAGAAGGAAGTCAGCGGCCACCACACCTGTCCTGAGATCCTCTTATGTTTAGAAGGTGGCAGTTAAGAAAATGCCAACAGCAACTCAAATTCATATGTCCATCCTACCATCTGATAATTTCACCATACTTGAACTCTAAGATCATCAGTGCTTCTCTGCTGAGCGCATCAATCGCATAACATGTGGTTTCACTCCAAAAGTGGTTCCATTTAATGAGAATCCACTTGTCAAAAATATTATAGCAAGGATATCACTTAAAAATAAACAACTAAACACTCCCACCAAAAAAAATGGTTACTTCAATATCCACTGAAAGTAAATTAAATCTACCAACTGATTCTGACACATCAGATGATGTACTGAATTTTTTTTTTTTTCCAGAGGAAGAGATGGCCACTGCCCATCCATACTTCCCAAAATTAACTGATAGATATAAACCTGATAAAGGTAAACTCTCAATCTCCTGGAAATTGGACAAGTATATGAAGCTCAAACAATAGGAACATTTTTACAATGGAACTGTAATGGATTTAGCAAGAATACTGACAATATTAAGATTTTGCTGCAGAAAGAGAAGTCTTTCTGTTTCTGTCTGCAGGAACCATATTTAAAACATAGTGAGGATCCTACCTTAAGGAATTTTGCTGTTGTGCACAAGGACAGAACTGGAGATGGTGCTGCAGCTATCCTAGTAGCAGTCATACTCCTTTCCATTATGTTCAAATTAATACTGCTCTGGAAGCAGTAGTGATTTGATTATCTGTGGGATTTCTTATCACACTAAGCTAGAGGCACATCCAGAAAGTAAGCTCCGGTCAAGAATTAAAAAAAAAAAATTTGGTATTGAAAAAAAAAAATTACATGCTAAAATACCCACACACATATTTTATTTTACCACATAGTTGCCATTGACTTCCAGGCATTTTTTGGTATATCGTAACACTAGCTTCTTCAAACTAGTGCCAAAAAAGTCTGCTGGTGAGTTCGGCTACTGAGTCATGCTATTCTTCAGTTCATCTTCTTCAAAAAGTGGTTGAGAACCACTGTCTCATATGCAGGAATAAGAGTAGTCATTGGGCACAAGTCAGGGCAGTATGGTGGGTGGTCAAATTGTCCAGTCGGCCTTTAACGAGTAGTGAAATACTCATCCTCTCAAAAGTACATGATTGCTATAGTTCCTAAAAAGATTCCTTATTTAGATTTCCTAGTTAACATCGAACGGAACCTAAGTCATCTCTCCACTGAAAAGGCTAATTCTCTCCATCTAGAAGTTGCTTCTATGCTACTTAAAGCCAAGCTTCCTCCTTCCAACATATCTGAAAAGAAAGCACTACATCTTAAGAAGCAATAGTCACCTTGTTATCACTAAAGCAGACAAGGGAAAAGCAACAGTAATTATGGATTCTTCAAATTACAGAAGAAAAATTTCTCTTTTACTTTGAGATTGCTCAACATACCAAGAACTTGATCACGAACCCACTAACAGGCAACTGAAGAAATTAAATTCCCTTCTAGATGAGGTTATAAGTTTAGATGCAGACACTATAGAAAGGTTAAAAACACATTTTGCAAGACCACCTAGATTTTATGGTCTACCAAAAATTCACATGACAGACATTCCTCTCCATCCTATAGGTGACTGTATTGATTCACCTACTTACCGCACAGCCAAATATTTAGCGAAATTATTGAAATCACATATAGGCAAATCACGCTCTTTTCTGAAAAACTCTTCTGATTTCTTCTTCTTCTTCATGTAGCTTCCTCAGTGAGAGGGTGCAGCACCATGTCCTTCCAG
Organism: Typopeltis vanoorti; assembly: GCF_054136105.1. NCBI lineage: Eukaryota > Metazoa > Arthropoda > Arachnida > Uropygi > Thelyphonidae > Typopeltis > Typopeltis vanoorti. The sequence goes on from NC_143558.1 coordinate 100,657,445, forward strand.
TTCTCTCTGTTGGTGGCTTTCCTTTTTGTTTCTGCATAGCCACGTGATCCTGTCCATGATCTTATATCTTCAAGCCATGTCCTTCGTTTTTTTCTCTCTTGATCCTTTCCCATAATTTTTCCTTCCTTTGTCCTGCTGAATCTCTCAGTACATGTCCTGTCAATATCATCTTTCTCCAGATCATTTCCTGTAATAAAGATCTCTGTGTTCTCATTCTCTGTAGGACATCTGTATTTGTCACATGTTCTGTCCATGAGATTTTCAGAGCTCTCCTATAGCACCACATTTCAAAGGCCATTATCTGTTGCCTTATTCTTTTCTTGAATATCCAAGGTCTCACTTCCATATGTGAAAATTGGCCACACTAATGTTCTTATCATTCTTTTCGTTGTCTCGATGCTCACAGAACTTCTGAGCAGATCTTTATTTTTCCAGAATGCATCTTTAGCTATGGCTATTTTTATTTTTATTTCTTTATCTTGCTTTCCACCTGCAGTAAAGTAGGTGCCTAAATATTTGTATTCTGTTGTATGTTCAATTTTCATATTGTTTATGAATATTTCTAGCTGTGATCTGTTTTCTTTTGAGATTTTCATAAATTTGGTCTTTTTTGCATTTATATCTAATTCAAATTCTTTACCTTCTTCAATTAGTAGCTGCAGTAATTTGATTAATTTGTTTCTGTTTTCTGCTATTACAATGGTATCATCAGCATATTTAAGATTGTTGTATTTTATACCACTGATACTAATTCCTATTTTTTTGTTTTTCAATCTTTTTCAGATTTCATAAACAAATCAAAAAATATCTCATTACAACCTACTAATCTTATGGTGAGCTTCAATGTAGAATCTCTATTTACCAATGTACCTCTCAAAGAGACTTTACATTTACTTGCTGACATCTTCCCACAAGATATTGTAAAATTATTCGATTTCGTGATGCACACTGGATATCTCTTGTCAAAACAAATTCTACAACCAAGTGGAAGGAACAGCCAAGGGAAGTCCACCTTCACCTGCTCTAGCCAACTTTTATTTGGAACATCTAGAAGACATCATTTTTTCATCTATATACCCTCAGCCATCCTTTTGGGTTAGATATATAGAAGACATTTTTTCAGTGTGGCCTCACAACAGAGATTCCTTACCTTCCTTTTTAGCCAAAATCAATTTACACCCTCGTATCAAGTTTACCATGGAGATTGAAAAAGACAAGTTATTGTTTTTTGCCATCCTTCTCATCTGCTCACCTTCAGATCTTCTGACAACAACAGTTTACAGAAAACCCACTTTTACTGGATGTTACATTCTCAAACAATCTGTCCATCATCTTTATCAAAAAACAGGAATCATAAAATGTTTAACTCGATGAGCTAGAACTAATTGCTCAACTCCCCATCAATTACAGAAAGAACTTTCAACTATTACATTACATGAAATTAAATGACTTCTCCAATAAGACTATACAATATCTATTTGATTCCTACAATCCAATCCAGAACAACAAAGAAACAATATGTCGAGTTCCAATTCCATATATTTCGGGAATTTCAGAACCAATTTTAAGAATTCTGAAGAAATATGATTTAACAGCCACTTATATCCCTATTAACAAAATATCCACCTATTTTCCCTCTTCTAAAGATAAATGCTCAATTATGTCGCTGCCTGGTGTATATCAAGTTCTGTGCGACTGCAATCTGTTGTACTTTGTAAAAACCGGACACTTTATAGAAAAAAAAAATACAAAAACATCAATCGTACATTCTTCACAATAAATCCGATAAGTCTGGATTGGCACAATATGGGATAGAGACAAGCCACAACATTCTCTGGTCCAGGACTCGCCTTCTACACAGATGTCGCTATAAATTCGAATGCCTATTCAAAGAGAGTACTGAGGCCTTACTTCAAAGTCCTAACTTGAATCGACATGATTGCCTATCCTTGTCAAAAATATGGGAAAGTTTAATCTGGATAACACACTAAGTTTTTTTTTTTTTTTTTCAATTGAGACCTTGTAATTCTTACATTAGTCTAATGTTATCTTTAATTTAATTTATAAATTAAGATTGTTATATGAAATTGTGAATTAATACCTATAATTTATTCATCACTCTGATGAAATTTACCTCTCTTTAGTGTATAGTAATGTAACATCATGCAGCTCGTTCCACTTTTGAATGATCAATTGTTTGTATTCCACCTTGTAAAAACTGTTCCTATCAAGCTACTGATGATAGTGTGTTAATATTAGGCTGAAATATTTGGCAAATATTAAAATATGCTTGTGCTTTATTTATTTATTTTGTGTGTGAACTACAGAAAATGTAAGAGCATACATATAAATGATTAAACTCATACATTTAAAGAAATAGACATTAAAAGAATTGGGATTAAAAGCATACATTAAAAGACAAAATGCCACTTGCGTAAAATATTAAGTAAAAACATAAAATGTCAAATTTCACTCATCCAGCGACTAATATATACTTTAAAGTTGTTTCATTACACTGCATTAAATCTTCTCGGGTACATTATTAATGTCTATTAAGCAGCATCGTAGAAGATGATACGTGGTTTGTGTTTCACATGAGCAGCTGTCATTGTCTGTGTAGCCCCCATCTGGCCATATTCTGCTTTGATCTGCCCATTCCAGAACAAGTCTATTCAATGTCTTCTATCTTTGCCAGTCAAGATGTAAGCCGGAAGGAAAAGATCCGTTTAAGTTCAGAGCCTCTGAAGATTGTTCTTGCCATATTGTTAACCTTGTAGCTTTCATGGAATCAACCAATGGTTCCAATGAGTGAATAAAACGTTTCCTTGATCTTAGCCTCTTGTGTACTGCAACATGTCCATACAAAGGATGCTGTTCATCATTTAGTTGTTGTTTCCACTCATATCTACTCTGTGTAGTCCTTCTGATGTGAGGAGGTGCAATACCAGACAGTGAGTATAGATGGTCAATTTTTGTAGGCTTAAGGCAGCCGGTAAAGTGCCGACATGTTCCATTAAGAACCTTATCAATAATTTTGACATGTGATGATCTTTCCCAAACAGGGCTAGCAATACTCGGCTGTCGAAAAGCAGAGTGCCAGTGCAGAGGTGTGCAGTACTTGTGGATTTGCACCCCCACTGAAATGATGTTAATTGGTGCAGAATATTATTACGTGTTTGAGTTTTAGGTGCTGTCTTCTCTATGTGTTGCTTATAATTTAGGATTCTATCTAGTGTAACACCTAGAAGTTGGACTTGGATAATTGACCAGTTTCACACCATTCCATTCTATATTCAACTCTCTCCAGATGGAAAAGACACATTTGGGTTTTACTGGGATTTGGTTTCAGTTGGTTTTCCTTATAGTAAACTGTAAGGGTTTCTAGCTCTTGTGTGAGCTGCTACTCAATGTCATCAAAGGATTTTGCTTGATAAGCTATTGCCTGGTCATCTGCATATAAGAAGGTTCTTGACTGTTGGTTTATAGGTTGGTCATTAGTATATACATATTGAAGAGGTGGGGAGATAGCACACTTCCCTGAGGTAGCCCATTTTTCTGGATATGCCATCTACTCTTTTTTCCTTGAAAATCAACAAAGAATCTTCTGCTGAAAAGCAGCGACCTAAATATCTCCAATAACCGATAGCTGTTTGTCATGGTGTAAATTTGAATTTTCTTGACTATAAGAAAGCTTGTAGTCAAGCTTTCTAAGATTTAGTGTGTCATATGCTGCTGTCAAATCTATAAATACAGCTCCTGTTGCTAACTCCTTTCAAAACCGTCCTCAATAAACTGTGTTAAGTTTAATACTTGTCCAGTGCATGATCTTCCTGGTCTAAATCCTGCCTGTTCTTTTATCAGCACTTTCTCTATTTCTGGACTTAGTCTGTTCAAGATTAACCTCTCAGACAGCTTCAGTGTTGTGCACAGGAGTACTATAGGCCTGTAGCTCTTTGGATCCTCAGCAGGTTTACCCGGTTTCAGGATAGGTATTACTTTCGTTTGCCTCCGTATGCTGGGTATTTTAGCAAATTTCCAACAAAAGTTGAAAAATTGTAACGACCACTCTGTTGCATTTTCTCTAAGATTCCTTATTCCACCAGTGTGAAACTGCTGGAATAAAGAATCTGGTATCTCATTTCTGATATCATCTATACTGGCAGCTTTTCCTGGTTTTAAGGTTTTTAGGGCATTTTCTAGTTCCTCTTTAGTAAACGGTGCTTCGAAGAGATTATTTTCTGAATCCCTAACTTTTTAAATATAATCTTTAGGTATTTTTCCTTCAGTACTTGGTTTACCATTCAGAGATAGCTGAGTTGCAATTTGGTTTGCATTTATATTAACTTCGGTTGCTGCTGTTGTGGAGTCACCAGATAATTTTTTAAATAAGAGCCAGGCTTTCCTGCTACTGTGTTTCAGTAGCAGGAAAGCTTTTAATTTTCTCTGTCCATTGTTGACTTCTTTTTTCAGACAGTGCTGCTATAAGTTTCTCTCCTGCATCAATTGTTTCTGATGAAAATGGATCTTTATCATATAGGTCACAATATCTTTTATATATTTCCACATTTGCTGTGTAAAACCTGGAATGTAACATGTTCTACGACCTCTTGGGATGTGCCTGGTAGCAGACTGTCTAATAGCTTTGATGAACTTTCCATAATTTTCTGGTCTGGGTGAAATGTTGGTCAGGTTTATGTCTAATTCTCTTGAGAACTGTTCCGAGTTAGCTTTTTTTTTAAAATTAAACGTCTTCTAAGTGGGATCTCCTTAAGTCGGACTGATGGGAAAACTTGCAGCATTATTGATCTATGTTGTGAACTTGGAATTGGTGCAAGTACCTGTTTAGTGCACAGATTAGCTATTCTATTACTAACAAATCCAAGGTCTGGGTTATAACCTCTTTTCCATCTTCCACTGTTAAACGATGATAGCAGTTTAGGATCATATATAAGATTCATTTGATTACTTCAGCCCACTGTTCAACTAACTCTCCATGCTCATTTGTTTCACTATAACCCCACTGTGTGCTATGACAGTTCAAGTTGCCTATAAAAAATAATAGCAGATTCCCTTTGTGTCAAGTACTGGGACATTTCTAAAGCAAAGGTTATACTAGGTGATTTATATACTGAGAAAACACTGATGTTATCCAGATCTATTCTAAGGATTTCTATGTTATTTTGGTTTGTGATTAGGCATCCTGTAACTCCTGCAGAGTGAAAATAGCAATTCCATACTTTTCATGTGGAATTTCTTTAATGAGCTTCATTCTAGCAATTTTAGGTCTGACATGTTGAGGTCCTTTGTGTATCTCCTATTGACATAAAATATCACATTTTTGTTCTTTACACATTTTTGCAATAAGAACTTCTTTTACAGAGGAGAGGCCCTCTGTATTGTGAGATGATTATCAGGGTTGATTCCCACAAGGACCGTTGAGTTTTAGTCATTGTGTCTCTGATAAAGAAGATGCTAGTCGCATTATAAAACTGTATTGCACTATGCTATACTGTAGATTGCTGGTAGCAGAATTCGTGGCTTCTAAACAAGCTGACAGGGGTCGTTACATAAATGCTTCTGCTATGACTCCTTTCTTGTGCTAATGTGTTGATAATTCTTAGCATGATCTTTGCTACCACTGCACCAAAAAACCTAAATCAACCAACTAACAAACCACTTTTTGTTCACTATGAACTAAATATGTGTATATTAAATGACATTAATTTAGCCAAGTGATAAGAATAGGGTAAGTGACATTAATTAAATTTACAAAAAAGAATAACATGTAAGAAAGTTTTAAAGTGAATAAAAGTTGAGCAGCTCTCAGATGTGAAATGTAGACTAAAATACACAAAGATTATTGAAGAAAAAATGAAAGAGTTTGAGAACAGGAATCAAACCTTGGAGATTCAGTGGCAAGCCTTGAAGAAAGCCCTGATTGATTCAACTAGTGTTGAAGTTATCTGCAAAGATAGAAAAATTAGAACTCCATGGTGGACACAGGAAGTTAAAGAGGCAGTGAAGGAAAAGAAGAAAGCATATCAAGTTCCTGGCAAATAAGTCAGCTTGTGCTCTTAGAGAATACAGAGACAAATGCAAGAATTCTAAACACTGTGTAAAACTAGCTAAACAAAAGTCATGGGAGGACTTTGGCAAGAACATAGAAAATAAATATCAAGAAGATGGCAAAATATTCTGGAGGTTGTTGAAGAAGCTTAGAAATGGAGGAAAGAGTGCTGTAAAAGGAGTTAGAGATCATAAAGGTTACATGAAAACAAGGAAAAAAAAAGATATCCTTGAAGTATGGAGTAATTACTTCGAAAAATTGCTAATGAAACAAGCAATGATAACACAGTGGTAAAAAACACTCAACAGGCATACAGTCAAGAATACATATCCATACTTGAAGTAGAAAAAGCCATCAAAGGCTTAAAATGTGGAAAGGCAGCAGGAGTAGATGATATTCGACCAGAAATGCTGAAGTATGGTGGTATAAAACCCTTACAGTGGCTGCACTGCATAGTTCAGAAAGCCTGGACAGAGGGATGAATTCCCGATGACTGGAGTAGAGCTTTCATAGTACCTATATATAAAAAGGGAAATAAAACTGAATGTGAGAATTACAGAGGTATTTCCATACTGATTGTTTCTGGCAAGATCTATGCAAGTATACTTGAGAAACGATTGAGAAGAATTGTGAAAGAAAAGCTTGGTGAAGAACAAGCTGGATTCAGGCCAAATAGAGGCTGTCAGGATCTTCACTTTACGACAAATAGTCGAGAAAGCATGGGAATATAACAAAGATCTGTATTTAAGTTTTGTCGATTTGGAAAAGGCATATGACAAGGTGCTAAGAGAAAAGCTATTCAATACGCTACAGTTATATGGTGTCAATGGGACATTATATCAAGCAATACTTAGTCTTTATTTGAGTCGTAAGTCAGCAGTTAGAACTGAAAGAAGTACAGGAAGATGGTTTAATGTTAAATCTGGTATGAGACAAGGATGTACATTATCCCCTCTGTTATTCATTATCTATATGGATTACATTATGAAGGAAAGTAGTATTAAACATGGTATCAAAATCGGAGATGTTAATGTCAGCTCCTTGCTTTATGCGAATGATGTTATACTTCTAAATAAATCCGCTACAAATCTGCAAGATTCTCTGACTAAATTGAATAACTGTTGTAATAGATATGGTATGAAGGTCAGCAATAAAAAGACAAAGACAATGAAAATAGGCAGAATCATTGAAAATGTCAACTGTGTTGTGAATGGAGAACCTGTGGAACAAGTAAAACATTTCAGCTACTTAGGCACGATTTTTACTGAAGATGGTAAATTAAATATGGAAATAGACAACAGAATCAACAAAGCTGCTATGGTAAGAAGTCAGTTGAATAAATTCATATGGAATAAGAGAGAAATTAGTCGGAACACTAAATTAGCTGTATACAAGACAGTGTTCAAACCAGTTTTAACTTATGGATCTGAGAGCTGGGTCAGAAGTAAAATGCTTGACCAAAGACTAGAGACTGCAGATATGAGATCCTGAGGAAGATTAGAAGCGTGAACAGATGGCATCAATGGCAATATCATATTAAAAAACGAGGATATTAGGAAAGAACTTGACACTGTCAGAATCCAGGAATGCATTAACAGAGCTAATCTCAGGTAGTATGGTCATTTAAACAGAATGGGCGAAGAAAGATTTAGCAAAACAAGTGTTCTCTACCAGGTTGGCAGCAAAACGACCCAGAGGAAGACCAAGATATAGGTGGATTGATACAGTACAAAGTGTCTTATACGATAGAAATATAAGATCTGATAATGTTGGAGTCTTGACAAGTAACAGACTGATTTGAAGGAAAATTGTAGATAGGAAGTTAGTAATGATGTAATTTTTTTCATGTAGTACTATCATATTCTGTACACCGCTTGAGGGTTACATGGCAGGAATTTGATGATGATGATTATAATTAGTAATAATAGTATTACTCCCCAAACTCCCCTACCAAAAAAAAATTATATATATAGTGGATTTTCTTATTCCTATTAGAAGAAATAATGCAGCTCAACTCCCCATCAATGTTTATTCTTGAGAAGGATGCGTTATTAATTATAACTGTACCTTACACTTATGCTACCGTTCCATTATGCTAATGAATATTGCCTGAACAATTGTACTGATAAATGATTGTCGTTATGTGAGCAATCCATACCAATTTAGCTAATTTTGTTTTGTCCCTCAAAGAAACTGTTAGCTGTTTTGAATAATATATGCACGTAAACACAAGTAAGATATTTAATTAACCAAATATTTCAGTCTGGAAATAGCAGACTATTTTCAGTGACACTACAAGAACAGTTTTAAAAAAATACAAGGTGGAATACTAACAATAGATCATTTAAAAATAGAACAAGCCGCGCGATGTTATATCACTAAGTGTTAAAGGGAATATTTTTAAGCAGAGACATGATTAAAATAATTATATTAATTAATAATATTAAATAACATAAAATTAATATGAATTAATGAGTTATCCTGATTAGACTTTCCCAGATTTTTGATATAGATATACAGTCATTTTGATTCACGTTAGGACGATGGAGTAAGATCTCTATGCTTTCTTTGAATAAATGTTAAAATTTATAACGGGATCTATGTAAGAGGCAAGTTTTTGACCAAAAGTCAAATATACAGTCATTCCGATTAGGTTAGGACGATGGAATAAGGCCTTTACGCTTTCTTTGAACAAATGTTTAAATTTATAGCAGGATGATGCGAGTTTTTGACCAAAGGATATTGTGGTTAGTTTCAATCCCATGCTGAGCCAATCCAGATTTTTCAGGTTTGTTGTGATGAATGGAAGGATTGATGTTCTTGGATTCTTTTTTCAAGAGAACATCCAGTTTGTCCAAAATAGGAGAGTTCACAGTTGCAGGGAATTTGATAAACTCCAGGAAGAGACATAGTTGAACGTTTCTCTTTAGGAGAAGGAAAATGGGAAGATAATTTGTTAATAGGTGAATACGTAGCTGTTGATTCATATTTCTTCAGAATTCTTGCGATAGGTTCTGAAATCCCGGAGATGTAAGGAATTGGAGCTCGACGTATTGAATCTTTGTTTTGTGGTAGATTATAAGAATCGAGAAGATGTTGAGTACTCTTTTCGGAAAAGCCATTGAGTTTCATGTGTTGTTGGATAGTAGAAAGTTCTTTCTGTAGAAAATTAGAAGTAGAACAATTAGTTTTGGCTCTTCTGATTAGACATTTTATGATTCCTGTTTTTTGACAAGGATGATGGGCCGATTCTTTAAGAATATAACGACCTGTGAATGTTGGTTTCCTGTAAACTGTAGTTGTAAGAGTATTTGAAGGGACCGGATTAGGAGAACATTTAAAAAAGATAACTGGTTGTTTTCTTCCATTTCTATAGTAAACTTTATACGATGATGTAAGGAACTGATACTGTTTAAAAAAGAAGGTGAGAAGTCTTTGTTGTGAGGCCATACAGTAAAGATGTCATCTATATATCTTACCCAAAAGGATGGTTGAGGGAAAATAGATGAGAAGAGGACTTTTTCTAGATGTTCTAAATAAAAGTTGGCTAAAGCAGGAGAGAGAGAGGACTTCCCATGGCCGTTCTTCTACTTGGCTGTAAAATTTGTTTTGACATAAGAAATATCCAGAATGTATTAAGAAATTGAATAGCTTTATGTCTTCTGGAAAGATGTCAGCAAGTAATTTTAAAGTCTCCTTGAGAGGTACATTTGTATATAAATTCTATATCAAAGCTCACCATAAGATCTGTAGGTTGCAATGAGACATTTTTTAATTTTTCTAAGAAATCTGAGGAGTTTTTTAGAAAGGAACTAGACTTGCCTATGTGAGATTTCAATAATTTAGCTGGATATTTGGCTATACGGTAAGTAGGAGAATCAATACAATCTACTATTGGACGAAGAGGAAAGTCAATCTTATGTATTTTGGGAAGACCATTATTTTAGGAAGAAAATAAAATCTAGGAGGTCTTGCAAAATGAGTTTTAAGTCTTTCAATTGTGTCTCTATCTAAACTGATAATTTATAACTGATTTATGACTTCATCTAAGAGAGAATTTAATTTCTTTAGTTGTCTGTTGGTTGGATTATAATCAAGTTCTTGATATGCAGAGCGATCTCGAAGTAAAAGAGAAAGTTTTCTTCTGTAATTTGCTGAGTCCATAACTACTGTTGCTTTCCCCTTGTCATGGTGATAATGAGGTGATTGTTTTTTCTCAAGGACTGTAAAGATTTCATTTCAGAAAGAGATATGTTGGAAGGAGGAAGTTTGGCCTTAAGTAGAGAAGAAGCGACTTCTAAGTGAAGAGCATTAGCTTTATCACAAGTAAGATGACTGAGATTCCGTTCAATGTTAACTAGGAAATCTAGATATGGTATCTTATTAGGAATAATAGAAAAATCATGTCCTTTTGACAGGATGAGGGTTTCGCTATCAGTTAGAGGACGTCCAGATATATTGACAATCTAATTATCAGGAGTTTTGAAGGGCTTGAATTGTTTAGACGAAAGAGCTTCATATTTTCGGTTTAGATGTTGACTTAGTTTATTATATGCTCATTGAGCAGAACGTTTAGCCACATTTAGAACTATGTGTGAAAGATGTGGATCCAAGCTTGTGGAAATATAGGTGCGAAGATCAGAAATATGATGACTGTGAATAGTAAGATCATGTTTAGCAGCTTTAAGTTGGTTACGGGTTAACGATAAACTGGTGTTCCGGTATATATTATGAGCTCCAGGAGATTTTATAGTTTCTTTAATCTTAGTGAAATTGGGAATAATCTTGTTGTCGCGGCATTTTTTTAAAAAATTGATCTTTGCTCGTAACCTACCTTGTATAACTGAAAGTTTTCCTAATTTACAGGTGGCATTTTCCATATTTTGGTGGCATTTTCCCCGTGAAGGATTAAAATTTGATGTTTTAAGGATACTTGTGACATAAAGACTGAATAATATATGCACGTAAACACAAGAAAGATATTTAATTAACGAAATATTTCGGTCTGGAAATAGCAGACCATCTTCAGTGGCACTACAAGAACAGTTTTAAAAAAATACAAGGTGGAATACTAACAATAGATCATTTAAAAATAGAACAAGCCGCGTGATGTTATATCACTAAGTATTAAAGGGAATATTTTTAAGCAGAGATATGATTGAAATAAAGATATTAATTAATAATATTAAATAACATAAAATTAATATGAATTAATGAGTTATCCTGATTAGACTTTCCCAGATTTTTGATATAGATATACAGTCATTCCGATTCAGGTTAGGACAATGGAGAAGCCCTCTACGCTTTCTTTGAATAAACGTTCAAATTTATAATGGGGCTTATGTAAGAGGCGAGTTTTTGACCAAAGGATGTTGTGGTTGAATACAATTAAACTCCAGGAAGAGATATAGTAATATCTCTTCCTGGAGTTTAATTGTTCTACTTCTAATTTTCTACAGAAAGAACTTTCTACTATCCAACAACACATGAAACTTGATGGCTTTTCCGAAAAGAGTACTCAACACCTTCTCGATTCTTATAATCCACCACAAAACAACAAAGATTCAATGCATCGAGTTCCAATTCCTTACATCTCCGGGATTTCAGAAACTATCGCAAGAATTCTGAAGAAATATGAGTTAACAGCTACGTATTCACCTATTAACAAATTATCTTCCATTTTCCTTCTCCTAATGACAAATGCTCAACTATATCTCTTCCTGGAGTTTATCAAATTCCCTGCAACTGTGATCTCTCCTATTTTGGACAAACTGGATATTCTCTTGAAAAAAGAATCCAAGAACATCAATCCTCCATTCATCACAACAAACCTGAAAAATCTGGATTGGCTCAGCATGGGATTGAAACTAACCACAACATCCTTTGGTCAAAAACTCGCTTCTTACATAGATCCCATTATAAATTTGAACGTTTATTCAAAGAAAGCGTAGAGGCCTTACTCCATCGTCCTGACCTGAATCGGAATGACTGTATATCTATATCAAAAATCTGGGAAAGTCTAATCAGGATAACTCATTAATTCATATTAATTTTATGTTATTTAATATTATTAATTAATATCTTTATTTCAATCATATCTCTGCTTAAAAATATTCCCTTTAATACTTGGAGATATAACATCACGCGGCTTGTTCTATTTTTAGATGATCTATTGTTAGTATTCCACCTTGTATTTTTTTAAAACTGTTCGTGTAGTGCCACTGAAGATGGTCTGCTATTTCAAGACCGAAATATTTGGTTAATTAAATATCTTTCTTGTGTTTACGTGCATATATTATTCAGAATTTATGTCACAAGTATCCTTAAAACATCAAATGTTAGTTGTTTTTATTATTATTATTATTTTTTTTTTTTTATCTGCCCAAAATAGGCTAACTTTAACTTGATATTTTAAGTAGCCTTGGTTATAATCAAAAGACATGTCTGGTGAATGGATTGGGGTGGATGTGTTAACCATGTCACCATCAATATGGATAAAATACACCACTCCTCTACATTTCGTATCCATCATATATTTCAGTGTAATTCATCAATGGTATTAAAATTTTAATATGCACTTTGCATCCATGGTAACCTGGACGTATATATATGTCTTGGCCAGTTGGGTGGTTAATGTTCTAGGACACCATATTGTTACTGTGAGTGATGGACTGGATGGTGTGACTGTTTATATAGTGCACAGATGGGAAGAGAGGTTCTACAAACAGGAAATATTTACATGCCCTCTGTAGATATTTTCTGTGAACCCTTAGAAAGACATATAATTCAAGTGCCAGGAAAAACAGTGTTTGATTTTTTTAGTTGTTTCTTTTATTTTTATAGTGAAGCATGTAATTTTGGATGCTGATGTTTAAATGTATTGTGTTTGTATATGAAGATACTTTATCACAATTTAAGTAGGCCCAACATGAGGATGAAATGGAAATATCTTATGCAGATGTCAAAAAAACAATAGATGAAGATAAGTGTCAATATACAATAGTCATGGGAGATTTCAATTCGAAATCGGAAGTTAATAGGTATGATAATGAAACGTGTATAAGAAAATATGGATCAGGCTTTTGGAATGAAAAAGGAGACATGCTGATCAACTTCTTGCCACTGATTAACTTCAAAGCTATGAATACCTTCTTCAAAAAGAGACCCAACAGAAGAAGGACTTGGCTGAGCCTGAATAGGACAACAAAAAATGAAATAGATTTCATATTTTCTTCAAATACTCATATATTCAGTGATGTTAGTGTTTTAAACCATATTGGCATCACCTCTGATCACAGAATGGTGAGAGGGAAACTAGAAATACTGGTGAAAGCTAAGAGAGTCGAAATGCAAAAAAAAAGGAAAAATATTATATAAGCTGAAATACTTCATACAAATAGGGATACCTTTAAGATATCAATGGAAAAGAAACTTAAAGAAAATATACAAAGAATATCAAATACAGGAACATTCGTATTGAATCAGTACAAAATTTAAAAGAAAACAAAAGGAGTGGACCAAGAAATTATCAGAAAAAACAATAAACCTTATTGAAAAGAATTGATTACAGAAGGGAAAAGAGGAACTATTGAAATAACAGTAATAAATAAGGCAATAACGATAAATATAAAAGAAGACATTAAGAAAAGAGAAGATGACATGATCCAAAAATGAAAATGAAAACCTCAGAATTCTAAGAAATAACCTTTCATCTGGAAGAAAGAAAATTATAGCTCTTGAAAACCAAAATGAAAGAAAATTATTTAGCATAGGAGAAATCACAGAAGCAAAAAATTTCTATATGAATACTGTATAAAAGTGAAGATAGAAAGAAAATTTCAGAATCAACAGAAAAAAGAGATTATGACAATACCTCTGACATACCTCCATTAGAAACCTTTGAAACTGAAAAAAACATTAAAACAAATTAAAAGCAACAGAGCCGCCATAGAGGATGGTTTAATAATAGAGATGATTAAAGTCAGGGATATTCTAAAACAAGAATTGGAAATCCTCTCCAATAGATGCATCAAAAAAGGAGAAATACTCTAAATATGGAATAATGCAAACATTATTTAACTGCATAAAAAAAAAGAAAGTAAATTAAAACTAGAAAACTACAGACTTATTAGTTTGTTATCCCATATTTATAAGCTTTTCACTAGAATTATAACCAATAGATTAGAATCAAGACTTGATTCAATATAACCCTCTGAACAAGCTAGTTTCAGAAAGAACTTCAGTACAATAGATCATATTCAATCAATAAGCCTGCTTATTGAAAAATGCAATGAATACAACCTTTCTCTTCACATGGCCTTCGTATATTTTAAAAAAGCTTTTGGTTGCATAAAATCATCATCAATAATAGAAGCTCTTAGAGATTATGGCATTGCAAAATAATTTATTGACATGATAAAATATATTTATAGAAATGCTATATCAAATATCTTTAATGAAATAAGAAAAAAATTTCAAGAATATTAATGGAATTAAATTAAATACCCTAAGATTTGCTGATGATATTCTTATTATTGCAAAAAATATGAAAGATTTAAAAGAAATGATAGATCTAACACTAAATCAATAGAAATTGGATTAGGCATTAATTCTGAGAAAATCAAAATAATGACAAACTGAAATGGATACAATGAAAGACACAACATTATTAAGGTAAACAATAAAGAAATTGAAAGAGTAGATGAGTATATGTATACTTAGGGAAACTGCTAACAATGAAGAAACAAGGAGTCATGGAAGAAGTGAAAAAAAAACAATAGGTACGGGATGGTCAGCTTTTGAAAAATTGAAGAGATTTTTAAATAGCAAAATAAAACCTGAGAATAAAGCAAGACTGTTCAACCAATGTGTATTGCCTGTAATGACATATGGAGCAGAAACCTGGCCAATCAAAAAGAAAATAATAGATAAACAAAAAACAGAAAGATGAATGGAAAGATGTCTTCTAAACATAAGACTCAGAGATAAAATCAAAAATGAAGAAATAAGAGCTAAAACAAAATTTTCAGATATTGGAGAAAACATACTTGGAAAGAAATGAAAATGTGCAGGACACATTACGAGACTCAAGGACAACAGAAGGACAAAAGTTATACTGGAGTGGCAGCCACATGAAAGTAAAAGATCAGCTGGAAGACCTGAAAAAAGATGGTCAGCTGATATAAGAAAAACAACTGGAACTCTTTGGCACCAATGAGCTTAGGATAGAAAACAGATGGAGAGAATTGGGAGACATCTATAGCCAGAAGTGGCTATAAAAAGGATTAAAAGAGAAAAAGAAACCTGAAAAATCTGATCTCATCTGGAGATCTCGGTATTATCAAAAAAAGGGAGGTAAAGTTTTGCTTGAGAAAAATAATACAAAACTGTGTTTTGGTAGAACTGAAGTTCGAAAGTCGTCCTCCCACTGGAGAATGGCAATGGGTTCAATGTTTAAGGCATTGATTATGGAAACCTTATAACATGAAATGTTTGAGCTACAAGGATATCAATATGAAGAAGCCAAAGCACAATGTCATTGGTCAACCTATGGTAAGTTAACAATATAAATTATATGTAAATAATTTATATAGAAAGAAGAGTGTGGGTAAGAATATAGAGCCTTGAGATATTCCAGCACTGGTGGAGAAATCTGAAGAAAGAGTGTCATCCATCAGACAGAACCAAATGCAAATTTGAAAGAATATATTTGGAATCAGCAGCAGTAATGAATTACTCCCCCTAATACAAACAAGTATGGTTGCATTAATTTACTCAAAATTTGGGAGTCTGCAATTTTAACACTACCTTCAGCTCAGAGGCAAACATTCTCTGAATCCAGAGGACACTCATTAGGACTTCATATCTCTCAAAATAATTCATTGGTTTTAAATAGAGTTCAATATTGTTTCCTGGATTGTAGCTTATTCTCTACTTTCCACCACTCTCTTTATTATCATCTTTATATATTTGCACGGGTTTTATATTCAATTTCAAACCAATAAAATTCAGAATTGTTGTTCTTATTTTCATTTTCAATCTACCTTTAACTTGTACTCTTATGAGTATTACAATTCACCTTCAAATAGTAGAACCAACAAAACAAATGATCATCCTCATTAACTCCAATCTCTCAAGGTAAGTATTTTCCTCTATTACCCTTAAGATATATATATATATATATATCTCAATGATTCAAATATTCCAATCTCAGTTGTTTTTAGTAACTCCTAGTTATATACTTATGCTTTAATCGTATCTAACTGAAAGAAACCTTAAGGAAGATTGCTTGAATGGTAAGTTTCATCAAAATCAAAAAATTCAATTTATCCATTCCAGAAGGATTTTTTTTTCATGTAAACAAATGATTAGGAGGTTAACAGAAGGTTAGTTGTTGATAGGATATGAGGTTAAATACTGACTGAAGATTAATAATGTAAACTTAATCATGTAGTACTATCATGGTACCTAGTATACCGAAGGTATCTATTTGGAATTTGATGGCAAATGGATAGACATAATGACCCTAATAGATTTACTTATAAACATGTAAGAAGGATTTTATGAAATAGTTTGGAAAAGTCCACATAGTATTATAAGATGGTAGCTTTTTGATGACTGATGGGCATATTTTTTTTTGTATAGTACATCAGTACTATGGTTAGGATTTTTTTTTCTATTAATTTTATATGTATATATATATATATATATATATTTTTTTTTTTTTTTTCTATTTTAATTAATTCAGAAACCTTACTCTAGAAACTAAACATGGAACTTTTTCAAGCCACTTCAGGCCTCTAATAACTGCAGTGGTGGTGGTCTCACTTCAGGAGATAAAATCTCCATCTAAAGATAAACACAAACATTCATATTATTATTATTACATGAAACCTCCAGGGAGTCCAAAGACTCATCGAGGGAGGGCATCTGCTCTACAGCTCTGTCTCCGCCACTCAACCACCAACTGACTGCAATTACACCAACGCCATCTACCGCCGACCACGACCACTAGTATTTCCACAGACAATCACAACATCCATGCCCATGGCAGATTCGAACCTGCAGCCTTTTGGCTGGAGAGCGGATACGCTAACCACTCGGTTAAAAAAAAAAAAAAAAATCCACTATTCAAAGTGAGATTCAAACCTGCAGCTTGTTGGTTAAAGAAATGATATGCTAACCCCTCGGGCTAAGCAGACCAGCCACATTTATCATGGACCAACACATATCTATATAAAAAAAGAAATGTTTAAAAACTCATTTCACTTCAAAAAAATTGTTAGCATATGAAAACAATATATATATATAATTAACATATTTGACATATACTTCTTATATTTTTAAGACACTGTCTAAATGAAGTGAATATTTAAACTGGATAAATTGAAGTATTCACTTAACAACTATGCAACCATTCTATTTCTTGATATAATTTTATTAAATTCACAATGCTCGACTTGTGATTAGTAATAAGATATCTTTGCTTGTTGGTCTCAAAATCAATTCACACAGCAAATTGGATAGCAAGACTAATGTGGAAAACATAAATTAAACTAGTGTTGATTTCTACACAAAACTCAACAGATGAAGTTAATAGCAACAATACTATAAAATTTAGTTTATAAAAATTTAGATAAACCTTAAAATTTGTAAATACTACCGGTTCATATATTAATAGTCTCCACTTGCGATCAGTGATAAGTTACATAGCTTCATTCTTCAGGGATTAGAAGAATGAAGCTGTCATGAAAGCACCAGTAAGCAAATCCAAGTCCAGTCAATACTTGAGAGGGTGGCCAACAGGAATGGGGCACAACTGACAAACAATTTCTTTGCCAGTCCAGTTGGCCAAGTAAGTTACTTACAACAGGCTATGGATTTGAATTCCATGTGGGTATGGATGTTGAATGTCATTAGATGGTATATGAATTTCATCATCTAGTGGAACCACCACTCTGTTTACTGAAGATCTGAAGTGGCATGAAAAAGTTCCATGTTTAGTGTCTGAAGCAAGGATGCACTTGATTAGCTAATCCTTCACCCATTTATGGTACATAATGTGCCATTGACTTACAGCCTTTTGTGGCTAGATCTACATTAAAAATAAATAATATATATAACCTCACACTTAGAGGAAAAATCTTTTACTCAGGCTTGGCTTGACTTGACTATATAGTTACTTTTTTTTTGTTTGTTTTGAATATTAAGCAAATATATCATGAACAGATTACAAAACTTATGCTCTACCTATAAACCTATAAAGATTTAAGGTGACTATACCTGTATCTATATCATCATCTTCAATACTTGTAGTAAGTCCACAAATCAGAGATTCAGCTTCATTATCATGTTCCTACCACATACAAAGAACTCATAAGAATTTCTTACAAAATTACAGAAATTAAAATATCAATAAAATGTTTAGAAAAAACAGTAAATACATTAAAGTGTATAAAAAACAGTAAATACATTAAAGTGTATAAAAAACAGGATTCATTTGATTATATTAAACAAATATAATCTCTTCTTTAAGTGCACACATAAACAGCACCATTGTATGATACCGTTTATGTGTTAATCGCATGCATTAATTGTTAACTCAAACTTTTTATTGTGATCCTTCTACAGAAGTTGTGTTGATTTTTTGACATCTTCTCCCTTTAACAATTACAAAACTTTGCATATTATATATATAAATATCTTTATTACTAGTTGTTTAATAGGAACATGCACGTTAGACATACTATATTTTTTGAATAATGGCTTCACACATGTAAGAGAATCTAAATACAATTTATTACTCCTATATATTTTGCTCCAGATATCATGAGCTTCTTTCAGGGAGAAGACAGAAAAACTGGTAACAACATTTAAATTCTGAATACAAGAATGAGTCACACAGCATGCATATAATATCATGCATCTCGGTCACAGCTGTCCAGCAGGAGGAAACACTATTAGAGTTCAGAGACATAGAAATAGTTGTATAATTAATTAATTAAAAATAATAAATAAAATATAAAAAATTATAAACAATTAACAGCAATCACTTCCCAAAACTTAGCAATAGGCATACAATCTAATCTAACAGATAAGCTTAGGTGTTGATGGTTATTCATGACTTATTTTTCACGGTATTAACAACACCACAAATAGTTTTATCAACAAAGATGTTTTATTAACGCTCTTTGTTGATAAAAGTGTTTGTGGTGTTGTTAATACCGTGAAAAATAAGTCATCAATAGGCATACAGTCTGTCCGATTAAGATTAGGATGGTGGCATAGGGCCTCACACGATTCAAAAAATAGACAATCAAATTTGATCCTACTGTAGTGTAGGATCAAAAGCATCTTGGTATGGTTCCAGAAACTCTGCATCTAGTGTTGAAGACATGAGAAGCAAGACTAAGAGAAAGACTTTACCTAGGACTAACCTATGATAGAGACTAGAATGAAGAGCCTCTTCTGAGTTTAAGTGGAATATCATGGAGAGAAGACAGAAAAGATCCTGGAGTGGATGCAAAAGAGAAATAGCTTGTCAGAGAAAAGAGAACACCAATATATCTCCACTCCTCCAGAACTGAGATATAATACAAAGACATACCATTCAGGGAAAACTCAAACTTCTCAATCATCAATTTCTTGTCTATACCTGAGGGGACAAGATAAAGTGTACCTGAATTTGTCACACTAATGTATAAGTCTGAAACTTGAAAGAGGTTAACTGCTTGGTTAAGAGTTCCTTCGAGCCTTCTCTAGTAGAGGCTATGATTATAAAGTCAAAAGCAAATGCCATAATTGATGATGTAATTCAAAAAGATAGGAGAGAGAGAGAGAGAGAGGGTCTCCTTGGTGTACACTCTTAAGTGCTGGGATGGACGCTGATTTCGAGACAAGGGAATCAGAGTGAATCTCTGGTACGTAGGTGAGGGAAGCTTCTGAACATCCAGCAATAGAGAGAGAGCTTGAAGGGAGACACTTCAAAAGGCCTTTTGGAGGTCCAGGGACACCATAAAGGTAAGTCAAAGTAGGCATTGGGATTCAGATAGAGAAGATAGTTAAGAATGAATATATTCTAAGCACAGCCATCTGCAAGGATGAAGGATCTCTACCCAAAATCATGTTGGATGTATGACTGAAGATGTTTAGCTAACACTTTATGAAAGATGCAAGAGAACAGGAGCAACTGTAATTGGATGGTAGTAAGAGTATAAAAATGCATGAGCTGCTCCATCCAGTACTGTTCTAGCACAAATGCTTCTGTTCTTATATGATGACTGCATTTGGGCATAAAGAAGCTTTCTCTCTTTTTTGCTTGGAATGAATAGGATGATATCCTACTAACTAGGAAGGAGGAGGATGTTGTCTAAAAAAATTCTGTCTCCAAATAATGATTCAATTCTGCTGTAATAGATACTTCATTGTGAATGACAATCTATGATATTCTTTATAACCTTGTGATTCTACTGAGGGAGAGGAGACTGATCCCAAGATTTTGTAAGATGTACTTGAAGAAAAGATGGAACTGTACTGGCACTACTCCTCTTTTGAGATGATAGCAATGGAGCAGGGATATTACCTGCTCTTGTGGTATCTTCTAACATAGATGTCTAGAGCTACATCACTAGTCCTCTATAGAATGATAATTTACGATGCAATCTGATTGCTGCTATTGTCTGGCTAGGCAGAACCTCCACCAAGACTGATATAAGTTATCCTCTCTAGCTAATGAGACTTCAAGGGAGGCAAGATGTTCTTCTTCAACAGTCCACCATGCCTTTGCATGTTCAGTACAAATTTCAGCATTAACAGTAAGGGATGTTTTGCATGGTGGTAAACACCAAGATCAAAGAGGTGGTAAAGGCTTGCTGAAATTTTGGGTAGACAAAGTGTCTTTGAGATGATGTTCCTGGTTGAACTAAGATATTTTGATAGTTGGATGTTATAGAAACATTAAAAGTTGGAGAATGTTCATCTTCAATAATCCATCATGCTTTTGCCTGCTCAGTATAAACTTCAGAATTAACAGCATGTTTTGGAATCTGAACAGACAATATGTCTCTGAGATAATAGTCCTGGTTGAACCAAGATATTTTGATGAGTGGATGTTATAGGAAGATTTAAAGTTGCAGATGGGTTCACGGAGTGATAGAATGTTTTGCTCACCAATACATACAGGCCTGCTGGAGTAGTAAAGGCCTTACTGCAAGCAGGACAAATATACTGTCTCTGTGCTGATGGTTGTGACAGAGTCCTATTCATTCTAAAATTTCATGTTGATCCAATGACTGCTCTTCTCATGAAGGTGATGATGATAGAAGTCACTCTATAGGTATTGTAGGGACAGGTGATAGAGACATTGCCACCCAAGTCAAGAGGAAGATCGATCACAGGTGTGGTGGAGTTCCATGGTCCCTCCTTAAGTGATAGAGAGCATTCATTCTGCTTTGTCAAAGTCATAGTGATGGAACAAATGTTACTAGGGCTGCTAACTCCAGAAGAGAGAAACAGCACAATAGGTAACTTATCCAGGTTCTGTCACTTGGAGGTGGACACACTTGTCAGGTGTGCAGCCAAGACATCTCACTTAAAGTAGCTTGAAAAAGTTCCATAGTTAGTATCTGCAGGGTTTCTGGATTATGTAACAAATAAATAAAATAAAAAATAATGATAAAAAAATTATTAAAAATACTGCATATTTACAACCTTTTATAGGAGGAGTAACAGAAAAAAAAGTAATGTTTTCATAATGATAAAAATAGTATAGTAATTGAATGACCTTAGGTAAGGAAAAATTATTTATTATTTGCAGAATTTTTAGTTATGTTCCCTAGCCACCTTTATTGTGGATACTCCTGGCATTAGTATAAAGCATAAAAAATGCCACTGTTTCTACACCCAGCTTTATCCCCTCTAGATTCCAGTGGGCTCAGCGTTACCTGATGTCGTCCCCCTTCTCCCAAGTACCCATTCCTACAAGAGGCCACACCTGCTACCATCCACCCTGGGCATTCTAGTTTCCCTGTATTGACACACCAACTCGTTCAGAACAGCAATCTCTCCGATGCCTACGTCCTTCCTCATTCAAATGCAAGTGGTCTCTGGCATACAATTCCTTTCTGTCCTCAAACGCTCTCCAAGCATCTACATTATTCCAATCCTCTCTTCTGACACATTCTAGCTATTATGTTATTCAATATTACTGCTCTTCTGCTCAGCATATCACTATCATACCTAGGCAACATGCAGACTATCTTTCCTCTCTGCATCTTCTTTTGTACAACCTCAAGCAAGAATCTCATATCTCTCGCTGCCCAATTTACATTGCCTCTCAAGTCATTTGTTCCTACCATCACAGTCATCTCATCGACCCTTTCACCCCTCTTAATTGCCATAGCCACACTTTCTATTGTTCCTCCAGGCAAACATGCCTCATGCATCCTATCTTGAACACCACGGATCATTGAGTCCCCCCATACATTACACTTCTTACCACCCTGTTCCTCGAGTGCTCACATGGATCCCTCACTCTCTCTCTCCCCTAACACTTTCTCTCTGTATTCCCCTACTTACCTGCCTTTCTGACATCACTCTATCCCTGATTCTGGTGCTCCCTTGCATTCTTCTCATTCCCTCTCTCCTACTGTTTCCATTCTCTCCTCTTCTATCATTCCCTCTCTTCCACTTATTCTATTATCTCCTCTTCTATCATTCACATAACTCTCTCATTCCCTCTCTTCTACTGTTCCTATTCTCTCCTCTTCTATCATTCCTATAACTCTCTCTCATTCCCTCTCTTCTACTGTTCCTATTCTCTCCTCTTCTATCATTCCCATAACTCTCTCTCATTCCCTCTCTTCTACTGTTCCTATTCTCTCCTCCTCTAACATTCCCATAACTCTCTCTCACTCCTACTCTGATTCGCCTTGCATTCGCTTAATCTCATCTCATTCCCTAGACATTCCACCTGCTCTTTCAGCTCATCTATCTCTCTCTCTGCAAGTCAGCCACTCTTATTTGTCATTCATTCTCCCAGTTGAGACCATCTCCTGAAACTTCACAATCCTTCAACCTTTCCATACTCCCCACTCTTATTATTTTATTCATATTTCTCTCGCCATTCTCGCCCTCTATCATACCGCTCATCTCTCTAAGTGGAGACTCTCCCGCCTCTGACTTAACAAGGTTAGTTATAGTCATCTCTAACTCACCAAGAAAGTTCCTCCCATTGCCTGCATTTTGCGCATATACGTATTTCCTGTTCTCTCACCTGCCACATATACATATATTAGAATTCAAAGAAATAAATTTAGACAATTACTAAATCATGAAACAAGGAGGGGGGGGGGGGAAGGATGAGGAGATTTAGGATAATTTCCCAAAATTGGAAACGATTCAGACAACAGTTTTTATTAGGTTTGGTCTGTGAATGTGGGTTTCACAACTTTCTTTATATAGTCTTTCATATAAAAAATAACTTCTGTGCAAGACTAGTTATACTCCAGTGAATTCTATGCCTAGTGTATAAGGCATGTTTGGCCAAACCAGACTTAGAGACTCATGAAGTAGAATATAATCTTGATATTCTTCTAGATGAATCTGAGCTGAACAACCCAGTATGTCCATAATAATAACAAAGATTTCATGAGCACAGGATTCTGTAAACTCCAAGATGAGAAATAGGAGGATATTTTTCACAGAATCTAGGATGAAATTTAATTTTTGAATTGGATGGAAAGAAACTGGCAGGCCAGTATGGCAAAGAAGTATTGCAATTCTCTCTGACACTCCCTTTACATATGGAATGGGAAAGTCTAGAAACTTCTTCTCAAGGAGGATTAGGATGAAGGCCATAATTATTAATTATTTTAGTACTGTATCTGTTAGAGATGAATGTAGCACTGATAAAGAACTGTTCCTTATTTAAAAGAGAACCAGCAGAACACATTTTATATGCATGGTAAACTGTGCATTCTATATGCTGATAACTGTAGACTGCCATTAGATTGGTGTAAAATAAGAACATCCAGAAAAGAGCGGCAACTGTTTTCTTCTACTTCAAGGGGAAATTTAATTCTTGAGTTTATTGAAGTAGAAGAAAACAGTTGCCGCTCTTTTCTGGAATAATTTTCTCAAGAAAGGGTTCCAGATAGCAAAAATGCCATCAATTCTGATGATTTTTTTTGCTGATACAACAGAATATAATTCTACTATATCAGCAAGTGTACAAGCAAAACATAAACTTGGTTCTCTTTTAAATAAAGAACAGTTCTTTATCAGAGCCGCTTAACAAAGAGTACTAAAATAATCAATAATTATGGCCTTCATCTTAATCCTCCTAAAGAAGTCTATAATTTCCATTCCATGTGTAAAGGGAGTGTCAGAGAGAAAATTGCAAGCCTCTTTGCCAAATTCACCTATAAGTTTCTTTCCATTCAATTCAAAACTTAAAATTTCATCCTAGATTCTTCTAAAGATAAATATCCACCTCATCCTTCTCATGCTGGAGTTTACAGAATCCAATATCATGCTCATGGAGCCTTTGTTATAATGGGCATATGGGTTGTTCAAATCAGACTTGTCTAGAAGAACATCAAGATTATATTCTACTTCATGAGTCTGATAAGTCTACTTTAGCCAGATGTGACTTATTCACTAAGCCCAGAATTCACTGGAATAAAACTTAAGTCTTTACATAAAGAAATTACATAAATATAGATAAATAAAGCTCATATTCACAGACTGAACATCAACAAAAATGGCAAACTTAAATTTTCTCAATTTTGGAAAGCCATCCCAAGTAACATTCTACATCCCCATGTTTCATGCATTAGTAATTATTTTTCTTTCAATTCCAATAGTTGTAGATGGAGTGTAGCTGGCATATAGGTCTAATATTTTTAAGTGTTGTTCTAATTTTGTTTATCTCATTTTATCTGTATGCACTGACAATGGCTAGGAATCTTAACTAAAAATTCTGGAAGTAATAAATAATTTTTCCTTATCTAAGTGTCATTCCATTACTATTTTTATCATTGTCATCTACTTATGTCTCTATATTTAATTCTATTAATGGTTTCATTATCTAATTGTATAACATTGACATGATTAAATGATTGCTATTATTCTCTATTTTATCCTTTCTTTTAGTGTTACACGGTGATCAGCATTCATTTTTGAAATTATAGATTCTACAACCTTGTTAAAATAACTCTTTTTATTATCCCGACGTTTTGATCTTCATATCAAGATCATCTGGAGCATACATAAATATACAAAACAAGCTGCGTTACATTTCAAACCATAAGCTAGAGAAATAAAGATTTGATCACATGCTACTCACTGGCATGACCTCTAGTGAAGAAGAAAAAAAAAAATTACATCAAGCTAGATTTAATTTATGATTACATGAATAAACATTCTTGCTTACAGATGGTTTTCCTTCCAGTAACAGTGATCTCCTATTTCTATTATTACAATTGTTATTTTTGATTTAAAAAAAATATATATTTATAAATTATAACATGAATAAACATTCTTTCTTATAGATTTTTTCTTTAACAGTGATGTCCTATTTTTTAGTATTAAAGTTATTTTAGATTTAGGATCCTGGATTTTCTACAGTCCTGTTTATAGTTGTTCTTAGAGAGGAAGGATTTGTGGGAGGAATATATGCCTTCCAGATGTATGGGATTTTTAGACCATCATTATTGTTTAGATTGGGGTGGTTGATAATGATCTTACAAGCTTCCTTAAATTTGTGTTCATACCATGTTTTGGTGTGTCTACATCACACCAAAACATGGTATGAACGCATTCACACAAATGTATGAACAGAATTTTTTTTTTCCACTAGAGGTCATGCCAGTGAGTAGCATGTGATCAAATCTTTATTTCTCTAGCTTACGGTTTGGAATGTAACGCAGCTTGTCTTGTATATTTAAGTATGCTCCAGATGATGATCTTGATGTGAAGATCGAAAGGTCAGGATAATAAAAAGAGTTATTTTAACACAGTTGTAGAATCCATAATTTCAAAAATGAAAAATGAATTCTCTATTTTATATAATCAAGCAGTCTTATGAAATAGAATAACCCATTATTAGATATATGAAGAGCCAAAGGCTTCAATTCGGCAACATATGACTTGTTTAAGTTAAAGGATATTACATCCCATATCGTTTCTTAGCCGAATAAGAAACTCAAAGAGTTCCATGCTGAATATAGTAGAAACTATATAAAGTTCGGCAATTCCAAGCGTAAGCAAATACCTGGATATTGCAGCAACTGACCCTTAAGGTAGTGCAAGCTGAGGCAACTCATGTCAAAGGTGGAGCAAGCTCCGATCACTATTCTTGATATTTATCCATAATGTGAACTTAGCTCCTAGGAGCTGTATTACTGTTCTACATTATGAGAGAAGGTCACTAAACGGTGATCTGAGTACATTTTTGAAAATTATGGAGACAACTACCATGCTTCAGTAAAACTTGAGTTTAGTTTAGTTTAGTTTAGTTATATTAAACTAAAGTTTTACTCAAACATGGTAGTTGTCTCCATAATTTTCAAAAATGCATTAGGGAGATATCTATAAAACCTTTCTGGAGTAATCTCAGCATTCATAGCTAGATGTAATTTAAATTTTGGAAGTTTATTTTCCACTTGATTAGAGTATAATAAATTTAGTTTAATCCTTTACCCAAGATACTTCAGGACTGAGGCAACTTGTAGTAAAGGTGGACCAAGCTCTCATCACTCCTTGTCTCAGTATCTTCTATAATGCAAAGCACATCTCCTTGCGGACATGTATAATGCTATGCATTAAAGGAAGGGCCACTACCCAGACCAGTTTCGACCTTTATTGAGGTCTCGTCAGTGGGAGCCAGACCCAGAAGTGGTGATACTAAGGCAGAAGCAATTGAGAGGTCATATTTACTTATACAAGTTGCCAAAAGGTGTACCACCTTATTATTCATTTACTCTGGATTTAGAGAAAGATGTTGGAAGTTTATTTTCCATTTGGTTAGACTATAATAAATTTAGTTTTGGTATTTTCTGTTTCTGAAATAAAATCAGAAGTATATTTATGTAGGAATAATAAATTCTATTAACTAAAGAAGTTAATTTTCACAAAGATTTAGTAATTTTATATGTAGAATACCAATACAACCAAATAAAAGGATGTAGAGGAATTCATCATGTAATTTTGGCAATTCATGAAAGATATGCAGTTTGATTAGCTTGTTTATCAAAATATATCTCAAATTCTGTTCAGCATCTTGACTTGCGATGACCTGATCTTGACTTGCCAAAATTACATCATGAATTCCTCTACATCCGTTTGTTTGGTTGTATTGGTACTCTACATATAAATTACTAAATCTTTGTCAAAATTAACTTCTTTAGTTAATAGAATTTATCATTCCTACATAAATATACTTCTGATTTTATTTCAGAAACAGAAAATACCAAATTAACCCAAGTAGTAAATGTTCATCAGTAAATGTACATAGAGGTTGTTGATTTCACATCCTTTACCCAAGTGTAGGCAAACAAAGTTTGCGCCAGAAGTCGTATAAGTAAATACGACCTCTCCATTGCTTCTGTCTTAGTATCACCACTTCTGGGTCTGCCTCCCACTGACGAGACCTCAATAAAGGTCGAAACTGGTCTGCTTGTGGTCCTTCCCTTAATGCATAGCATTATACATGTCGGCAAGGAGATGTGCTTTTCATTATGGGAGATACTGAGACAAAGAGTGAAGAGAGCTTAGTCCACCTTTACTACGAATTGCCTCAGTCCTGAAGATACTTCAGGTGCAAACTTTGTTTGCCTATACTTGGGTAAAGGATTAAACTAAATTTATTGTAATTTAAATTTTGTTTTGCAATTTTTAACAATTTAGTTAAATCAGCTGGTAAGCAGCAACTAGCCTTATTAGATCTATATACTTTCTATAAGTTGTACATATAGCATATTTCTTTGACAACTATTATTTATCTGTCAACTCCAAATTTATTACTATTAGAGTAAAGAGAATCTAATTTCATACATTCATGTACAGTTGCTTCAGATAATGAGCAACTATAGCTCAGTAATATCAAGAATATTATTCAGAGTGAAAGGTCTCTGTTTCAATCCCATCTCAGACACAAACAACCACAAGACAAAAAATTATATTCTTGTTTTAATCCTTTGCCCTAGCAAAGGTAAAGAAAGTTTGCATGTGAAATATCTTTGCAACTGATCTACTTGTATAGTACATAGAGACTGTTGACTTCACATCAATTGCCTCGGTATCCCATAATGCAAAACACTTCCTTTCAGATATCTATATGGCTATGCATTATTTATAAGTTCACTAGCGAGACTGCTTTTGATCTTTAATGAGGTCTCATATGGAAAATATATAACTTCTGCATCCTTTCTTTTAGGCTTGCACGGTGATCCGAATGCATTTTTGGAAATTATGGAGACAACTACCGTGAAACGGTAGTTGTCTTTAGAGACAATTTTCGAGACAACTATTCAAACACGGTAGTTGTCTCCATAATTTCCAAAAATGCATATAACTTCTGCATTGATTTAACCTCAGTATCTTCCTGGGTCTAGCTCCCACCAATGAGATCTCGAAAAAGGTCAAAACCAGTCTGGGTGGCGATCATACCAATAATGTAGAACCATATACATGTCCAAAAGAAAGGTGTAATTTGCATTACAGGATATTGAGGCAACTGATGTGAAATCAACAGCCTCTATATACAGGGTGTTCGGGATAAATTTGACAGTTTCGTAAGGAAAAAGAAAATCTTCTTTGTATCTATTAAATTTAATGAATTGACAAAAAAACATTACAGGCAGAGTTAATTACAATACTATCAACAAGATTTACTCAAAATAACCACCATTAGCATCGATCACAGCTTCAATTCTGCTTCGGAACCTCGAACAAGCTGATGCTACAGTCTCCCTGGGAAGGGCCGCAAAAACTGTTTTAATTTTATCCATTAACTGGGCTTTTGTATTACTGGAAGTGCGATTGGTGTCTTTTTCAACTGCGCCCCATACAAAATAATCCATGGGGTTAAGGTCTGGGGAGTTTGGAGGCCAAACATTTGGACTGGTGAAGTCGTAGAAATTTTCAGACAACCATTTTTGACTTTTCCCAGAGGTGTGGCAAGGGGCCGAATCCTGCTGCCATACATACGGCCTACCATTGGCTACCCTTGTTATCCAGGGCTTGACTACAGTTAGCAACTCCACGAACAAAGCCCGAATTCCAATGCCAGGGTTCTTCAACACCTGTTCCTGCAGATTTGCGAGGAATTCTGCTGTACGAACGCAATCAGATCGTCTGCTAGGGATCTTTCTTCTTGCTACATCCTCGTAGTCACCATTGCAAGTCTCTAGTTCATGCCTGATTGTTTTTACTGTATTCAGGGAGCATTGGGCAGCAGTCGTAATATCCTTATTTTGATGGCGGGCACGAATCATCATGATACAAGTTATTCTCTTCCATGATTCAGGTGAGTTCCAGCTATCCATCCTTTCTGACATCTTGTATATGAATGAAGAAGGGTCCAAACTTTTAAATGAAGAGAAGTGTGTGTTAATACATGTAACTTACGGAAAGATATAATTAATTATAAATATGTCAAATTTATCCCGAACACCCTGTACAAGCAGACCAGTTGTGCAGATACTTAACATGTAAACTGTATTTGCTTATGCTTGGTACATGATTAAAACAAGAATGTAATTTATTTTATAACCAAATAAAAAAACCTTCTACACATTTTATATGGAGCTTTTCAAGTGAAGATCAGTTCTCTAGTGTCATATAGAAGTTGAAGAGGTTTGCTTCTGGAAACTTGAGTTTTTCATCCTACAAAACAGACAAACTGGCTAAAGAACATAATTAACACATGATACAGTGGTCTTGCAGCCTTAGTTAATTTGGCCACACTTCCAACTAAACAAAATAAAAGATTTGGACAGCTATCACGAAACTGTTCCAAAATTTTTTATTCACTGCATTAACATCTGCTCCATTCTCCCAGTTCTTCAAATCGTGTATCTTCCCTATTAAAACTTCCCATTAAGAATACTTTGCATTATGTCATCTCTTTAAGTAATAACCCATAATATTATTAGCAATAACAATGCTTATTAAATTCCAAGCTTTCTTAAATTCCTGTATTCAAATATTCAACTTTGACTTTTTTCTTCTATTAATGTGAACACTCCTATTATTACTTGGAGTATCCTTTATTCCTACATCTAGTCAATTTCCATAAATTTCCTAAAAACTTTTTTGATTCATTAGTTAATGAGTACCAAAACATCAAGAATTATTAAGTAATTTGACAATCTTT
This sequence comes from Typopeltis vanoorti, assembly GCF_054136105.1. Taxonomy (NCBI): domain Eukaryota; kingdom Metazoa; phylum Arthropoda; class Arachnida; order Uropygi; family Thelyphonidae; genus Typopeltis; species Typopeltis vanoorti. The sequence goes on from NC_143558.1 coordinate 100,687,888, forward strand.
TCCATAAATAAATAAATCATATGAGGTATCTGTGAAGCCCTTAATAAATGGATAATAAATCTTTCAAATTTCCCATTTACTACTGATGAACTCAAAGTTCATGCTAAGGGTATGGAATATGCTATTAGTCCCAAATGGATACTAATTTCAGATGTTATGATCAGTACAGAAAGAGGTAATGTATTCTTCACACTGAAACGGACAATGCCTTAAAATACATCTTGTATAAGTTTTATATAAAGCAAAAATTCTCCAACCATCATAATATTACAATAAATTAATTTTTAGCTGTCTCTAACAATAATGTTAGTAATATCATCACTACAGCTAATAAGGGAAAAGGCAACTGTTACTTTGAATGTTTCTGAATACCACTGAAAAATATTTCATTAATGAATTAAACTATTTATACATTCTCCCCTCTTCTGTTTGTACTAAATCACAAGTCAAGATGCTAAACAGAATTTGAGATATATTTTGATAAACAAGCTAATCAAACTGCATATCTTTCATGAATTGCCAAAATTACATGATGAATTCCTCTACATCCTTTTTTTTGGTTGTATTGGTACTCTACATATAAAATTACTAAATCTTTGTCAAAATTAACTTCTTTAGTTAATAGAATTTATCATTCCTACATAAATATACTTCTGATTTTATTTCAGAAACAGAAAATACCAAATTAACCCAAAATGACTTGATTAGTTCTGAAATTACATCCATGGTCTCTTCCTGGTGTATATGCATTCCTTGCTCATGTGGTCTCAGTTACTGTAGTCAAACAGGTTGTTCAGTTGAGGTTAGATATGATGAATGACATCCATTTTCTGCTAATCTAGTATGTCCAGATTGAATGGCAATGCCATCAATACAAATTACTGTATAAATAGCAAGACAGAACACACATCTTCAATACAGTAATGTTATATATGCACAATTATCCAAAGAATCCTGTGAAGAATTACACTGACAAAACCTCAATAAGGCTGACTCCATATCAATCTCTCACATCTGGAAATTGAACCTTTGAAACTGATTTAATATCCTACAACCGTAATAATTTAATTTCAAATGTGATTATTAAATTGAATTGAAAGTGCAAGTTATTTGTTTGTCTTATACTTTTTATTTTTTGCTAGTGTCACACTAAAGAAATACAGCTCTTTATGCAAATGATGTTATATTCTTAAATAAATTCAGTACAAATGTTTGGGACTCTTAAATGAGACTGAAGAACTGCTATAACAAATTTGGTTTGAAAATTGGCAATAAAAAGGGAAAAAGTATGAAAACTGATAGGAACATGGAAAACATCAACTACATTCTGAATGAAAAACCTACAGAAAATGTTTCAGCTTTTAAGCACAGTTTTTAGTGAAGATGGCAAATTAAATTTTGAAATACATAACAAAATAAAGAAACAAATGTGAAAGGGTGGAAAGCCAGGAGAATAAAATTATATAGAATAAAAGAGAAATTAGGCAAAAACACTAAACTAGCAGGATACATAATAGAATTAAATCAAGTTTAACGATGATGAGATGCATTAGAAATAAAACAGTTGACAACTAGAGACCAGAGATATGAGCTGTCTGAGAAAAATTACAGAAGTAAATGGCTAAAATGAAATTATCAGGAAGGAACTTGATATTATTAGCATTCAAGAATGTATAAACAGAGCTAATCAAAGATATGGTCATTTAAACAGAATGGAGAATAGTGGTGGGCGAAAGAGGTGTTTGATGCCAGGAAAAAGAAAACCAAGAGATAAATGGATGGATGCATTTAGAAGTATCTTAGAAGACAAAACACAGGATCTATATTCCAGTCCTGGCAAATAATAGACTAATCTGGAGGAAAATTGTTGAGAGACAGTAATAATGAAATATCATGTAGTACTATCATAGTAAAATTCTGAATAGTACACAAGAAGAATTTGATAATGATGATCAAAAATTAGCAAAAATAATGTTAGCAGTGCTAACAAACAGATACAGCATTAAATCTAGTGGTGAAGATGAAGACTAAGTTGTTAAACATTTCTTAAATGTATTTTTTGGATAATATATAAATTTGCTAATCATTTTTACTATAAATATCATATTAATAAAAATTATCAACTTAAAGTAGGAAAGAAAAAAGCAAGTCATTTGTATCAAAGGAGCAGTCCCTTTGTAATGACTAAGTTAAAACTTAAATTTAATGAGGTTTTTAATTGATTAAAGGATGTTAATTTTCATACCTGTGTAAAACATTTTGAGGGTAAAGATGGTAAAAACTTGACCAGAGCTGAGACTGTATGCAATTAAAAGTGGTGAGCACAAGATAGCAATAACTGAGTTCAAAAAATAGATTCACACAATTGAAAAAAAAAAGTTTTTTTTTTTTCAATGACAAAAAAATTTAACACCCAAAAAGGTGAATTACACAAATTTTGGATTTGAAATAACTGAGAATAAAAACCTATTATATACATAGTACACCAGCAACAACAATGACAAGTGCTGGCCATTTCATTAAAACGTCATCAGATGAAAAAAAAGCTAACAACTGTGAGCTAGCTACATGGTTTTTTGTGAAAAGTGTTAGAAGTTTCATTGGTTCAGTTAATACAAATGCCATACAACAGTTACTTTGTTCTTTCGACACCTTTAGCTCCAGTAAAATTCTCTGTTGAATATGAAGAAAATACAACCATAAACTGCTTGAATTTCACCCTCATTAGATTGGATCATCACATCAGTATACTTCGGTATACCACAAACATACAAATATTGGAAATTATTTGCATTTCACCTCCTATCACCCTTAATGTGTCAAAAAATCTGTCATATTAATACAGTTCATTAACACTTATAAATACTCATCTTCACTAACTGTTTTAAACCAAAAATTACTTGTCTGAAAGAGATCTGCTCTTGACAGTATCACAAACAAATCCTAGACTATGTCATTCACTCAGCCCAAAATCATGTATCTTCTTCTAAAAGCTACATACAGTTTAAAATTCCCAAATATATGCAAAACCATAAAATGAAACAAAGCCATAAAATGAATATTCAAATTACAGAATTGTCTCCACCATTAACCTCTCTACCAGCCAAGGTGGATGAAATAGTGAGACCAACTTGCACTTCTTATCCATGTTATTCAATAGGTGTTACAGAACAGAATCGTATCCAGATTTATCTCGACGTATATATACATCCTGGCCAGTTGCAAGGATTAACAACAAACCACAAAATTAACTAAAACACAGAACCACAAGGGTGCTGCTTAAGGATCAAAGCTGTATAACTCAGAGACCTCCACATAGCCTTTAAAGGAATGCGGAGAACCGACCAGGGCTTCTGACTTAATGTCCAATCCTCACCTTCTCGTGGTGCACCCTGTTGGATATCTACTTGGATACTGAACTAACGAGGATGGGCTGGCAATTTGGGATTTAGCCCACCAAATTGTATTCTTATTGCCTTAAACCAAAATACAAAACGATGGCACAACATGACAAAATTTCATGCCAGCTGGGCTGTCTCCCAGTAAAACAAGCCCCCCCCCCCCCCCCCGTTATTTTCATCAGGGAACCAGGGTGAACAGTGAAAAGTCAGCTGCTGGAACAAATCTGAAAACACACCAACTCAACATCACCAGAGTTCAAGATTGGTGCTATCAACATAAGAAGCCTGAATGGCAAAGAAATGGAGCTAGATGAAGAATTGGATAAGTACCAGGTGACTCAAACAAAAAAGACAAAAACTGTGAGATCTTTCTGAGCAATAAATACAAAATGTTATATCAGGCAATGACAATCAAGGAAAAGAAGGAGTAGCCATAGTATTCAACACAAAATACGAGGCTAATCTTCTTGAATGGCAGGCAGTGTCAAGTAGAGTGATGTGGGCAAATATCAGAATGGGGGAATTGGACAATGAGAGTAATTTGTGCCTATGGTCCCACAGAAGGTTCTACTAAGGTAGAAGTGGAAGAATTTTTTTATGATTCAGAGAAAGCAACTGACACAATGAAAAAGAAAAAGTTGGTCCTTGGTGGGGATCTAAATAGCAGAGTAGGAAATGATTGTCAGACATACAAAAATATTTTGGGAAAATTTGGAGAAAAGAGCAAAACTAATAATAATGGCAAATACCTGTTGGATTTCTGCTCAGGACATGGACTGGTTATTACTAACACACCATGTTCCAATATAAAAATATGCATAAATTCACATGGAGAGAAGAGGCAAGGAATAAGAAAAGTCTTATTGACTATGTTATTGTTGATAATGATGTTTTCTCTCTGGTGCAGGACACCAGAGTGTACAGAGGATTTGAAATTGGAAGTGAACACTATTTAGTCTTGAGCAGGATAAAATTGAATTTCATATTGAAAAGAATAACATGTAAGAAAGTTTTAAAGCGAATAAAAGTTGAGCAGCTCTCAGATGTGAACTGTAGACTAAAATACACAAAGATTATTGAAGAAAAAATGAAAGAGTTTCAGAACAGGAACCAAACCTTGGAGATTCCATGACAAGCCTTGAAGAAAACCCTGATTGATTCAGCTAGAGAGGCATGTGGTGAAGTTGTCTACAAGGATAGAAAAATCAGAACTCCATGGTGGACACAGGAAGTTAAAGAGGCAGTGAAGGAAAAGAAGAAAGCATATCAAAAGTTCCTGGCAAATAAGTCAGCTTGTGCTCTTAGAGAATACAGAGACAAATGTAAGAAAGCGAACACTGTGTAAAACTATCTAAACAAAAGTCATGGGAGGACTTTGGCAAGAATATAGAAAATAAATATCAAGAAGGTGACAAGATATTCTGGAGGTTGTTGAAGAAGCTTAGAAATGGAGGAAAGAGTGCTGTAAAAGGAGTTAGAGATGATAAAGGTGAAATGAAAACGGGAGTAAAAGATATCCTTGAAGTATGGAGTAATTACTTCGAAAAATTGCTAAAAGAAACAAGCAGTGATAGCACAGTGGTAAAAAACACTCAACAGGCATACAGTCAGGAATACATATCCATACCTGAAGTAGAAAAAGCCATCAAAGGCTTGAAACGTGGAAAGGCAGCAGGAGTAGATGATATTCAACCAGAAATGTTGAAGTATGGGGGTATAAAAGTCTTATAGTGGCTGCACTGCATAGTTCAGAAAGCCTGGATAGAGGGACGAATTCCTGATGATTGGAGTAGAGTTCTAATAGTACCCATATATAAAAATGGAAATAAAACTGAATGTGAGAATTACAGAGGTATTTCCCTACTGAGTGTTCCTAGCAAGATCTATGCAAGTATTCTGGAGAAACAGTTGAGAAGAATTGTGAAAGAAAAGCTGGGTGAAGAACAAGCTGGATTCAGACCAAATAGAGGCTGTCAGGATCAGATCTTCACTTTACGACAAATAGTTAAGAAAGCATGGAAATATAACAAAGATCTGTATTTAAGTTTTGTTGATCTGGAAAAGGCATATGACAAGGTGCCAAGAGAGAAGCTATTCAATACGCTACAGTTATATGGTGTCAATGGGACATTATATCAAGCAATACTTAGTCTTTATTTAAGTTGTAAGTTAGCAGTTAGAATTGAAGGAAGTACAGGAAGATGGTTTAATGTTAAATCTGGTGTGAGACAAGATGTACATTATCCCCTCTGTTATTCATTATCTATGGATCACATTATGAAGGAAAGTGGTACTAAACATGATATCAGAATTGGAGATGTTAATGTCAGCTCTTTGCTTTATGCGGACGATGTTATACTTCTAAATAAATCAGCTACAAGTTTGCAAGATTCCCTGAGTAAATTGAATAACTGTTGTAATAGATATGGTATGAAGGTCAGCATTAAAAAGACAAAGACAATGAAAATAGGTAGAATCGTTGAAAATGTCAACTGTGTTGTGAACGGGGAACATGTGGAACAAGTAAAACATTTCAGCTACTTAGGCACGATTTTTACTGAAGATGGTAAATTAAATATGGAAATAGACAACAGAATCAACAAAGCTGCTATGGTAAGAAGTCAGTTGAATAAATTCATATGGAATAAGAGAGAAATTAGTCGGAACACTAAATTAGCTGTATACAAGACTGTGTTCAAACCAGTTTTAACTTATGGATCTGAGAGCTGGGTCAGAAGTAAAACGCTTGAACAAAGACTAGAGACCGCAGATATGAGAGTCCTGAGAAAGATTAGAGGCATGAACAGATGGCATCAATGGCAATATCATATTAAAAACGAGGATATTAGGAAAGAACTTGACATTGTCAGCATCCAGGAATGCATTAGCAGAGCTAATCTCAGGTGGTATGGTCACTTAAACAGAATGGGAGAGGAAAGATTAGCAAAACAAGTGTTCTCTGCCAGGTTGGCAGGAAAACAACCCAGTGGAAGACCAAGATATATGTGGAATGATACGGTACAAAGTGCCTTAGACGATAGAAATATAATGTTGATAATGTTGGAGTCTTGACAAGTAACAGACTGATTTGGAGGAAAATTGTAGGTAGGAAGTTAGTAATGATGTAAATTTTTCATGTAGTACTATCATATCCTGTACACCCCTTGAGGGTACATGTCAGGAAATTGATGATGATAGAACCACAAGAACTCAGATAGACATGCTACCATGCCATAATGTAGTTTATAAGTTTAACTGCCAGTCAGGATGCAACACCTATTATATTGGTTCTACCATTTGTTCTATTAAGTCTCACTTAATTGAACATTACTGAGATTGTAATATTCCCATACATGAATATCTACTTTCTACTACAAAGGATAAACACAAACAAAAACATACCAGAAACAATAAAAATCCCACTACTGAAACAGCCTTACATTCAATACATTAAAACATAACCTTGAAATCAAAAAAGTCACCATTATCGATTTTTAAGAAAATGAATCCTACCTTGTTCTGAATTGCTAGCAATAAGAACTGTCCAATGTGGCACAAACATAAAAAGACCCTCCTTACCATGCAGCTAGCTCATAGTTAGTTTTCGGCTTTTTTCACCTGATGATGTTTTAATGAAATGGTCAGTAACCGTCATGGTTATTACTGGCTTACTATGTATATAGAAGGTTTTTGAAAGGTTTTCCCCTTGGTTATACTATAAATTAAAGATGCAAAAAAATTATACTCTTTGTTTAAACCTTTATCGAAGTGTAAGCAAACAAAGTTTTGAGTGACACAAACAAGGTTTGCAACCTCAATAAAGGTCAAACCGATCTGGGTAGTGACCCTTCCCATAATGCATAGTATTATATATATCCATAAGGATACATGCTTTGCAATATGGGATACCAAGGCAAGTGATGTGAAGCCATTAGCCGCTATATATGAGTCTCCCAGTTATTTCACGTTACAAAATTACTTTATGCATAAATTTTGTTTGCTTACACTTGGATAAAGGATTAAATCAAGAATACAATTTCTTGGTATCTTTAATTTATAACGGGTTTTTATTCTCAGTTAGTTCAAATTCAAAATTTGTATAAATCATCTTTTTGATGCCAATTTCTTCATCACTGGTTTTTACATTTTTTTTATTATCTGAACATATTTTCTGCACTCAGTGCAATCTTGTGCTCACCACTTTTAACTGTGTACTGTCTAGGCTCTGATCAAGTCTTTTGTTTTTAGTTTTTACAATATTCATCTTTAAAATTTTTACAGTTATATAAATTAATATCCTGCAATTACAAACCTCATTAAATTTATGCCTTGGCTTAGTCATTACAAAAGGACTGCTCCATCGTCATAAATAGCTTAGCTTTTTTTTCTTACTTTAAACAATTTTAGGAACATCATGTTTTTTCAGAAAATGTACAGTATTATGAACTTATTTTCATATCAAAATTTATTAATTTTGAAGTCTGAAGAAAATGTTTTGTTGACTGGTGATAAAATTGATTTTGAACATTTGATGCACATTATTATCAATTTAGTAATAGTGATATGACTGTCTCTTTAAAGCATAATAAAGGAGTTGTTTTTTTTTTTTTATGGGTATTGCTGCCTTGAAAGCATATCTTCCCTAATTAGAGAAAATTCCAAGTAAACCTCCAGATAGTAGATTACTTTCTCTTGCTAGGTGAAACACCACTACCTTACTTAACAGAGGCATGAAGTGGCTATTGCCATGTTTTGTCTCTAGAGTAGATTTCTTGTTTCTGTTTCTTCCCTTTATCTCACATAGGGCAAGTTACCTTGCTGGGCATTATCACGACAACACTGTAATTACTGAACACTGTAATTTCTCTTGCTAGGTGAAACACCACTACCTTGCTTAACAGAGGCATGAAGTGGCTATTGCCATGTTTTGTCTCTAGAGTAGATTTCCTGTTTCTGTCTCTTCCCTTTATCTCACATAGGGCAAGTTGCCTTGCTGGGCATTATCACGACAACACTGTAATTACTGAATAAGGGAGAAGCACTTCCTTCATTTGAGGACACATCAGTATAGCAGAATAGGTGCCAGACAGAACACACCTATGTGTCTTGATAGAACACATAGATGTTTCATCCTGACTGGCAGTTAAACTTATAAACTACATTATGGCATAGTAACATGTCTATCTGAGTTATTCTGGTGCCAGATAGGGTGCCTGTTATTGACACCAGGGGTTTCCTGATGTTGGAAAATAATCCTGCTATTGCTTACTCTTCTAGGTTGTGCCATAATGAGGAGAATAAATTACATGTAGACACAAGAATAAATGAAACAATTAAAATACAATACAAAAGTGAAAAATTTTTATTGCCAATTATTTCAACCCAAATTTTAGAGGTCTTCATCAGTGGCTGGCTGGCAGGCTAGTAAGTACAAAGTAGAACATTAACAATGGATTACTTAAAAAAAAAAAAAAAAACAGTATGTGCCATGTGACAGCACAAAGAAAAATGTGAGGTGGGTTAAATGTAATCATTAATGAGGGAAAAAAAAAAGCTATGGAGAGGCAGTCATTCTAATTCAGATCACGATGATGCAGTAGGGCTTCAGAAGTTTCGTTAAATAAACATTCAAACTTGACATGGCATTGCAAGAGTAGGCATGTTGGGTGAAAATAATTTGGTAAATTTTAATGCTACCAAAACACAATCCAGCCTTATTTATCAGAAGAAAGACCATACCCCCCACTCTTCTTCACTTTTGATAACATTCAAACTCACCAACTAACATCAGCTTTTCTCTTCTTGAGCTAACTTTCACATCTAGCCTATTCTGGCATAAGCACATCACGTTAATAGCCACTTCGGCCATCAAAAAGTTTGGCATTCTTTTCTGTTGTACATGTCATGTCTTTTGCTACACTCTTAACACTTTATAAATATCCCAAATCTACCAAACTTTAGAACAGTGCTCTCACATCTGAGGTGATGAAATCTCTCTCAAAATGTTAAATTGCATCCAGAAAAGAACTTAACAGATCCCCCCTTTTTTTTCTCACTGACTGCCTCCAATCACTTTCTAATGGTGCTCTGCATTACGTGTTTTGTATAGGTATTTCAATGGTTGCTGCTCCACTGAAATGGCCACTATTCTTCCACTTGCCTGGAGGGAAGTGTGAAAATTATTTTTGAACATGGGCAGCTGCTAGTCAACATCCATTTACCTGTCAACTACAGACTCATCGAACCAATCCGCTTACTTTTTCCATATACCTCTGTCCATTGAACAATCATTCCCATATTTCCCCAATGTCCAACTCTTCAAGAAAAACATCAACAGATTCTTCTTTTCTATGATCACTTGCTCACACAATACTTCCATTTACATTATAGGTTTTAAAATCTTGTGCTAATATAAAAATAAAATAAATGTAACCATCACTCATACACTTAGTCAATAATATATTCTGACATTTTAAGACCATAGCATCTTCATGACCACACTGGTTTGATGACAATTATGACTGGTCAATTAATACAAAAATACAAGATTTATTCAACAATCATTCCACTGAATTCATATAATCTACACATGTCTGAGCATCACACATGGTGTTAATAACTTCTATGCATTTGTATCCGATGGTGTATACCAAGAGGTCTGGTGAATTAAAATTCCAAATTATTGATTTCCGAACATGCAATTTCGGTCTTTTCATCCACATGCAGATCACTTGTGGATCTCATTACATCTGCTAATTCACATAATAAATTATAGAGACCGCTGTCCAGTTTGTGTGATCTCATTCCGACACATTCCGGTAGTCCAGGCTACTCTTTTCTGTTGGCTTCATATTGCTCGGATGTTCCTTTTCATATCTCCAGAGATTTTCCAGTCTGATCTACATAGTTTTAGTAAATATAGCTGCATGGCTGGGTGTTTAAAAAAATGGATGCCCATCCTTTGCTGACATAATAAAAATGGAAGTTTCTGGACATCTCTCAATGTATGTTGCTACATAAGAAATGTGCAATATCCCATTGTATGTTATTTCCATGCTTTCACACTGAGGCTTATCTGTATAGAAGGTCTTGCATAACATGTTCTCTTGCTATATCCATTGAGGGATAGCTACTAAGACAGCTATTTTTATTTTTCTTGGTGTCACCCATCTGATAACCTATAAGAGCGAGCATCTTATAACCTATAAGAGCGGGGATAGAATGAGTCAGATTGACTATATTATGTGCCGTAGGAAACATCTGAAGGAGGTGAAAAACTGTAAAGTGATTAATGGAGAAAGTGTAGCAGCACAGCACAGGTTGGTTGTGGTAGACTGTGATATAAAAGGGGAAAAGAAGAATAGACGAAAGTGGTGGGTACAGAGGAGAATAAAGTGGTGGAAATTGGAAGAGGAAGGACCAAGGAATAAGTTTAAAGAAGAGGTATTGAAAGAAATGAAGTTACCATAGGATGTGGAAGAATGGTGGGACGTTAATAGTCGGAATATTAGAAAAATTAGAGAAGAGGTGCTTGGTATAACATCAGGAAAGGGACCACCTGAGGATAAGGAGGCATGGTGGTGGAATGAGGAGGTGCAGTTGGAGATCAAGGAAAAGAAAGAGGCAAAGAAAAAATGGGACATGAGTGGAACTAGAGCAGACAAGGAGGCATATAGATTAGCAAAGAAAAATGCAAAGAAAAAATGGCATATGAGTGGAACTAGAGCCGACAAGGAGGCATATAGATTAGCAAAGAAAAATGCAAAGAGAGCTGTGGCAAGGGCGAAAGCAGTTGATGAGGTTTATGAAGAACTGGAGAGAAACGGTGGCGAAGCTCAGTTGTTGAGAATAGCGAAAGCCAGAGATAAGGCCTCGAAAGACATAACATCAGTCAAGCAGGTAAAGGATGCCTCAGGAGTAGTATTACAAGACAAGGACAAAATCAGAGGAAGATGGAAAGAATATTTCCGAAAACTACTAAATGAGGAGAATCCAAGAGAGAGGTGCGAGGATGGAGAGGTAAATGAGAGACCGGTGCAAGACATAAGTAGAGAGGAAGTGGTTTGGGTACTGAGAAAAATGAAGAATGGAAAGGCTGTGAGAGCAGACCAGATACCTGGGGAAGTATGGAAAAGTTTGGGCAGTGAGGGCGTGGATATGTTATGGGATCTGATGTGTAAAATAGCCCAACAGGAAAAGATACCAGAGGAATGGAGGAAAAGTATTCTCGTCCCAATCTACAAAGGAAGAGGAGATGTTCAAGACTGTGGCAACTATAGAGGAATCAAGCTGATATCACACACATTAAAAATATGGGAAAGAGTAATTGAAGCAAGGCTACGGCAGGAAACGAAAATTGGTGAGCAGCAGTTTGGATTTATGCCAGGAAGAGGGACAACGGATGCAATATTTGCACTAAGGTGATTGATGGAGAAATATAGAGAGATGCAAGTGGATCTGCACATGGTGTTTATAGATCTGGAAAAGGCATACGACAGAGTGGCCAGGCAGGAGGTATGGAGGTGTATGAGGAAGAAGGGGGTGTCGGAGAAGTACGTGAGGTTGGTGAAGGAGATGTATGAGGGAACAGAAACTCAGGTCAGGTCTAGTGTCGGCATGACGGAAGGGTTCCCTATTGTCGTAGGGCTACACCAAGGGTCAGCTCTGAGCCCCTACCTCTTTGACCTGGTTATGGATGTACTAGTGGAGGATGTCAAGAAGGAGGCACCATGGAGCATGCTGTTTGCCGATGACATTGTTCTATGCGAATCATCCCGAGAGAAGCTTGGAAATACCCTGGAAGAGTGGAAAAAGGCATTGGAGGAGAGCGGCATGAGAATTAACCGGGTGAAGACTGAATATACGTCAATGGGGAGTGACGAGGATATCGTCATCCGACTCCAGGGTGAAAGGCTAATTTCAGGGAAGAAATTCAAGTACCTTGGGTTGGTTGTCGAGAGGAATGGTGACCTGGATGAGGAAATACAGCACCGAATAACATGCGGTTGGATGAATTGGAGGAAGATGAGTGGGGTCCTGTGCGACAAGAGAGTGAGTTGTAAGAGGAAAGGAAACTCTATAAGATGGTGGTGAGGCCGGCGATGCTCATGGTGTGGAGACGTGGCCTATAACCAAGGCACAGGAGAGGAAGATGGAGGTAGCGGAGATGATGTTGAGATGGATGAGTGGTGTGACAAAGAAGGACAGGATAAGGAATGACTACATCAGAGGGATGGTTAAGGTGGGACCAATTGGCAAGAAGATACAAGAAAGTAGGCTGAGGTGGTTCGGACATGTTGAGAGGAAGGGTGAGGAGTATGTTGGTAAACGAGTGGAGTATATGGAGTTGGAGGGAAGGAGGAAAAGAGGCAGGCCCAAGCTCAGGTGGAGGGATAAGATGACAGAGGATCTTAGGGAGAAAGGATGGAGTCCGAAGGATGCCCTGGACCGGAGAAATTGGAAGAGGAAGGTTAAAGATTGGTGCGCCGGCCCCGTTTAACATTGGATAAGGCAGAGTGAAAGAAGAAGAAGAAGTAGTCAGTCATTATGACCAAGTGATGTGGCTTTGTAAAAACCTAAATAAACAACAGGGTAGTTAATCCCAGCTGCAGTTTGCCATGTCTGTAAATTGCATGTATTCTCCTCCACATGAGACTGGCAAATGATAAAGTTATCCTCCAACCGCTCGGTTTGAGTACGTTGATGATTTGTAACAATCTATGCTTAGAATTCATGTCTTCCATCATAAAATTTCTTCATATGAATTCTTACAAAAGTCTGATGATTTCTATCCTCATAATTACATTTATATTAAAAGCTATTTCTTAAAAAAATGATCAAGTCTGATATCATAAAATGTTATTCTAATCACATAAAAGTTAATAGTGTTATGATAAGATACCTTACTGTACTATAATTCTCTCCTAATTGCAATTTTGATATAAAAAATATATATGTATAAATAGACAAAATGACTTAAGTGTTTTATCTATATATACTTGCAGAAATACTAATAAATGAAAGATGATATGAACTGATAAAGAATTTACTGTCTGTAAATGAAAAAATTGTTTGTTACCACTACTTATTATTCTCTATGAACTATGAGAACAAAGACTATAAAAATAAACAGCTGAAAAAAATGTGAACATCCTAAAAAGGAACAGACAGAAAATAAAAAAGCAGTTGTGGTCTCTAGTACAATACAGAAGAATGTTTTTTTTAAAAAAAAAAAAAAAAAAACAGTTCTTTTTTAAGTGCTGTGAAGAAATAAAGATCTTGTAAGTGGAGGCAAAAGGAAAAAAAAAAGGAGTACTGAAACATTTCTAAGAGAATATAAAGGAAACATTTCATTAAAAGTGTTTGGAACACAGCTTATACTTAATGACTATTATTATCAATATACCTATGTTGATTAAAGAAATTCATAGAATGTGAACATAGTAAAAGAAGATACGAAGGAAGACCATTAGTTAATGTGGGCAATTTCTTTAATGGAAAAAAATGAAACAAAAAAGGATATGAATTTTTTAATTAATCTTATGTGAAGATCTCTCTGTGGTATATATAATCAAGATTTTATATTTTCCAAGATCAAACAACCAAGCTGGCTTGGTTGGCTGAGTGGTTAGCATATCTGCTCTCCAGGCAAGAGGCTGCAGGTTTGAATTCCAACAGGGGCATGGATGTTTGTGATTGTCCTACTAACTCTTTGTGGAAAGGGCATCTGTGACCCTACCACTTCTAGCAGAAGGCAGGCTTCACTCCCAAAACCTAATGAGGTACGCGACTGACTATGCAGCATCAAAATGACATCAGATGTGAACAACTAAGTTCATACTATAAAAGGATTTATTATTCTAGATGCTAAAGTGAAATGTAAGTCATGTTAGATATCAGTATCCTATTCTGTTTTAAAGAAACTTCATTGCACAATGCTGCATTCAAGTGATGAAAAAAAAAAAATGACATTTAGTCAAGATCGACTACAACAAAATGATTCAAGAGTAGAAATTTGTTCTTTTACTCATTGGTCTGAATTCTGTTGGGTGGGTGGGTGAGTGAGTGAGTGAATTGATTGTGTGTGAGAAAGAGAGAGAGAGAGAGAAAATTCTAACTGTCATTAAATTTTAAAACTTATGAGGAAAAGTAAGCCAAGATTTCTTTCCCTACTAAGTGGCCCACTGAAAATACTCCACGCATGAGATGCATTGGCCTGAAAATGTTCGATGCATTCAAAAAATGGCTATACACTTTTTTAAATTAATTTTGTTCCTATTTTTGTATATAAGCCAGCCTATCATAATTATGATCAAACCAATACAGTCTATGCAGCCCTAAAGATCACTGTTTTAAAATAGCAAAAATGCACTGACTAAAAAAAAATGAAAATAAAATAAATAACATAAACAAAAAAAATAGTAGCAACAATCACTATCAATTTTTACAGGTTAATTTTGTTAATGTATTAAAAAATGTTCTCAGTATAGTCAACTAAACAGTTTATCATTTGTTTAGCTTGTTGTTAAGCTACATGCTATTCAGCACAACCCAAGTATCAATTATTCTACAAGTGGTTTTCATTTAGAGTTTGGTATTTTTAGAATTTGAAAGTGCATGCTATTCATAACACATTATAATGGGAAAGCGAGAGGAGGAAAAATCCAGTCAACAAAATAAATATAACAACTTGGGGAAGACAGCTGAGTTCTCATCCTACTTGCGAAAGATTTTTCTAGGACTTAACTAAGTAATGTGAGCCACTTATAAATGCTAGAACCCCAAACCCTACCTGGAGACATGGGTTCACCTCTCACCAAACAGCTTAAGAACATATGTGTTTGTGAAGATATTTTGCACTAATGACTCATGGATTCAGAGATAACTATAATTAATGAATTACTATACTGTGTGATTGCTTCAATCACAAGAATAAAGCTTGTGCAATGGTGAGATCTCATCACATCCCATGTCAAAATATGTCCAACTTAAAATCCTCTTTCCACTCCTCCCCTTTATTTTTGCTCTGCCTCAATATTTTCTTGTTGTACTTCATTGCATTCAACTGTTTCTTTATCACTCTTCAAACTCTGACAACCACTCTGACCTCTTCATATATCTCTGAAGACTGATTTTCTACAGCCCAAATATCAAACAGGGAGGGTAGCATGAAATCCCACAGTACCACCTGTGGGACTTCAATGTCCACAACTCAAACTGGGTGCTCTTCATTTGAATGTGTAAGCTGGAAGGGATGCAAGGGTATCTGCTGTTAGCCAATCCAACTCAAGTTGTCCATCTGCCCAAAATTCTTCACTTCTATTTTTTTAGCCTGTTATCCCTAAAAAGATACTGTGGAATAACACTCCTCTTTAAGTACCCTTTCCTTCAACCACTTGCTCCTCTGTCCAGTATCCTTTGACACTACCATGCTGCTGACAAAAGGCATAACCAAGATCTCTACTATTTCCCATAGTCTGATACTGTTTTTGCTCTCGTAATACAAACACTTAATCCAACTAAATAAATGAAATAATTCTTAATGGAATGTGGACTTTCATCACTCAACCACTATCGAGCCTTGGTTCCTCAACATGCTATGTTAAGACAGGGAAAAAAAAATTCTGAGCAGCTCAGGACCAAAACTTCAGCTTTTCATGCAACTAACAGTGTAACTTAAACTACTGCAACAAATATTATCAACAAATTTAAATTTGACTTTGAAAAGGCCAAGTGCACAAAACTTGCATTCTGCTTATATGGCAGTCAAGTCTTTTGTTCTCTCACCAAGACCACCGGATGCAACTTCTGCCTTTCTATCTTTCCATACTCTTGCTCTCCCACCCACCCACTCCCTTCTGTCAGAAAGATACCAGAAAAATCATGAATATCTTGGATCCCAACAAGTTTTGTTCTGATGTCCTCTTAACTGTGCTTCAGAATTAATCCCCATCTTTACAATCTTTCATTCTTATCTAGCAGCTATCATACATTATGAACACAAGCCTACATTCAAACCTATTCTATGAAGAGGAGATAAGTCAGTCAAACTCTTTTCTCACTGCCCTCACCTTAATTATTGAAAAATAATGGACAACATTATCAACTTCTTCACCATACGAAGGCCCAGCAGTTTATTAGCGACTACTAATATATATTCTGCCACTTTCAATTCACAGAACTCCTAGCAACACCATTTACCTTTGAACATAAGACACAGAAAGGTTTAGAAGAAATGCATGGTTACACTTGACATTGCCATGGAATATGAGTGGAGTTAGTGCAGGGACCTACTTGTCCAATTACCATCTTATGGTCTACCGTCCACACTTTACAAGTGAATCTGTGGTTTTCACTTTGGGTTCTTCTTTTCAGAATTCCCCACCAATGCTGAAGTATCCCTTAGGGCTACCCACACTCTACCTTCTAAATGATCTATTACTGACCTCAAATCCTATCCATAGTTTTGCTGATGACAGAATACACCCCATTTCTTGTCCTCAATTGACAAACCTTCGACTCAAAATATTTCTTTTCATTGTATAACTATTAAGCACTATAAAAAACATGTATCTACCTAACCTTAGAATACAATTATCACATTTAGTTGGTGCACCAAAAACATGCTAAAAAATGCTTGACAGTTTCCAGAGGAGGGGAATCCAGTTAACTGTTGGCCTTCTTTCACATACTCACTGTAATCACTTTCTCAGAAAGTGAAACTAGTTATCATCATTCCATGCTTTTCATGAGTCTGTAAACATGAGCAACTGCTGGTTAACATTAATTAACTATCTGGCTTCAAACCTACCAAACCAACTTCTTCTCCTTATCTTTTATCTTATCTTTGTTCCAGGGAAAAGTTTTCTCACACTGTTTTACAATTGTGTGAGAAAACTCTAGCTGTTCAGGAAATACATCAATGGGTTTCTTCTTTTCCTTTAAAACTTGCAAGCATATACATGTTCACACAAAGTGCTGATGTGATATACAGTTTACAATTTCTTGCATCCAGGTTTACTAAAAAAAAGATTAAACTGAATTGGTATATGACTATATTTGTGATACAGCAATAACATAAATATGTTATGTAACACATACATAATAATGATCATATAAATCTGAAACACCTGCTTTCCGTTATTGTAAAAGGCAAAATAAACCATGCATAACAGTAATATTTACAAACAGCCTCAAAAACAATAATCTAACTATCAAACTCTGAGAATAAAGTATAGAAATTACATAATTCATCACAACTGATACTCTGCCTTAAATATAACATACCCATTCAAAATCATCTCTGAGTGGCATGTAACCAAGATCTTGCTGCTCTTGAGAAGAGATGTCCAATAATTGGAATGTTTCAACATTTGATGATTTGTCTAAAAACAATATTGTCCCTCAGTTTCATTTAATAAAACAAACTTTAAACTGCAGGAGCACTTATACCAAAATCTGAAACTTAATTAAAACTTAACATGCTGTAAAAGCTTAACAGCATGTTAAGCTTTTACAGCATAATCTGATGTTATGTTTCTATACAAAGCTGATACATGATAATTTCAATGTCGAAACACTGAAAACTTAAATAATAACTTCTTTTCAAATCTGGAGGGGGGGGGGATTGAATTTCTATTTATGAAAAGAAATGGACTTAATTGATCACTGGCAAATGATTTTCTGAAGCGATGCCACAATGCTATGTGTTATTCAATTAATTACCTAACATGTTTTTCTATAAGGTAAAAAAAGAGAAAAAACATCAACCTTATATCAATAAATCTTGTTGTTTAACATGCTAAACTGTCATTCATACACGAAATTAAAACTACTCATGGACACAAATAATAATAAAATTAAATGGATTTCAATATACAAGTATATTACTCATAGCAAATTTATTCTTTTGTGACTTAATCAAATTTAATGTTTTTCTTTCACTAATTATGTTAACTATGTCTCAAGTCAAACCCAAATTACGGTTTGGACTTTTGCAATCAGTCCAATGTGTCTTTTCAAAGTATGAATCATGTATCAAAAAACATTATGAAATTCATTATTAAAAATTATGGAAACAACTACCATGTTATAGTAAAACTTCAGTTTAATATAAATCAACGTTTTGACCTTCACATTAAGGTCATCATCTGAAGTAAACACATACATACAAAGAACAAGCTACATTACAATCTACATGGTATGCTCAAGTTACATTAATCTGGCCAACTGTTAAAACTATTGGCCTGACCTCTGGTGAAAAAAAAAAAAGAAAAACTTACATCAAAGCCAGAGTCAGGTTATTATTATTATCTATTGGGTTAAAAATCATTAAGAAATATATTACGCTAGAGAGACATGCTTTCACATAATTACTCATATAAATTAGAACAAAACAGTATGGATGTGGCCAATAAGAGCTGAAATCATTGCTAAGAGTAGCATGTTTAAAAGTGGTTTTATAGGTAGTTTAAAAGTAGCATCCTACTTAAATATAAAGAGCCAATAGGCTTCATTTTGGCGATATAAACATTATTTAAATTAAGGGGATATTAAATCCCACATTGTTTTAAAATCGAATAAGAAACTCAAAGATTGGAATCAGAGAGTTTCATGCCGAATATAGTGAACTATAAAAGTATTATAGTACTTTTAAAAATATAAAAATAATATAAAAGTACTTTTATAGTTTACTATATTTGGCATGAAACTCTCTGATTCCAATCTTTGAGTTTCTTATTCGGTTTTAAAACAATGTGGGATTTAATATCCCCTTAATTTAAATAATGTAGCATCCTACTTTTAAAATTAAAAGTAAAATTCATAATGAAGGTTTATTTTCTTGAGCCTGAGAATTAGTAATAATATTTTGGTTTACAGATCAAGTGGTGATCAATTACTCATATAAATTAGAACAACACTTGATCTGTAAACCAAAATATCATTACTAAAAGTAAAATTAAAAAACACTCAACTTCTTTAAGGATCCTCTCCCTCCCATTGGCTTGCCCTGATGTATACCATATCCATCACATAATGGTGAAACTGGATGTACAATTCCTATCCGTAAAAAAAGGTTCCAAACAACACATTAAATTTAACAATTTTGGTGAAGCAGACCTCTCAGACCTCTCTTAGCACCTTACACCAAACTGATTGGAAAAATACTTGTTCTTTACATCATATAAAAACCTGGTATGAAAGCAAATTTAAAGAAGCCTATGATATACTGATCAAGCATTCCTAATCTTAACAATAATGGTGGCATAAAAATCCCAAGAATTTGAATAGAACACATTCAGTCCACTTAAGTTCTTCAAGGTTTCCAGAAAACCCTAACTTTAGGACTCTAAGCAATAATTTCAGCTCTTATTGTCTGGAATCCATACTATTTTATTCTAATTTATATGTGTATATGTGTACTTGTATGGGTAATTATGCGAGAGCATGTTGCTCTCTAGCTTAATATATCTCTTAATGATTTTCAACCAAATTGATAATAACAGGACTCTCTAGTATGGATGTAATGTTTTTTTTTTCTTTTCTTTTTCAACAGAGGTCAAGCCAGTAGTTTTAATGGTTGACAAAATCAATATAACTTTAGCATACCATGCAGACCATAATGTAGCTTGTTTCTTTGTATATATGTATATACTTCAGATGATGACCTCAATATGAAGATCGAAACACAGAGCGATTATTTTGGTTTATATTAAACTGAAGTTTTACTATAACATGGTAGTTGTTTCCATAATTTTTAATAATGAATGCTGAACACTGTGTAACCATGAAGGAAAAGAAAAAAAACTATTATGAAATAACAATTGATATTAGTTTAGTGATAAATGATTATCAACCATTTATGAATATGCTGTTTTGTCGGACACAAAACTAGTTTCTAGGAGGGAAAATCCTCCCATGTCTCTATATGTTTGACTAATTCATCTTCAGATGAAAAAAACTTATAAAGGATCTCAACATCCTAAATATTCAAACCTAGGTCTTTCCAACCAAAAGGCACTATTATTACTAGCTGACTGACAGAGCCAAATAACATCTTTTGATATAAATCTGGGATTTAATGTGTTGTTGTTACCCTAATTATTAATAAACCTAGCGATTCTTCAGGATAATCCTATACATACGTGTATATATGTATGTATAGTAAAAAATAAATCTGTTACTCTGAAACTAAACTGTCAGCAGTTGTCATGTGCCATCCAGTTGTTTTCGACTCTTGGTAATCTTGTGAACAATGCTTTCCGTCCCACTTGGCCTTGTCATTTCTTTCAGCAATTACAAGTTCAAGTTGGTACGTTCCTTTATGTTGTTAGTGAACTCTTTAGTGGTCTTCCTCTCCTCGTGCCTTCAATCTTCCCAAACATAAATGCCTTTTCAGTTATGGACATATTATGCAAGCAGATGATTCATCTCCTTGCATAATATGTCCAAAGTATATCAACTTTTGTTGATATACTTTGGACATATTATTAATCATATTATGAATCACCATGGGATTCTCAACAGAGAGAAAGCGAATTGATTCAATTGAATCAATTCGCTTTCTGTCTTTCTTCTTAATAATCCAGCTTTCATATCCATACATCACTAATGAAAATACCATTGCTTTGACGATTCTAACTTTTGTGGCCTTACTCACACCTCTATCTTTTATAATTTTTGTAAGGTTTAACGTACTTTATTTCCCCCCCCCCCCCATGACTATACTTCTTTTAATTTCATCTTCACATTTACCATAATTTCTTATTCTGGACCCCAGTAAATCATAACTTTCAACGATCTCTATTTTATTTCACTCTATCATAAATTCATCTAAATTGCCAGAAGCCATAAATTTTATTTTGCTGATGTTTAAATTAAGCCCAGCTTTGTTGTTTTCTCTCTTAACCAATAGAATCTTCCTTAGTTTGTGCTATAAGGGTAATATCATATGTAGATTTTAAATTATTTTTCTGCCACCAAACTTGATTCCAGCTGGGTCTTTGTCTGAGTTAATCATTCTTATAATATATTCACCATAAATATCAAAAAGAAAGGGCAACAGCATACAATCTGCCCAAATCCCTTTTCCAGTTGAACACTGTTTCTACAAAGACTGCTTTTACTAAAACTTCATGGTTGTCATGCAGCTCTCTTATCAAGAGAATTAGATGCTCAAGTATTCCCATTGATCTCATTACAAACCACAGTCTGTGATTCGTGCAATAAAAATCTTTCTTATAATCAATAAACCAGAGGAATACTGCCTTCTGGAATTTTCTTGTTCTTTCCATAATCCATTTCATGTTTGCTATCTGATCTCTAGTTCCTCTACCTCTTCTAAAGCTTGCCTGTTCTCGTAGCATTTCTCTATTCACATATGGCTCCAACTTTTGTTGCATCATTTTCAGCATAACTTTATTTACATGTGAAAGTAAAATAATGATTCTATAATTCTCATAATCTCTGGGATTTGATTTTTAGAAACTGGGATGAACAATGATGTTTTCCAATATCTAGGTCAGTATATTTTCTTCCAAACCAACTTGTTGACAAATTTAAGTTAATATATTCAATACTTCATCCCCAGCTGCCCTCAATAATTCCACTGACAATCCATCAGCTCCACAAGCTTTTCCTTTTGGCTGCTGTTCCATTGCTGATATTACTTCCTTTGCATTATCATGGGTTCCTCAACAAATTCTCTGCTTTCAAATTCTCCTTCAATAGTAATATCTTTCTTGTACAAATCTTTTGTTTTCATCTTTTTTTTTTTCACTACCTCTTCTTCCATCAATTATCTTCATAAATTACTTTTTACAAATCCTAATCTAGAGATAAACTTCCCTGTAACTTTATTTATCTTTCTAAAGAGATCTCGTTCTACACACAAAACAGATGTGAATTTAATGTGGAAAAGTGTAAAGTTATGCATTTTGGGATACAAAGATTACAAACTGTGTATCACATTGAGGATATGTACTCCAAGAAATTGATGCAAAGGAAGTGATATCGCCACATCTGGATTACTGTGCCCAGGTCTGGTCACTTCATTTTATGGGGATGAGGACGGGGCAGAGAGGATCCAGAGGCAAGTGGTCTGTGGAATGTTCACTATGAGGATAGATTGAGAGTTTGTGGATTGCAAAAGTTGGTTGATAGGCAAAAAAAAAAGGGAGGGAGGGGGAATATGATAGAAACATTTAAGTTATTTAAAAGCTTTTATAGGATTGATGTAGAGGAAATGTTTCAGCACTTGGCTAGAGGGGCCAGAACAAGAGATTATCCCTGGAAGTTGGGTAAGAAACTGTGGTTAGCAAGGTCATCAGGACTAGATTTTTCACTTGGAGAGTGGTGAATGAATGGAATGGATTATCTGAGTCCATTATGATGCTTTGTTAATGGTTTCAAGGAGAGGTACAGTACATATTGTATTAATGGTTTGGGCCTCCCACGATGAATCTAAGGACTCCATGGAGGTGTCTTTGCAGTCATAATAATTTATTGTTAGTCCTTCTGGCCTCATCTTCCTCGTAGTTTTTGTTATGAAGAAAACATTGGCCAAACAATTTCATTTTCCTCATCCTAACCTCATTCAGCAAACCTCTTTTTTTTTGGTTTATACTCTCGAGTACTTGTTTGTAACTTTTTTGTTCAATAATTATTCTCATAATCTAGAAAAAACAAAATAGATCAAAAACATCTACACAAGTGACAGTCACCTATGTATTGATAACATCCCTATTGAACAAGTTGACTCATACAAGTACTTAGGACAAACAATAAAAATGAATAACGATTTATCTGAAGAACTAGCAAAAAGAAAGAAAGCTGCATGGCTATCATTCAACAGACTAAAAGAAACACTTACTGATCCAAATCTTGACATCTCTCCGAAGGCAAAACTATTTAATAGTGATATTCTACCATCACTCACATATGGATCAGAAACATGGAACACGACAAGAAAAGAAGAAGAGACTCTCAGAATAACTCAGCGTGCAATAGAAACACAGGATTTGTAACATCAGCAGAATGGAACATGTTAGAAACACGGAACTAAGAAAGAGATCAGGCATAAAAGATGTGGTAACTGCAGTATATGAAAGCAAGATGAGATGGGCAGGTCACATAGCCAGACTCAGGGATAACAGATGGACATATAGAATACTCAACTGGCAACCAAGAATAAAGAGAAAACCAGGAAGACCACCTACAAAATGGGAAGATCCACTAGTGAAATCTATGGGTATAACATGGAAGAAAGAGGCTCAAGATCGAGATCGTTGGAGGCATCTTTGTGACCTGCACTCATGGAGAAATCCTGAGTGAAACATGGGTCCATCAAGGTAATCAAGGTAATTATTCTCATTTATTTTACAACAGTCCAAGTTTCTCAGGTATACATTAATGTAGAATAAAGAGTGCACATGTCATCAATCATATTCATGTATTCATGCTGACTTTTCTGTTAGTATAAGTCAATATAAATACAAAAATAATCTGTTAGTAAGGTCATTTAGATTGAGTTGTTTTTTTTTTCAATTTCTTTATTGTGTTTTATTTCTTATTTTTCAGGGGTGCAATCCTAGCTCACCTCCTCGTGGTGCACCCTGGATAACACCAAATGAACTAGAGCGACCCTTGGCAACCAGTCTATCCATGGATCTCCTGGATATTAACTACATGCAGCAATCAGAAATGAATGGTTTGAAGAGCCAACTGACTAGAAATCTCGGACCCCAAGTCCGAATCTGTCATCTTAACATCGAAGGAATTAGCAAATAAAAGTGTGAATACCTTTCAAAATTCCTTCTTGACCAAAATATAGACATTGTACTCCTCCAGGAAACACATGTTGCTACTGAAGAAGTACAGAAGAGGGAAAATATACGGCTACCAGCTTATAGGAGCAACTTACCACCATGCATATGGCATAGCAACATATGTCCATAACGATATCAAGCAGATCAAACTTGTTACCGTGTCACGTGATGATGATGTCAGCTTGGTCGTGACAAAGTTGGGCAAACTGTCGCTTGCTAATGTCTACAAGCCACCAAACGTTCAATGGCCTCAACAAGTCCTCCCTCTCTCTTGAGTCACCCAACTATATATGCAGGAGACTTCAATAGCCATCATGAGTTATGGAGGTATGCTCAGAATGATGAATGCAGCATAGCCTTCACCGACTGGGCTGAGGCCTACAATATCTACTTGGTCTTTGATGCTAAAGAATGTAGCACCTTCAGATCAGCAGCATGGAGAAAAGACTATAATCCTGACCTCTGCTTCGTCACTGCTAATAACATGAATGAACCTCTACCTACTCAAAGACGAGTTCTCGTTGACTTCCTTAACAGCCAACATTGACCGGTCCTCCTTGATGTGGGCATAAAAATACCTCTTGTCTGATCAACTCCCTCCCTGAGATGGAATCTTCGAAGAGCCAACTGGAAAAAAATATGCCACTGACCTTGACAAGTGTGTTCGTTTCATACCTCCTGTACCCAATAACTACAATCGATTTGTAGGAGTTGTCACCTCTACAGATAAAAAACATATCCCCAGGGATTACAGAAAGGAGTATATCCCTGGATGGAACAAACTGAGTGAACAGCTCTACAAGAAATTTATGGAGAGCGGTGATCCGGAAATCGCAGAACTCCTCCTCCACGATTTGGACACAGCAAGACAACAACGTTGGATCGAAATAGTTGAGGGACTGGACCTCAAGCACTCTAGAAGGCCTGGAGTGTATTACAGAAGCTAGGAAGCACCTAGCTATCACTACAGTGATGACTACTAAAGAGACAGATGTCACACCAAACCAAGTTGCTAACCACATTACTAGAATCTCGAGATGCCAACATGATAGAAACCATATCATAGAAGTTAAAAGAGAAGTCAGAGACTTGAAGGCAAAACTATAAGACGAATCAGAATACGCAAGACCCTTCAGCAATGAGGAAATCAACAATGAACTAACTGATACAAACACGAGAAAGGCCTCGCGGTTTAATGGAGTTCACCCGGAATTTCTTATTCATGCTGGCAAGAATACCAAAAAATGGCTCACTGATTCCTCTTAGAAATAATGAATACACCAGTGTGTTGCCGAAGGAATTTAAGAGAGCTATGATCATAATCCTTCCAAACCTGGAAAATCAACTAACAACCTACAAAACTATCGTCCAATCACACTACTAAGCTGTGCATATATACTACTGGAAAGACTACTGTACAACCGCATAAGCAACACCATCTTTGAACACATTCCAATAGAACAGGCAGGCTTTAGGCCCAATCGCAGTTGTTGAGTAGGTTCTGCCGCTGACATCATACATTGAAGCGGGCTTTCAACAAAATCTAAAAACTTCCATGGTTTTCCTTGATTTAAATGCCACATATGATACTGTCTGGAGAGAGGGCATGCTGTATAAATTAATGAAAGTACTACCGTGCCGAAGAACAATACAGCTTGTTAATAATATGCTCAGCAATAGATATTTCCATGTTGTCCTTGGAGCAAATATCAATAATCAGAAGAAACTCAACAACGGCCTACCACAAGGCTCAGTACTGGTCCCTCTCTTATTTAACCTATACATAGCTGGCATGCCAGATACAGTATCTAGAAAATTCTAGATACTGTATCTGTGGATGACATAGTGTTAGCCACCGGAAACAGAGAACTAAGACAGACAGAGTAAACTTTCACAAATGACCTTGCTGCTATGCATACCTACTTTAAAAAATGGAGACTGCAACCAAGCCAAAGTAAAACTGAAGTGTTAACATTCCATCTCAGCAATAAACTGGCACATGATGAGCCGAACATCCGATTTGGAAATTCAGTTCTACACCATAACAAATATCCTAAATACTTAGGAGTTACACTTGATCGCACCTTATCACATAAGAAACACGCTGAAAACACAGCTGGAAAAATAAGCACTAGAAACAACAGCTGCCATGCCAAACTAATTGACTGCCAGCTTAACACCACAATGTAATGTTATCACTGGAACCATAAAAGCAACTCCTGTTTACTGGCTCCCAATGTTGAGTAACTTAATACCACCAAACCTATGAAGACAAGATGCTCTACTATGAGAATATGATAAAATACTCAGAAATACTGAATTGCCTATACACCAACGACATACTAGAACTACAGCTCAACAGACCGAAATCAAGAAAGCCCCCTCTCCGTGAAGCTAAACACCTGAGAATGACCAACTACAATACCAAAGAACAATGAAAATGAACGTGGAGCATAAATACCAATGCCCAACTCGAAACTTGGTTGGATAGGCATTGTTTCGACACCCCAGGTATGGAACTGAGCCAAAAGACATGGATAACACTGAACAAAATTTGCACCAGACATGGAAGATGTGCAAGTTCTCTGTACAAGTGGGGAAAAATTCACTCACCGGAATGTGACTGCGGGCACCTGAATCAATCAATCCACCACATTTCTATTGAGTGCAGTCTTCGTACATACTCGGGTGTCAAAGAAACAACTTCCTGGAGGCGATGACGCCTGTTATAGACTGGATCAGATAACTTGTTCTTAACTTATAAGTGTTTTGTTTGTTGAAAGTATAAGTGTCTTTGTTTTTTTTCTAATTGTTTGTCACTTACTTTTTACATATTTATTTTGACTTATGTACCTTTATAACTGCATGTAAATTGCCATACTCTAAATAAAATAAACAAATTTTATTTTTCATCACTAGTAAATAGACTTTCCAGGAATCTCTCAACTTGTTCTATGGAGTGGCCTTTTAAGTTATCTGTCCATTCATCTGTGATATCAATATTTTGTTTTATGGGTATTTATTTTTAGACCAAAGTCATCTGAGCTCTGTTTATTCATAACTACAACTTTGCACATCCTCTATTCACAATGATTAGGACTGTGTCATTTGCCTATCTTAAGTTATTTCTCATGTTTCTTTTACCAACTGAGATAATGCTTCTGTTTCCATTTCTTGCACACAATTTCCCTTTCTGAAAAGTTATCAATAGTGATAACACACATCCAAGTCAGACTCCTTTTTTTTTTATATCTCTACATTATGAAAGCATGTTTATTTTTTATCTCAGATTATTGATTCCAATATGATTTTTATTATCAATAAATCTTTTCAGTTCCAGTAGAGTGTTTTGTAAGATCCCAAAAAGTTTATCATTAGAGCAAGTGTCAAATGCATTTTCAAAATCTCTAAAACAGATGTAGACTTGTTTTTAGACAAAAAATATTGCACATATCATTCTGTGGTTTAATATTGCATCACTTCTGCTTTTCCACTATTATATACTGTTCCTCATTTTAAATTTTATTTATCAGGTATCAACAGTTATCAAATACTATTATAAGAAATTGTCTCTTACAATAGCATTACCCAAACAACTATGAATTTGGGCCATTTTTTTTCCTCTACGTATCACAAGGGTGTACGTTATCTCCACTGTTATTCATCATCTATATGGATCATTTTATGAAGGAAAGTGGTATTAAACCTGATATTAGAACTGGAGACATCAAACTTAGCTCTTTGCTTTATGCAGATAATGTTATACTCTTAAACAAATCCAGTGCAAGTCACCAGGATTCTCTAACTAAACTGAATAATACTTGCAATAACTTTGGTATGAAAATCAGCAAATAAAAAGACAAATACAATGAAATAGGGAGAAACACTGAACCCATCCTAACAATAAAACATTTTGGCTACTTTGGCATAAATTTTAGTGAAGATAGCACATTAAAACTGAAAATAGATAGCAGAATTAGCAAAGCTGGTATGGTAAGAAGTCAACTGACTGTTTGTTTGTTTTTGGGTTTAATGTGCAAGGACAGCTATGGTCATATTGCACCAAAAACACATGTAATAAATAAGGGGCTTATATAGGTCTAAAAACTATATATTAAAGTTGAAATAACAACAAAAATTATAAATGAAACATTTCTTAGAAATATACTATTCAATAAATAAGTAAGACAGTGTAAAATCAGTGTAAAAAAACAAATGCAAAAGATGCATATAAAACAGATGTAAAAAGTATAAAAATATTAAAATTCATAAAAGGTACATAAAACAGGTTGTTTAAGAACATATTTAGACTAATAAGTATATAATTTATATAGGGTGGTAAACATTAATACTCTGTAAAAATTTAAAAACCAGGCTGACAGACATTAAGTTTCATAAAATCTGCCTATTGTAAAAGTGGCTAAAATAATGACTGCACTTGGTGAAAAGAGGACAGCCGATTAAAATATGAGTAATGGATAGTTCAAAGTCACAAACTTACATATAGGAATGTCATCACCCCTCAGTAGGAAGGAGAACATAAGATGACTATGATATATGTGGAAAAAAGTAAGAATAAATTCCTCTCTTCGAACTCTGTGCAGGCTGTTTCTTCAATCCCAACATGGCTTGAAATTCAACAGGCATGTACATCAAAGTGTAGCTCTAGATTTCTTATTGTCTGAAGAGAACTTTGTGAGTATGAATATATTAAGAAGTCAAATGAATAAATTTATATGGAATAAAAGAGAAATTAGTCAAAACACTAAATAAGTTGTATACAAAACAGTATTCACACCAATTTTAACTTACGGATCTGGAAATAAAACACTTGATCAAAGACTGGAGACCACTGATGTGGAAGTTATGAGTAAGATCAGATGAGTGAACAGATGGCATCAATGGCAGTTTCATATTAAAAATGAGGATATTAGAAAAGCACTTGATGTTGTTATCATCCAGGAATGTATTAGCAGAGCTAATCTCAGGTGATATAGCCACTTAAACAGAATGGGAGAGGAAATATTAGCAAAACAAGTATGCTTTGCCAAGATGGCAAGAAAGAGACACCTAGAGGAAGACCAAGATCTAGGTGGTAGGCCTTAGAAAACAAAAATATAAGATTGATAATGTTGAAGTCTTGGCAGATAAATTAATTTGGATGAAATTTGTTGTTAGGATATTGAGTAATGATACAACTTTTTTCATGTAGTACTATCATAATATCCTGTACATCCAGTGAAGGTACTTACCAGGAATTTGAGGATTTGATTTATTTTATTAAATCCCATTTTGTTAAAAGAGACTTTCACATAACCTTTTAAGGAATGTGGAGAACTGACCAGAACTTCTGACCTAATATCCAATTCTCACCTTCTCACAGTGAATACTGAATGAACAAGAATGAACTGGCAATCTAGGATTTAGCCAAACATACTGGCATTACATTCCACCAAAAGACAGTGGTGGAATGTAATGCTAGATGGAAAGAAGCAGTGTTAAATAATGTCCCCACTGTTATCAGGATCCAGGGAAAAGTGAAGTCAACTAATGCAACAAACTCACTCTAATCATTAGCAGAATTCAGCAGGCACCAATGATGTAAGAATTATCAATGGAAAAGAAGTAGAACTGGTAGAAGAATATTAGGGAAGTATCATGTCAACAAAACTGGTGTTATTGAAACAAAGAAGACCAAACAGATGGAATTCTTCTAAATAACAAATTGTTACATTCAGGCAATAAAGATCAGGAAAAGGAAGGAGTAGCTATAATATTCAACATTAAACATGAAGATACCTTCTTGAATGGCAGGCAATTTAAAGGTGTGATGCAAGCAAATATGGGGGAAATTGGACACCAAGACTTATTGGTTCCTATGGTCCCACAAAAGATTCTATTAAGAAGGAGAGGAATTTAATGAATCATTAGAGACGATATAAAGACAAAGGTACAAGTTGATCCTTACTTGAGATACAGCAGAGTAAAAAATGAATACCAGACATTTAAAATGATACAGGAAAATCTGAAGAGAGAGAAAAGCTAATAATAATGGTAAGTACATGCTGAATTTCTGTTCAAGATGGACTGGTCATTACTAACAGCTCTGATGTAAAGATGTACACAAGTTCTGTGAAGCACATCAAAGGAAATCTAAACTCTCTATACTGTTTAAAGATCTGTCTGAAGCATCTCTGATCTCTGGTACCCTTTTCTTTCTTGGCGCCGGCCTGTTCCCCAGGCACTTCAGCACTGACTTTGGCCTCAATTTCATTTTGTTTAGTACAAGATAATCTTCGTGCACTTTCTACCTTTAGCAGTATTTTGAGAAAGACAGAGAAAAAGATTAAACTAATAGTCCTATCATTCTTCACATTTGTGCATTTGTATGAATTCCAACCTCTTACAAGGCCTCTGAACAATTCACCAATAAATTCAATTTGTGAAACACTCTAATCCCTCCACTTTGTGTTGCCTTAATTAGCTCTGCCTAAATCTCATTGACACCTCAGATGAGATGAGAGTATCGTTATAAATGATAAATGAGGGGGAAAGTATTTTTTGTCTGTAGAAGCGTGTACATGGGGCCAGTTTGCCTGTTCTGAAGGACGAAAAACCAGTTTCCAGGAGGAAAAAACCTTCTACCTCTGTTTGAGACCGGCTAACTCACTTTTAATCAAAAGAGACCAGATAAAGGTTCCTCATATCATGCACAGGAATCGAACCCAGGTTTTTCTGACCAAAGGGCTTCGTCTATACCAACTGAACTATGTAGGCTCTAAAACAAAAATATTATCACAGCTCAATGGATGGATAAAAATTTAAAACATAAAACTTAAAAGGCCTCTCCATAGAACAAGTTATAGATTTCTGGAAAGTATTTACTTGTGATTTAAAATAAGAAATAAAACACAAACGAAACAAAAAATCAGCTCAAATGGTTTTACTAATGGATTATTATGTATTCATATTGACTTTACTAACAGATTGTTCTCATTTCTTTTAATGCTGTAAAAGAAATGAGAACAATTATTGGACAAAAAAGTTGCAAAGAAGAACTCGAGAGTATAAACCAAAAGAGCAGTTTGTGGAATGAGGTTAGGATGAGGAAAATGAAATTGATTGGCCATGTGCTAAAAAATTGTTTGGCCAATGTTTTCTTCATAACAAAAACTACAAGGAAGATGAGGCCAGGACTAACAATAAATTATTATTACTGCACAGACACCTCCATGGAGTCCTTAGATTCATCGTGGGAGGCCCAAACCATTAATACAATATATACTGTACCTCTCCTTGAAACCATTAACAAAGCATCATAATGGACTCAGATAACCCATTCCATTCATTCACCACTCTCCAAGTGAAAAATCTAGTCCTGATGCCCTTGCTAACCACACTTTCTTACCCAACTTCCAGGGATAACTTCTTGTTCTGGTCCCTCTAGCCAAGTGCTGAAACATTTCCTCTGCATCAATCTTACAAAAGCCTTTAAATAACTTAAATGTTTCTATCATATTCTCCCCCTCCTTTTTTTTGTCTATCAACAAACTTTTGCAATCCACAAAACCCTCAATCTATCCTCATAGGGAACATTCCACAGACCAGACGTGGGCACAGTAATCTAGATGTGGTGATATCAAGGTTTTATAATAAGGAATGATAACTCTGCTTGTTAATATGCTCTTCCATAACCAAGTAATCCTGTGAGCTAAATTGGCTACTTTAGCAATATGCCTATAAACTTCAACTCTCTATCTACCACTATCCCCAAATACCTGGCTTCATCAATTTCCTGGAGTACATTTCCTCAATGTGATACACAGCTTGTAATATTTGTATCCCAAAATGCATAACTTTACACTTTACCACATTAAATTCACATCTATTATGTTTTGTCCATTCGGTCAGCCTATTTAAATCATCCTGTAAGCTCTCTCTCTCTCTACATTATTCTGATTAACTATTACCTTGCAGTTAGCCTAGTGGCTGTGCGCTTCGCAACTATATGCCTGGGAAGGAGTGTCCTAGGTTCGAATCCCATCAGTGACATGAGGAGCTGAAGGATCTTCCACAGCCATAGTCAAGTTAGCTGGTCTTGGGCATGGACAGTAGGGTTTTCCCCCAAAGTTTATTCTGGGGTTTTTCATCCCGCAATGCAGGCAAACCAGCCTTGAGAACTCAATACTACAGACATAGGATACACCGGGGCATAGAGCTGACCACCTTATCCTGTGAACTGTTTGAGGTCCGATGATTAATAAACCCTTGACACCGCAAGGTAAAAGAGAGTAAAAGGAAGATGAGATGAGATGAGACTATTACTTTACCCAACATTGCATTCAGTAGACAACTGAATTTCTCCCTTCCTATATCATTTATGTACATATTAAACAGCAATGATCTGAGCATAGATCCCTGCAGCTCACCACTAGTCACCTCCCTTCTCCTGGATTCTGCTATTCCATATACTACTTTTTGATATCTGTCCATCAGTCACCATTTTATCCATATCACCAGTTTCCTATCCATCCCCATTTGTTGCACTTTGCTTAACAGAGTTCCATGTTGTATCCTCTCAAACACTTTTGGAAATTCCAGCAGTATCATTGCGTTGCCATTCCTTTTATCCAAATCAGCTGTCACTATATTATAAAACACTAACAGATTACTAAGGCATGAGTGACCCTTAACAAAGCCATGCAGCCCCTCACAGAGTATCATATTTTTATCCTCCCATTCCTGAATTCTCTTTTTGACCAACTTTTCCAGTAATTTTACCATCACTCCTGAGATACCAATTCATCTATAATTTACTACCAGACTCAGATCCTCCTTTATGCAAAGGAATTTTTTTCCCTTCCTTCCACTCTTGGAATTTTGTCAAAGTTGAGACTTAAACAGCCTAGTCAAGTCATCACCAGTTCCCCTGCACATTCTTGTAAAATGAGAGCCAATATTCCATCTAATCCCACAACTGTATTTGCATTCAGATTCTGCAATTCACTAAGTACCTCCAATTCTTTAACCTCTGTTCTCGCATTAGTCCATGTCATCTCTGTCATATCAACATCTTCACTTGGATGATATACCCTTACAAAATGATGACTGCTCAGTAGCTCAACAATTTTGTCTGCCTTCCTTACCTCTCTACCATCTGCACTCATTAAAGTTATCCTTCGTCATTCTTCCTCCTACTTGCAACATAACAAAAAAGCTGTTTGGGATTTCTTTTTGCCTGTTTGGCTAATTTCTTCTCATAATCTGATTTTGCCTTCCTTACCATGCTGGTCGCCTTTCTTGCCTGATCTTTGTATTGGTCATGAGTAGATGGTCACCTTTCTCTGTCATAAACGGTATATTCAATTGGAAGATATATTCTTGCAAAATAATCATTCAAGTAGCTCAACAATTTTGTCTGCCTCTGTTACCTCACTACCACCTGCACTCATTAAATATTACTCTATTATTGTTAACTGGATGTAACACACCTGGACTAGTCACAATTATTGTTCACTACTGCCATAAGGGAAAACCATACGAGCAATTTTTAACTTTTTCACTAATTGAAACCATGCAGCTATAACTTCATTTAACAAAGTAAAACACATTCTGGGTAACTGTAAACTGCCAGTGAACAACTTTGTGGTCAATACTATGAAAACACATTGAGCATGAAGGGATGGACAAAGGGATGCAAACACGTTAAAAATATTAATAAGTATACCAACTATGTACCATATGCAGCCCATTCACTCAATCTAGTTGAGATAAAAAGTAGTCTCAATGGTATCTGAAGTTGTTGACCGACTACGTTGGCATTTTACGACAATTGTACATTTACTTTTCAGATTCAATTTATAGACATGCATTTTAAACATACATGCCAATGTGAAATTTTATGAAAACACATTGAGCATGAAGGGATGGACAAAGGGATGCAAACACGTTAAAAATATTAATAAGTATACCAACTATGTACCATATGCAGCCCATTCACTCAATCTAGTTGAGATAAAAAGTAGTCTCAATGGTATCTGAAGTTGTTGACCGACTACGTTGGCATTTTACGACAATTGTACATTTACTTTTCAGATTCAATTTATAGACATGCATTTTAAACATACATGCCAATGTGAAATTTTCTCTGATAACTTTTAAATATAACAAGATGATTTGTACATTATGAAGCTGTTAAAAATGGTTACAACACTTCACAAACTCTGAAATACACCCAATTCTCCATTACACAGTAGGTCGGTTCCAGAAAAACCATGTAAAAAAAGAATACAGTGAATATGAAAAAAATAGAATGGTTCCAGATATGAAAATCCAATACGAACAATAAGTTATTTTCAAACAAAACACATGAAATCATTGAATAAAACTATTTAATTTTAATGGAATATTTTTTATTTTAAATACTTATTTAAAGTATATACATATGAATATTTCTTAAAGAAAATAGTGAGTCACTAATAAAACAGAAATTCGAAAAGGCCTAAATATACCCGTGCATATGGTTATTAGTTAAATTTTATTCGCTGTCACTTTCTGACAGTAGCCGCATTCTTTTGTGTGAGACTGGAATTAAATCATTTACATCACACGAAACACTTTGGCCATTCTGTTCAATGGCAAAACATTTTCTTCAGTAAAAGGAACTAAATTAGCACTAATTTCCAATAATTCTGAAGGTTGATTTTTTTTTTTAACACGAACTCTATAATTAATCGTTGAGGTTCAGTTTTGACTAGATCTTTGTATAATTCTTCATATCGAACCACACGTGACTTCAGTTCATGCTTAAACTGTTCAGCTCATTCAGTATCTGGATCATGTGTAAGAAAATGACTTTGCAATTTACTAGATATTTGAAATCCTTCTTCAATTAATCCTGCAGTGAGTGGAATCTCTTCATCATCATCACTTTTTTTCTTTTTCATCGAGATTCTCAAGAACAACTTTTGTTATTTCGTCATCACTAACAGCCTTGTCAACCATCAATATTCAATATTTGCAGACGAAAAATCATCAAATCCTTCTTGGCCAACATGCTAATCTGATGATATTGGGATATTCAGTTGTATGCAAAGGTACAGGGTTTTTCTTTTTCACACATTCTGGCCAAGTAGCTTTCCAGTGTGCATTTAAAGTACATGGTTTCAATTCTGATAATGTCAACTTAGTAAGTTTGATGCAATCCAAAATAGAAAATTTCTTCCACACATCAATAAATGTCAGTAAATTATCCTTATCTAGTTTATCCAAAATGTATTGGAATGTTCTTCTTATGTAGTAAGTTTTGAAGGTAGTGATCACACCCTGGTCTAGCAGTTGAATTAAGGATGTTGTATTAGGTGGCAGAAAACAAAATTCCACATTTGGGTGTTCTAAAACAGGATGGCCAAATTCATTGTCTATAATCAATAAAACTTTAAAGTCTGGGCTCAACGTTACCTGATGTCATCCCCCTTCTCCCAAGTACCCATTCCCACAAGAGGCCACCCCTGCTACCATCCACACTGGGACATACTGATTCGTTCAGAACAGCAATCCCTCCAGATGCCTATGTCCTTCCTCATTCAAATGCAAGCGGTCTCTCACATACAATTCCTCTCTGTTCTCAAATGCACTCCAAGCATCCACATATTCCAATCCTCTCTTCTGACACATTCGCACTAGTATGCCATTCGATATCACCGCTCTTCTGCTCAGTTCTTCACTATCATACCTAAGCAACATACACTATCTTTCCTCTCTGTGTCTTCTTTCATACACCCTCAAGCAAGAATCTAATATTTCTCGCTGCCCTACTTACATTAATAAAAAATAATTAGGCCGCACAAGGTCTACTGTGCACAGATTTGGTCACCTGATTTTCAAAAAGACGAAGAGATCTTGGATGGGGTCCAGAGGCAAATGATTAAGGTAGTTTCTGACTTCTGGAATGTCAAATATGAGGAAAGGTTGAGAAGATGCAATTTACAGAGCCTAGTGGATAAGAGGAAGAGGGGAGATATGATAGAGACCTACAAGTTAGTAAGGGGTGGGTTGTTATTATTACAGGATCAATGTTGGAGAGGTTTTCAGCAAACAGTAAGAGATCAGGGGAGAACAAGAGGTCATCCCTGGAAGCTGTATAAGGAGAGTGTAAGCAGTGGAGTGAGAAGCAGTTTTTTTTTTTTGCATGCAGAGCTGTGAATGATTGGAATGCCTTGCCAGAGAGGATGGTGTTTGCAGAGAATTTGAGTGTGTTTAAGGCACAATATGATGAGGTGCGTGTGTGTATAATAAAAGGATCTCCTAGATGAGTCTGACTCCATGGGGTCTTGGAATAATAATAATAATATATGATCTTCTGAAGCATTGCTGCAAAATAATAGTCATACGATCCTTAGCTGCTTTAAAGCAGCTAAGGATCATGATTTCACTAAATAAGTTCTACTTGGCATTTTTTTGTCTACATTCTGTAGCGTAGAGTAATCCCTGATATTTAAAACATCAAAAGGGGGGGGATCACCAAAATTCACATTTAAGTACATATGTACCATTCTAGGAAATGATAATTATAATAGAAATACTCTTTTTAACAGAACTGAATTCAAACAGAAATTTTAAAAATAAGCATAATTTGAACCATGTAAAAATCAAAATATACCGTGTAAAAATAGAATTGCTTTTGTTTTTGACATGCAAAAAAAGGCCATGTAAAAAGAGAATTACCTGTATATTTTTGGAGACTCAGAAGAGAATCCTAAATCCAAACAAGATGCAAAAAATTTATTCAACAAGTTGTTAAAACTGGAATATGCCATTTTAATAATAGTTTGGGAAGAAGTGCAGGAAAGTTTCAACAAAACAAACATGAAATTGCTTGTATTGATGAAATGCTTGATTTTGATGTATATGAAGGATACAATCTGTTATCATCTTTACTTTCATTTGTTAGAGAAACCTTTGGAACAAAGAATTGCAGACTATGAAACAGAAGTGAAAAATCTGATTAAAGAAATAAATACAAATATTGTGAAGTGAATCATTACAGACAAATTTTCTGATGGAACAAGTAGCAAGGATTCATTAAGAGTAGATGACAAATTTAGAGTAGAAGTCCTAAACAGACTCTTTGATTGTTTGATAACCCAGTTAACTACGAGGATTGACTAACATGAGCAAATAGGAAA
The DNA here is from genome assembly GCF_054136105.1 of Typopeltis vanoorti. Lineage (NCBI taxonomy): Eukaryota > Metazoa > Arthropoda > Arachnida > Uropygi > Thelyphonidae > Typopeltis > Typopeltis vanoorti. Next base: position 100,725,301 of record NC_143558.1, read on the forward strand.
GGATTCAAGTATCTTTCAGATATAGTTGGAAATTTTGACATTGATGAGCTCAGTATGAAACTTGCAATATCCTATTATAATGAAGACATTGATGAAAACTTGCTGAATGAGTGCCGTCAATTCAAAGAATATTTACACTTAAATAATTGGTGAAGCCAGTAGGCACAAGAAAATCTGCAATACTCGCTAGTTCTACAACTCATTCATAAAGCATCTAGTTGAGCTTTTTTACAAATTCAACAACTGTCTTAAAGAGTGATTATCTATTACAAGCTGTGAAGCAGAGAGAGAAATTTCTCAAACCTTTCATTTATAAAAAATAAGTTTTGCTTTACAATGATTGAAGAGAGCTTGGACTATTTGAGTATTTTAACAAAAATTGGCATAGCAACAACATTATCATATGATACAACTATTTAGGAATACAGTGCCAGAAAATGTAGAAAAAAAAAATATTTTGCAAAGTTAATCAAATAATATTAGTCATTTACTGGAATAGGTCTAAATAAACAGATTATATCATTGTCTTTTTGTTGCTTTTCGGTTTATGAACTTTTCAGTTTTCTCTATAATATATTTCTTTCCCACTTTTTTTTTTTTTGATAAAAAGGATCCATTCCAAGAGTTCAAGCTTCCATTCCCACAAATTGTAAATCTGCCGCTGTGTGTGATGCATGCATGTGGATGCATGCATCACACACAGCGGCACTCATTGTAGAAACTTTGTAGAAACACACTCTTTGTAGAAACACACACACAGTGTGTGTGTGTGTTTCTACAAAGAAACACCTTGGAGTTTCTTTGAAAGAATGAAAGACTTAAATGTCTGGGAGGAAAAATCTGAGCCATCTTCATCTATCGTTTAATCAATCTTCAGCTGAAAAATCCTGAAAAGTTACAAACACAAGATTTGAAACCCAGGTATTTTCCATCCATAGAACAAATATCATAACATTCTAATAACTGCACTATGGAGAAGGTCAAGGTGAGAAAACATTATCATATTTCTAAATTATATTTGGCAAGAAATTATAATCTATAAAAAATAAGCAAAGTAATGTACTTTGCTTATTTTTCCAAATGTAAGCATATAATGTCTGCACATGAAGTATCTTTATGACTAATTTACTTGTACATATATAAGTTTACCTCACATTAATCATCTCAGTATCCCACAATGCAAAGTACATTTCCTTTCAGACATTTGGAAGAATACTCAATGTTTATTCAGACATGTAATACAGACATGTATATGGCTATGAATTATGGGAAGGGAAAGGTCGAAACCAGATTGGTTTTGACCTTTACTGAGGTCTTGTTAGTAGACCCAAACCCAGAATACCAAGGTTGAATTAATGCAGAAGTCATATGTTATCCACATACATGTGAGATATTGACACGATTAATGTGAAGTCAACAATTTCTATATACAAGTAGCTTACTTTCAAAATTACTTCATGTGCAAACTTTATTTGCTTACACTTGGATGAAGGATTAAATAAGAATATAATTTACTTCAAAACCAAGTATAAAAACATTCTATAACTAATTCCTGCTCAGAGTATTTTAATAATAATGTAATAAGGTGAAACACCTTTTTTGCTAATTATATATGGATAATATATGATTTCTGCATTAATAACCTTGGTATCTTTATGGGTTTTTGCCTTCATTTAGTAATAATAATATTTGTATGGGGGGTTCCCCCCTTTCTCTCCAATTCCTTTGGGGGGGGAGGAGGTTGAGCCCTCCTAATGAGGGATTAAGTACATATATTTTTTTATGATTGTAAATCCGTGTGTGTTCACAGGAACGGTTTGCCTGTTATGAGGAACAAAAAAACACGAATTTCTAGGTGGAAAAACCCTCTATCTCCCTATTAGACCAGCTAACTTACCTTTAGTTGAAAGAGACCAGATAGTGGGAAATGAACCCAGGTCTTTCTGATCGTCTATACTGACTGAGCTACGAAGGTCTATGAGTTTACCCTTCAACTCACTGAAATTCAGAGTGATCTTGTTAATGACTCAGAATTATTAAAAATGTAATAAAAAACATAAAATGCAAGCAGGCCTTGCATTTCATGATTCAATAAATAGGACTTGAAAAAAAAAAACAAAAAAACATTTAGATCTGAAAATAAAGTAAAATACGAAACATTACAATTTCTTTCTGAAGTTAAGATTTCAAAAAAATAAATAAGATAAAAATAAAAATATTTATATAGTCAATTCTCACTACAGCAAACACCATTATAACAAATATATTCATGATGACAAACTAGAAAAAATTCCAATCCAACTCTCAGAGGCACTATTATTATAAAGAATATACACTACAGCAATGTATATTTATGTCCACTGTACAACATACTATTTCTGTGGTGGTTCTAGAAGTTTCTGTTAGTATGAATAACTGTAATATTTTGTTTTATCAGCAAAACATTTTTTTAAGTCCATATAAACAAAAAAAAAATAAATAATAAGAAGAAATTGGAAGTTTTTTCCACTTGGTTAGAATATAATAAGTTTAGTTTAATCCTTTATCCAAGTGTAAGCAAACAAAGAGTTTGCACCTCAAATATCTTCAGGACTGAGGCAACTCGTGGTGAAGGTGGACCAAGCTCTCATCACTCCTACTCTTAGTATCTCTCATAACGCAAGGCACATCTCCTTGCGGAAATGTATAATACTATGCATTAAGGGAAGGGCCACTACCCATACCGGTTTCAACCTTTATTTAGGTCTCTCATCAGTGAGACCCAGAACCAGAGGTGGTGATACTAAGGTGGAAGCAATGGAGAAGTCATATTTACCTATACAAGTTGCCAAAAGGTGTCTCACCTTGTTATTAAATTACTCTGGATTTAGAGAAAGACGTTGGAAGTTTTTATCCACTTGGTTAGACTATAATAAATTTAGTTTAATCCTTTATCCAAGTGTAAGCAAACTACATTTTTTAAGCAAACTTCTTCAGGCACAAACTTTGTTCGCTTACACTTGGATAAAAGATTAAACTAAATTTATTATAGTCTATCCAAGTGGGAAAAAACTTCCAGCATCCTTCTCCTCTAAATCCAGAGTAATTTAATAATAAGGTGAGACACCTTTTGGCAGCTCGTATAGGTAAATATGACTTCTCCATTGCTTCCACTTTGGTATCACCACCTCTGGGTCTGGCTCCCACTGATGAGACCTCAACAAAGGTTGAAACTGGTTGGAAGCTTGGCTGATGAATGGCAATGCTGTAGCCCATGAAGTTAACTGAGGCATGGCTGTTGCTGTTATCTCTCGGATGAGATATGAGCAAATGAGCTCTGCTCGGTGGTGGGGTGAGCCTGCCACGGTGTAGAGCCAACTTCTTCTCAGTGGCAGTGTAAGTCTGTTACTGAGGGGAACAACGCTGAGTTTTTGGACCAGTACTTGAACATTCAATAAAAGTCGAAATCGGTATGGGTAGTGGCCCTTCCCTTAATGCATAGCATTATACATGTCCACAAGGAGATGTGCCTTGCAATATGGGAGATACTAAGAGTAGGAGTGATGAGAGCTTCGTCCACCTTTACCACGAGTTGCCTCAGTCCTGAAGATACTTCAGGCGCAAACTTCGTTTGCTTACACTTGGATAAAGGATTAAACTAAATTTATTATAAAAAAATAAGAAAATTGTTTTCTCATTGCAATATATCACTTGTTCATAAAATAGATTCATTAAACCCATTTTGGAGGAATACTCAATAATGTTTAATCAGATTCTGAAGGATTTATGATATTTTACAATTATGTGGATATGTTGTTTACATCATTCTCTCATTCTAAAAATTTTGCTTATCGCTATTCTGCTGAAAATTTATCTTGTGATTTTCAAGAAAACGGTATATTTATAAACTGAACTATGAACCATTTAATTATTTAAATTCATTATAGAGCATATATTCATTTAAGAATGTAAGCTGTCCCATTATTATTAAATCTGTGATTTTCAGGGAGATAATCACAAATCCAGGGGAAAAATACCAAATACACTGTAAGCAAGCTCAATTGAATATTATTTGATGTATAATTTGTCTTTATAACAGACACAGAATATATTATATAGCATTTACAGATTAAGTATAATAAGTAACAGAAATACTAAAATAAAATGTCATATTATAATATTGTTATATTATCTAATTGAAAAATACACTATATTGTGAAAATAGATTCATTAATTTACACATACATCCCAGTTTTTTTTTGAATTACTACACTGATGATGTGGCACAGCAAGATGCAAAGACAAAAGGGGTATTAATCACGGACCGCCATAATAGTTAATCAGTTTGTGAACTGTAGCATGAAGACAGTATTATCGCACTATAGCTAAATTTATTAAGAGATGCAAACATAATAGTGGAAAGAAACCAAAGTAACAATCAAAAAGAAAGGGAAGGGGTGTGGGTGCAGGTTAAAAAAAAAAAAGATTAAGTGCTGCTACTATCACTGCAACCCTCAACAAGAAGTTCAAGGCATCCACCAGTTATTTTCTCCATAAAAAGTTATGTACTACTTCACTCCATACATTTAGTCTTGGTTTCCAGCCAAACTACCTCAAATGCTAAGGTTAAACAATGCCTATGGTATACAAAGTTCACCATGTGGGTGGATAACAGGCTAGTGGAAAGCTGTAGTATCATTACTCCAGTATCATTCATGGCATACTATTCAAATCAAATACACATCTGGATAATGACAACTTCTGGGAGAATGCTATTCACCAGACTGAAGTTTCCTATTTGTGTGGGAAATGCTTCCCCACATATGGACTAGGAGCCTCTAGTCAGTGCCCAGGAAAATGAATATACTAAATGAAAGAATGGCCCCCTCCTATAATGGATAGCATTATACATGTCTGCAAGGAGATGTGATTTGCATTATGGGATACTAAGGCAAGTGATGAGAAGTTATACCACCTTTACCATGAGTTGCCCCAGTCCTGAAAATACAGTAAACCCTTGATTTAACGGACTAATAGGGACCAAGGGGTGTCCGTTAAATCGAAAGTCCATTAAATCGTGAATTTTTTAAAATAAAAATATCTGTAATATTATACTGCAATTTTATCAATATTAGCACTGTAATAACAAAAAAATTGTTTTATGCGCAATTTTCACACTTTTAGATAAGTTAATGTGAAAATGTTCGATGTTGAGGTGCTTGGTTTAGTAATCCTGCTTTGAAAAACTGATCAAGTTTTTTTTGAACTTTTGAATTCTGCTTTATTTTTTATAATTAACTCCCTAAAATTACGAAAATGTGTGTAATAAAACTGCCACAGAAAGTCACTCCACACGACAAAAGAACCAATTACAGTGCGATTGGTGTGATCATGTTCTAATCATTCACTGAACGTTTTATGAGCAGTGACTCATTTATGTCGGCTAAATTATTACAGTTTTTCCAACATATGATGGCCAAAATTTGTTAAAAATAATAGGAAATTAATAACAAAAAATAACCTGTTAATTTAATTATAAGCAAATCTTGGTTAAAAGCATTTTAAAATTAACAGGTTGTTAATTTTCATGTGACATACTGGAAATTTTGTCCGTTAAATCGACGGTTTACTGTACTTCAGGTGCAAACTTTGTTTGCTTACACTTGGATAAAGGATTAAAACAAATATATATATAATTAATCTGTTATTATTTTGCTAATTATGATTTTAATATCTTAGCAGTGAAGGATAGGTGAATGATCAGTGCTGAATGTAATGGACATATAATGAAATGAGTACAAAGGTTGATAAAAATTACAAAAAGCGAATAATGAGATATAAATCCAAAGAAATAATATTTTAAAAATAACTTTTTTAAAATATTATTTCATTCAAAAGCATTATAATAAGAGAGTTGGCCTGATACAAATTAATTATGAAGAAATGAAAAAATAGTTTTAAATTTTTTTTCATTAATCAATTTAATTTAAATATTGTTTTTAAATTTCATTTTGTGGACTGAAATATGATTTTTTTTACTATATTTTATAAAGCAGTTCAAGAATGCTCCTAACTTGAAGTAAAAAACCTTGCAGAGAGTAACAAAAAATTTTTAAATGTAAATAAATAGTAAATAAAAATTCTTACTAACCTTCTTCAAAACTACAATGTTCTTTAATTTCATGTGTATTACTTGATGGCCAAATTACTGAAATACAGACAATTATCTTACAATTAGTAAAGGTACTATGTATATATACACACACATATATTACTGATTTACTTATGATAAAGTACAGGTGAACCTCTACTTGTGAACTTTCAAAATAGGAACAATTCATATTTATGAACACTGCATGGACTAATAAATTGTGATTCTCAATTCATTTTATGGATAAACAAACAACCCTACACTTATGTCATTTTACATTGCTTGAAATTCGCCAATATTTTATAATACACAACGGAAAATGTTTAGCCTTCTTCTTATTGAAAATTCTTTAGTTCCTGACCATATGTTAATAGTGTGCATGTAATTTAAAGTCAATAAAAAAACAGAATGGTATATATAAATTATGTATAAATATATACATTATATAACATATGCTATATGTAAATACACCATTCTATTTTTAATACCCTTGAAATATGAAAAACAAAAGGAGATGTGGTGATTATTTAAGTGTTAAAATTTTGACTGATTTCAAAAGAAGTAAACTGGACATAATTAAGTGATCTAAAAACGGCAAATCACTAATTGAAACTGGTAACATTTATGTCATATTTATTTATTCAACTGGTCAAGATTTATAACATCAATAATTTTTATGGTTACAGAAAAGTTTAAAAGATAAACAAAAAATTTGTGATTACACTCGCAGTGCAAGCTCTGTTCAGTCCATAGTTATTTGTAGGGAAAAAAAAAGTAAATTTGATCATTGTAGAAGAAATGGAACACCAATTTACAATCTGGATTTAGAATCAAGACAAAAAAAAAAGCTTTGTTTTTTATACTGCAAAAGCATTATAATAAGAGAGTTGGCCTGCTACAAATTAATTATGAAGAAATGAAAAAATAGTGAAAAAAAAGTAATTCTTTTCAAATTATGTATTTTACAATAAACATTTATCGTAAAAATACACAATTAATAATTTCATAATGATTAATGAATATAAAATTAATAACTATACCAGTTACATACAGTTATTAAGCATTTGTAGTTTATTTCCATGAAGGAACCAAAAAGGACATCATGTTTATTCTAATTAGTTAAACCAATTAACTAACTAGAATAAATGATTTTAGATTTATTCATTTTTATTATCTTTGTATTAAGTTAATTTATTTTTAAGAACACATTAAAAAATTTAACAATATATCTTATGAAAAGAATAAATTCAACTTATGAACATTCAACTTACAAACACATTTCCACAGACACATTTAGCTCATAAGTTGGGGTTGGCCTGTAAACTGAAGCTTTAATGATCAGGCTTTATACAATTTAATTTTTGAAAATTATTCAAATAATTTTTACAAAGGAACATTTGTAAATCTTACCATGAGCAATATTTCCATAGATATATATATTGCTAAAGTGGTCCATAATATCTGCCAAAATAAAAATTACAATATTCATTTCACGAATGAAAAGTACCAGGTTTCACTGATTAACTGTAATTAGATAAACACTGGAACAGCCATAAAACAGATCAGACATTTTTCTACTAAACATGGCCAAAGTATTTTTACCATAACTTCATGCTAGTTACTTATATTACAGCAAAGTATATAAAAAACTTTAAAAAATTTAATTGAAAAAGATACTTTGTGTAAAATCCACTTAATATAACAGAACTATATATTTCAACCTCAAAGACAAAGAAATATTAAAATTTCTTCAAATTTTAATATTATATATACATAATGTTAACATTATATATAAAGGTATTATGTAGTTGATCAACAAGATTTAGTGATATTATCTAGTTGCTCAATATCCAGTTTGGAATACATATCAAATACTGAATGTCCTGATGATGTCAATTACTGTAATACTAAGATTAAGCCTTAATCTTATGAATCTTAGGAGTCTCCAAGAAACCATCTAGAAAATCACTTGGACTGATTAGTCAGAAAAGGTAATAACTAAGAATTATGAAATGTATCATGAATAATTATGTTGCACTGAATTCTAGTATATTACATTCTTTTTTCAACATACATACATATTTATGAGAGCAACTCTCACAGTATGATTTGTGAATGCACTGAATGTTCACGAACAATATGCCATAATGGAGGAAGCACAAGAAAAGTATTTATATCACAATTCCCCATTTACAGTCAACAATCCAATTACGCACGGGTCATAATTTTACATGTATGAATTAACTTTCTTTGATGGTATGTTTTATACAATTAAACAGAATTTAGCTTATATTTTATTCACCAATTCGTGTTGTGATTAATCATACATAATCCTGCTGCTACTACAATGTAAATATACACAAACAACTGATGATGATTTTTTTAACATCTTTGGGCTATTCTTCATAAAGTAATGTACAGGTAATTTGTTCATTTATCCCTAGTTATTTGTCAATATTCTATTCAATATACTATTTGTGCTATAGTGATTTGTTCATTCCTTCTGATCTACAGTGAATGCCTGCTTGAAAAATGATACCACTTGCCATGACATGTGCATTACTGTGATTTTTATTTTAGAATGCATTAAAACAAAATCATTGTAATTAGAATCCACTTGACCATGATTTCCCAAGGCATGGACCTTTTCCCTCCTATTTGTTATATTATACAGTCTCATTTTGCTCTTACGATAACAGTTCTCCCAAATTTTTGGCAAATTAATGCAACCATATTTGTTTAAGTTAGGAGAATTCTTCAAAGCCATGGCTGACTCAAAAAATAATCTTTCAGATCTATAACGAAAGATTATTTTTTGTCAGCCATGGCTTTGAAGAATTCTCCTAACCTAAACAAATATGGTTGCATTAATTTGCCAAAAATTTGGGAGACTGCTATTGTAAGAGCAACTCCCACATAGCTGTAATGTTTTTTCACTTTTTCTTTACAACATTAGGGGGCACCAAAATAGGACTTTAGATCTTTTGTCCATTACAATTGTATTGTTTCACTTACTCACAGTCATGAATACTAGCTATGTTGTGCTCTGTGATGCTGATTTGAAATTCAGTGAAATATAAGCAGTTAATAAAACATCTTTTGAAAAAATTGTTTGTCAATACAGTTAAAAATAAGTCATGAATGAACTATACAGCAATCCCTCGCTTAATGCCCCCCCCCCCCCCGATTAGTGCGTCATTTTTTTTCGATACCCAAATTCGATTAGTGCGCCTATATAAATGTTACAGATTTTAAAAATTTTTGATCTATACATTTTTTATGGCTAACTATTTAAAAAAAATCACTCACAAGGATGAAATAATTTAGTTACCGATTTGAAACATTTTACAAAGTTATTTTTTAATGGCATACTACACTATTTCCATGTACACTATGTTCCAAATTTACCACCAAAATTTATGTCGTCTGCTTTACATAGCATTTTGCTGATCATAGCTCGTGCAATTGTTTTCCGTACTTTTTAATTTTAAATTATTTTCCTCACCTTTAATCATGAGTAAAAGAATCAGTGAGCAAAAAATAGACGTGTGAAAATGATTCAAAAAGTAATCTGATTGGAAGAAAAACTTGAAATAATAAAGAAAAATAAACAAGGCGAGTCCCGAACAAAGATAGGACAAGAACACAAAAATGGGTGAATCAACTGCTGAATACAAAGAGAAAGGTAAGGCTGCTTCAAGTTCATCATGGATGCACTTGAAATCAAAGTATTATAATGATTGAATTAGAGAGACGTCTTTTTACATGGATCGAAGATTGTAACCAAAAATTGATCCCGCTAAACACTGGCCTTATTAAATTAAAAGCATTGTCTCTTTGTAACCTGGAAAGAAAGGGCTATCAATGATGGAAAAGCAGAAGAATTCCATGCTAGTGCAGGGTAATTTGAGCGTTTCAAAAAGAGAAATAGCCTACATAATGTTCTAATCACAGGCGAAGCTGCAATTGCAGAAAAGGAGATATTCAGAGATTTTGAAGAAAATTGTGTAAGAAGGGGACTATTGTGATCAACAAATATTTAATGTCGATGAAACCGGTCTTTTTTGTAGCGAATGTCTTCCAAGACTTTTCTAACCAAATCAGAGAAATCTCAGTTTGGTTATAAAGTTGCAAAGTCGAATGAAATTACTGTTAGCAATATGTGAGCCGTTTGGAAGCACATTCTTCCACAGTGTGCAAATGATTTTAGAGGCTTTTCAAATGAATCTAAGTTAATTAAATCTCATTCTGAGAAGTTGAGTGATTTCGACTTGCTAAATTTAGATGCACAGCGGGAAGATCCTGAAGAATATGAAGAAAATTTAATCACTGACAAGTCCAAAGATGTTTGAAAAATTTTTTCAAACATCTTTCCATGAAAGATGGAAAGAACCATTCTTTGGGAAAAAAAATTTCCAAAGAATTTGAAAATAGTTTTCATACAATCGAAGTTTTTAAGCAGCAATGGTTAGAGACTCACCCTGGTGAAGAGAGAACCAGCAAAATTTGCAGAAGAGGCAACAGGGCCATACCCTCAGTTGTATGAAAAAAAGAAACAATGCCTGCCAAACTACGTTAGCTCAATTCTTTGTTAAGAAGCAGAATCATAAATTTATATTCTGAATATGTTTTATTGTCTTTCAGCTTCATGGTTTTCCTTTAACTAGGCCCTGAGACATATCCTAATTCTTTTATAAAAAAAAATTAAGGGTCAAAAAAGAAATCTGAGGAACGAATTATACATTTTCCCATAGGTTATTATATTCGATTAGTGCGTTTTCGATTAACGCGTCTGTTTTAAAGAATGCATTAGGCACATTAATCGAGAGATTGCTGTACTAAATAGGCCAGAAGAGCAAAGGAGGCATATTAGATATCTACAATAAGGAAAATCAGATCTGTCTAACCATACCATTGATACAAATCACAGGAATGACTGGCAGGAACCAATAGCCATATTACACCATACCAGATTATGGTATGACAGGAAGTTTAAAGAAGCTTGTGAGATTATCATCAATTCATCCAACCTAAATAAAACAATGATCTCAAAAATATCAAGAATTTTGGTCTACTATGGTCAGATCTCATTCTTCGACAATGTTCTACAAATCTCCAGTTAAACAACATAATAATTGTAAAAAAAGTGCCCAGGATATGCACCAAGAATTATCACAATGTCAGTATATATCTTTTTCAGCTGAATATTCCACTCTCCCATGAACAGATTATTCAGTAATACCTTTCTTCTGGACAGTTCAGGATTTTACTACAAAACCATTCCTGTCTACTAGTTTCTCAACTTGCCACCAATCAACGAACTCTGGCCATTATGTTGGAGGCTTAATGGATTTTTTACAACACTCAAAAAGAATTAAAATAGAATTTAATACTTCCTATATTTTGTCCTAGTCACTAGGACATCTACGGGGATTACAAAAACAATTAATGTAACATATACACAAATAACAAACAATACTAAGCCCAACCACGTGGGTGACACTAAAGTCCTATCTAGGTAGAGCGCCCTCTAAGGGCAGTAGTAGGTGGCCTGGAATGTAAGGTGGGAACTCTGGTGATGAGTGTTTCCCGAATCTTCGGAAGCTTAATGCAACCGTATTTATTGAGATTTGGTTGGTTTTTGAGAGCTGCTGCTGCTTCTAAGAAAAGTCTCTCTTTCTTGAATTTGCTGCGACGGAGCATGGTGGTTTTCTTCCATGATACCGCGCAGAGAGAATTCCAAAAAATAAACACATCAAGAAATATAGCAACCTTGTGAAAAACAAACCACAACCACAAATTCAACCGCTCCAGACAGTAATAAACCTCTCTTCCAAAAGGCTCAACGACGATGCCGTCAGCGCCCTTTGCCTCAGCCGTAATTTTGCCGTCGCTCCGAAAGAAGTGCTAGTGCTTGACGTAATGGTGAACATCGAACATGGAATCGGTCGCTTACCGTGGGAGATAGCTAACAACATCAGACTTGACATAGCCAACATCCTCGCGCATTCTTCGCCGCCAAAAAGTAATTTATCATATGCCCAACGCACAGCTCTCCTGAAACTACGTAAAGAAAAAAGTATCGTCATCACCAGAGCGGATAAGGGTAATGCCACAGTCGTTCTTAATACCAGTGAATACAATTATAAAATGAGCATTATCCTCTGCAACCGCGCTACCTACATCCCGCTAGAACACGACCCCACAAAAACACAAGTTAAGAAACTAAAAATCTTACTCAAAAAAGTATCTTCCTGGCCCCCTGACGTCACGAAAAAACTTAAACCTTTCCGCTCCCGTCTCCCCCAAATATACGGCTTACCAAAAATCCACAAACCCAATTCCCCACTCAGGCCTATAGTAGATGCCACCAATGCACCTTGCTACTGGCCAACTCTCTGATCCCCCCTCACCGGAAGGTCCCCTTCCTATATAAAAAACTCGACCCACTTTAAAGCCCTCACAGAAAATTTAACCTTGAATAAGACAGACATATTGGTAAGCTTTGATATCTCCTTTGATATGTCTCCATAATTTCCAAAAATGCATTCGGATCACCGTGCAAGCCTAAAAGAAAGGATTTGATATCTCCTCTTTGTTTACCAATATTCCCTTAACTGACACCTTATCTCTCTTAGAAAACGTTTTTCCCTCTGACATCTTAGATCTCTTTTCCTTTGCCATTAACTCTGGGTATTTCTCTTGGAACAAAAAAATCTACAAGCAGATAGAGGGAACTGCCATGGGTTCCCCCCTCTCACTCCCCCTTGCCAATTTCTATATGGAAGATTTTGAAAAACGAGCCATAGACTCAGCCCCACTCAAACCTTCTATCTGGCTAAGATATGTAGATGATGTGTTCTCTATTTGGCCTCATGGCCCAGACACGTTAGACTCCTTCCTCAGTCATCTCAATAGTCTACATCCAAGAATCCAGTTCACTATGGAAAAGGAAAAGAACAATTGTTTACCCTTCCTAGACACCTTAGTCACACGCCTGCCTAATGATACACTTACCTTCACCGTATACAGAAAACCCACACACACAGGCAGATACATTCACAAACTCTCCCACTACCACCCCTCTCAACAATATGGCATTATTAAAACTCTTACCAAGAGAGCCCACAATCTTTGTTCCAGTGGAACTGCCCTCACTACTGAGCTTAACCACATACACAGCACTTTCCTCTCCAATGGCTACAGCGATCACAGTATCAAAAAAATAATCAACTCCTCCCCCATTCCCCGTCCTTCTCGTCAACAAGATTTTAAAAATGCCATCACCATACCCTACATCCGTGGCACATCCGAAAAAATAGCCAAGATACTAAAACAGTACAACCTACACACAGCATATAAGCCCCACCGCAAACTTGCTACCCTTATCCGTTCTACGAAAGATCAGCTCCCTCCTCTCTCTCTGCCTGGAGTTTACAAAGTACCCTGTTCCAATAAGCTGGCATACTTTGGACAGACAGGCAGATCAGCATCCATCCATCTAGAGGAACACAAGTCTTACATCTTCAAACACAACTATGGCCATTCAGGCTTGGCTGACCATGTTTTGGACACCACCCACAGGGTATCATGGAAGAAAACCACCATGCTCCACCACAGCAAATTCAAGAGAGACTTTTCTTAGAAGCAGCAGCAGCTCTCAAAAACCAACCAAATCTCAATAAATACGGTTGCATTAAGCTTCCGAAGATTTGGGAAACACTCATCACCAGAGTTCCCACCTTACATTCCAGGCCACCTACTACTGCCCTTAGAGGGCGCTCTACCTAGATAGGACTTTAGTGTCACCCACGTGGTTGGGCTTAGTATTGTTTGTTATTTGTGTATATGTTACATTAATTATTTTTGTAATCCCCGTAGATGTCCTAGTGACTAGGACGAAATATAGGAAGTATTAAATTCTATTTTAATTCTTTTTGAGTGTTGTAAAAAATCCATTAAGCCTCCAACATGATGTCCTCACAGCACTTAAGCCTCTACACACGTATTCTAGCCATTAATTTCCAACATTGTGTAGGAATGTAGTCAAGCAACCTACCACAGGAGCATGATTCTTAAATTAATTCAGGACTATAGATTATTTAAGTTATTTATTAATTTTTTTTAAACTCTCAGAAGGATTTATTAATTTTTTTTTAAACTCTCAGGAGGAAGGCACATCCTATGGTTAATGTACAGAACTCTGTGTTAAGCATGAGTATCTTTATATATTGCATACATACTCCTGCTTCAATGGATGCTGGAATGTTGAGTTAATTCTTTACTGTTGTTAATAAATGTTTTGAGAGTGAGAGAGAGAGATATATATATATAAAATGTCCTAGTTCTTAGGGAAGAAAATCTTAACAATACTGGCTAACTCTCCTTCAAGTTAAATGCCTTTATAAAAGTTTCTTGCATCCCAAATGGAATTCAACCCAAGTATTTCAAACCAAAAGGTCACCAATCATGTAATACAGACATACTGCTCTAATACTTATCTTCTCAGTAAATTGTTGAAAATAATTGAGTCTAATTAACAAGAAATAAAATTTTAAAACCTGATTAATGTTAGTAAATACTAAAAAAAATTATACAGTAATCTACACCTTCATGATATTTATCATTTGCATTGTTTCTAAAACTTTCCAAAGACTGGACTTTACACAGTAATCTAGATTTCCTATATTTCTGTCTATTCTCTAAGAACACATGCTGATTTATTAGCCAGGAAACTTTTTTTTTTTTTTTTTTATACAGATAATTTTGCTTCCTTCCTTAGTTGCATCTAAGAAAGTTTTCTAAAGATTCTGGTCACTGGGTCTCTAAGCAAATTTCTTGTTTTCATATGCCACTACTTTTTTCCCCCAATGATTGGTACACCAGTGAATTATAAGATTATTCTTTGAAAATCCCCACCAAAATGAGTCTAATTCTGTTTGATGTTTAGCAATAAAACAAGTTACAGTTGAATTTCATTTTGTGATAGCTAATATTAATACAAATTTTACATGATCTGAGAGACAAAATGGGGGTAAGGTCACTATACTGGTTAGCACATAAAATAAATGCTGTGAGTGGTGTGTGATTTTTTTCTAAAGATGGTTTGCTGATATAGAAGTATGTATGCATGGGATGGGGGGGGGGGGGTGTAAGGAAGATAAACAAGTGAAGCAAATGAGCATGCAGAAAATGTAACATTTTAATGGTTTTTTAGGTTTCTTCAAATAAAAATAAGGTAAATGGAGTCAGCAATGTTAGACCAAAAGTATACAGTAGTAGAGAATGCAAGCATGTGAGTAATAATGGGCAGAAGAATAAGCAAAAGACCATGAATGCTGGTATGAAAGCATATGTGGCTAACAGCATGAAAGCTAGTGTGATCAACAGTCAGAAAGTGAGCATGAATGACAATGAGATTGAAAGGTAAGTTGGTGACGATGAGGCATATCCATCCATCTATTCACTGGACATCAAAAGATGCTATATGGTCACTCAGATGTTTGGTGATATGATACACCAGTGTTTGCCAGGAGGTCCTGTTATATGCTTTTCTGGAGGCTCCAACTCTCTGAAGATCATGCACTCCAGACACTCCATCTATCCATTTCATTGATAGTCTACCCCTTCCTCTTTTTCCAAGAACTTTACCTTCTATTACTGTTTTGGGAAGACCTCCTTCCATCCTTTCAATGTGTCCAAAGTATTTTAACTTTCATCTGTCAATATCCTTAAAGAGACTTAAAGTTCTACCAATCCTTTCTAGTGGACAAACCCATCTGTTTGTCTGCCTTTCAGTATATGATATCCTCAACAGCCTACTGCAACAAGCAGCTATCCTTTTCCTAACAGACCTCTTTAGGTCCAAGTCTCACATCCATAAGTTTCTGTTGGAAAAACAGCTACATCCAAAATCCTCAACTTTGTTCCTGCACAGATAGATCCATCCTTCCAGATTTTAGACAAGTCTCTGACTGTTGTTTTAGCCATTCATCTTCTGAACAGCAAATTCTTCACGTTAATAACGGATCCCAGGTACTTGAACTTGCTGACTTCTTCAATTCTTTTTCCATTAAAGTACACTTGTTTCTCAGGAGTTTCCTTGTCTGTATTTCTTTTGAGAACCATAAGCTTTGTCTTGCTAGGATTGAGCTGAAGTCTTCTGTTCTTACTGCTCTTGTTAACTTTTTCAAGGATTTGTTCTAGTTCTTACTTGTCATTACAGGGGAGTGCTGTATCATCAGCATACCTCAGATTACTGATCAATCTATATACAACTTAAACACCAATGACTCAAGTACCACAGTTATTATTGTTTAACTTGTGTTTTAAAGACTAAAAGAGGAGCAGTCATTGAGCAGCAATAAAGTTATGAAAAGCAGGTGAGTGATCTGGTGAAAAAAGTCATCAATTGTTAGATCCTGAATGGAGGATTTTCTAAGAAGTTGTTCATTCAGAATCTAACATGAAAATTCTAACTAATTTAAAATAATACCTGCACACCAGCAGAAAGTAATAAGACCTTGTTTGTTGCATAAGAGAATGCGTATTAATATGCGAATTGTATTAGAAATATTTGTAGTCAAAAACGGAAAACTAAAATAGAGAATTGTGTACAAATTAATGATTCCATGTAAAAGAAATATTAGGTTAAATCTGTGTTCTATTAAGCTATCTCAAATAACGTAAGTCGACAGACAGGTCATGAGTAACAGTGCAAAGGTCGCGTCTGAAGTATCGGTCGTAACGAAGAGGCTACAGCATACGCAAAAAATAACGTAAGCGCGCTTTCCTCGAAGGCAGCACCTAATGGGGAGAATGGGGAGAATAGGGGTCATCTTAAGGGCATTAAAACTAAGGGTCGTGCGAAAAAAAGGATACAGCAAAAAGAGGGCACTAGAACATAGAATATAAGGCAACGCGCGCCATATTGCAAGGGCTTTTTGTTCCGGATTTCATCTCGAGGATTCTTGACCGGTGGTCGGAGAAAGGACGAGCCAGGGTTCTATGATGTCAGACAGCGGGCTGTTTTCCAAATTATGCTGAACAAGATTCCACGCTGAGCCGTATGCAAATCATCAGCTTATGCAGAAATCGTGCCAGCCGCTGGATGTCCCATCGGAAAGGACCAGAAATAGCCCCTAGTTGCGAAAGAAAATAGTTCAAGTCCGGCAGCAGTAGAAAGGACGACGTAGCCAAAAGCCAGGCGCTGAGATAGCAGATCGAAGGATGACCAGAACAACACGTGGTAGTTAATAGACCTTTGGAAAAAACTGGGTAACGTAGAGAGCTTTGTTATATGTTATGGAAGTGATAGAAGATTGAAATTTATGTTTGATTAAGTAATGTGGACAATCCTTTAGAGAACTTGGATAAGATTTCATTTGAGACAGCAAAATTCTGTTGGACAAGGAATTGTCAGGAACGAACCTAATTGCGTGTGACTGAAGTAATAAGTGTATTTTGTTTAGTAGATAACCTTAACTGAGAAAGCAACAAGTTGTATAGTATGTACTCTATGAATAGCATGCATGAGAGAATCTTAATTTAGTGTAATATTGTCATTGCTTTCTATTGTTCTATGTGATTGACAATTTGATCTGTCTAGGTGAACTCGATTAATTTAGAATTGTTTAATCATCTTAGCATGAGATTTAACTTAGCAAGAGATTTAGAAGTTTTAGTAATTTGATTCAATTTAGTTGTAATTGTCATTTAGTTCCAATAAACATGTTTTATTGCATATGCCTGAATTCGAGATATTAAATTACCACTTATAAAATTAGAACCATAGCGGGAGAAATTTTAGATATATATGTTTAAGTAATAGATCATTGGTCACGACTGCAAAGTACCGATATCTATATAAGTGTGTGATAGAGTGTATGCCAGTGAATCTAGGAATGTTTCTCTGAACTTGAATAAAATTTCTGTTATAGGATACTGGCTGGTGCAGTATAAATATAAATTTGCCAGTATCTGAAAAGGAAATATCCCTAGGTGGAATCTAGTTAGAATACACACAAGAAAAGATAATAGAGGTAAATGAAGTATATTAAATAAAGAAATTATAGATGGAGAGAGAAACAACAAAATAACAATAACTATAACACAATGATATAGTGAATGACATTAGCAATATTGGGTGTAGTGAAAATCAGGACGAGTGAATGTGATATAATGGCAGTGAATAACATGGTAAAGAATAATAAGACAAAGGAAGATGAGAAAGGTGAGTATTTAGTCTCGGGTGTTGGTTTACATTCATGTTGCACTTTAATGGAATAACTTACAGCATAAAAGAAATAATTAAACAACAGATTTAATCGATGTCAATATTTCATCTCAGTCATAGAGACATCATCAGGAATACAATGATAAAATTGTAATAACACACACAAAAACAATAAGTGGAAGAAATAAGATAGAATAAATAAAGACGAAAATCCTATGAGGGGCACCCTCTATAAGAGAATTGGTTAGAGAATGAGCTGGGCATAAATTTTAGATATTTAGTGGAGTGCTGCTATAGGAAAGGAAATGTAGAGGGAGATGATTCTGAAATGTTTAGTCAGATAAGACTGTGAGTGAAAAGATGATAATAAGAAATTACATTAACTATTGAAGCAGGAAATAATGTGTCAGTAAGGAGATTGAATTCTTTGAGGTAATTAAGGACAACTACCTAATGTAGCATGCATGTAGTTGAAATAACACTAGGATGAAGGTGTCTGATTTAATAATACTGTGTTGTACAGTACTAACAGATGTTACCACAATGTCACCATATGGGTAGAATGACAAAGTGGTGTTTAACAGAGGAAACAGCTGGGCAAAGTACAAACTTCATGAAACAGATATGTGTGGAATTACAAAGCAAGGAACCAGACACTGACTGACATGTAGTGGCTTTATCAATTGATGGAGGGAGGGAGGGAGGGAGGGAGAGAGAGAGAGAGAGGGGGAGAGAGAGAGAGAGAGAGAGAGAGAGATATCAGCAGTGCAAATCAGTTACTTATGAAAATGTCAGATTGTATTACTAAGGTTAGGAGGATAAATAAGACAGGAATGAAATGGAGAAATCATAGAATTATGAAGGAGCTTCTGAAAAAGACAATGCTATGATGTATGTATACAGAGCAGGGTACACCCCCTCAGCAGCATGAAGAGTATAATGCACAGGCTAGGAAGGTGTCAAGTGTAGTAAGGAAGAGAAATTGGAATATGAAAGAAAAAAGAAACAGCAAAGCAAAATCCTACAGAACTCTATATTATGTTGCTAGTAGAAGAAAGGGTGAATATAGAAGACTAACTAATTGATGGAGCTGGAACATCTACAGAACATGTAGTGACAATGTTCCATGAGTAACCTTGATGTTAATCAGGCTGTGGCACTGAATGTGATATTATTGAGCTACTTAGGGACATGTACATTAAGGGAATGTGCAAAATGGCTGGCAATGCCATTGACCTGGTTATTCAACAAGTCTAGCAATGGAAACAGTCTCAGAAGAGTGGATAGAAGGAAAAATAGTGCACCGCACAAGAAATGAGAATCAAAGTCAGTGTTGTCCAACAACAGACCAGTGTGTGTGTGTGTGTGTGTGTGTGTGTGTGTGTGTGTGTGTGTGTGTGTATATATATAGGTATACTAGTGAAGGTGTTAGGGATAGAATATAAACTTGGATAGCTGAGAATAAAAATATTTTAAGAGAGAAGCATGGATCTGTTAAAGAGAGGTCTCTTTAGTAACTTTGTTACATTTTATAATAGGGTAACTATTGTAATGGATAGAGGAGAAGTGATTTTTCTGGATTTTGCCAAAACATTTGGAGTAACACACAATATACTGTTGAAATTGGGCAGGATTGGGTAGAGAGTTAGCTGGTAGACTGAGTATGAGAATGATTGATTGATAGGCTAGAAAGTTGTATATGGGGATGCAGTGTCCCAAACAAGAAAGGTGATAAGCAGAATACAACAGAGTTCTGTTCTAGAAGTTCTGATGTGATGTCATTGTAAAGGATTTGAATATGTTGGTGCTTTGGGACTAAAATATGGGGAAGTCACTTCAATGTTGCTAAGTCACATTATAAAAATAATCATAATTTAAAATTCTGAATATTTTTACAAATGGTTTATGTTAGCATGTTTATTAGTTTTGGTTTCATAACATGCATTGTCGGCACTTGCAATGTGCCCGTTACTGAAATTTTTTTGTCAAAGTGAAATGTAAAGAAGTTAAAAAAATTGATGTACTTACTGGATTTGATATTTGTATTACTTACAGAAAATTTATTATAGTTTAAAATATTAAGTTGTGTTTTGAAGAGACATCCTCGTTACACTAACGTAATCTACGTGTCAGCCATTAGACCTAACTTCTTGCTTGCCAGTTTCATGCAGTGCGCATGCTCGCCGAGAAGTTTGATGTGTGATTGACAGCTGACAAGAACAGCGTTCGGTATCAGAGTAACGGGAGTAAACAAGACAGTGTTCAGAAAGAAATAAAAATAGATTCGGAGAAAATTGATTTTTTTTTTTAATGTGACAGTCGGAGGAAAATTAATAGTATATTTTGAAAAAGGAATTGTGGAACTATGAAGTTTCAAAGTGGAAAAGTATTGATAAATAAAAGAAAATATTGCTATAGATGTTTTAAAAGGAATATTCGAGGAAACACTAATTGGAAAGTTAGTAGTAGATTCCGTAAAGGGAATCATAGAACTGTGAATTTTAAGTGGAAGAGTTAAGATTGTCAATAAGCATTAGTGAATAAAAGAAGTTGCTTTGCATTCTAAAGGAATGTTCAAGGAAACGCTGATTAGGAAGTTTCATCTGTCTTAAGTCGCCGGATCTATTATTTCTACTGGAAAGGAGACAGAATTGAGTCAGGAAAAATTAATGTGTGCTATATGAGTGATGAGAAAGGATCCTATGAAAATGAAGAATAAAGTCATATATCTTTGGAAAAGGGCCTTGACAGAGAAAGAAACTGGCTATGAACGTTTTGTCATTGTGAAAACAAAGTGTTTAGTCTAGTCTTAAGTGTAAGTTTATTTTTTTAAAGGCCTTGGATCCAATTAAATTTGTACTTAGTTATGTAATATTGTTTGAAGTGTATATATATAATAGATATATAATATATCTATAATATAATATATAATATAATATAAGATATATAATATATCTATTATATATAATAGATAAACAATATATATATATATATATATATATATATATTGTTTTTGTTTTATTAAATGTGTTTATTTTGTATTTTGGTCTTGAGTCAGTGATTTTTTTGAATTCTGAAAGAAATAGTAAAACAGAGGTCATTGCACCAATCGGAGTTAACCCTTGTGCAATAAATAAATAAATAAATATATAGGTACACTCGGAAAAATACTCCAACAATGAATACCTTCAAGGCAAGACAAGATAGTCATTGTGGTCTGTCAGTGTTTGATGTCCCATGATGAGTCTTTGGACTTCATGGAGACTTGGAAGTAAAACTAATATTAATTATGCCTGGTCTAAAGCAGGATTCCCAACAGAGTCAATATTGATTCATATTGTTTGACTTGAAAGTGGGATTGATATATATACTAAGGGATCAAAAGGCAAATTATTTTATTATAATAATAATTAATAAATATAAAAAATGGTTGGCAAATATAAAGAGTTTAGCATTTTTGAAGGAAAAAATTCCCGATGTCAGAACTGTACATCGTGTTTTGTATAGGCAGCATCTGTTTGCAAAAAAAAACTTAGACTTAAACTTAGAGCTCAGTATAGTAACCAACAAAGGAAAGATCGTGGCTTAATTTATGTAGACAAATTATGGATATTTAAGGTGGATGGAAGGAGGGTGTGTGTGCAAAGTGTGAGCTGAATGAGGACTTGACAAGTGGTAACATATTGGTAACTGAAAGTGTTAGTAGCAAGAATGCTACGAGGAGGATAAGTGCTCGTCTGATAGAAAAGAGAGTCAATGTAAAAGAACAGCAAAAAAGTTTTGAAAATAGTGAATGAGCAATCTGATAAACTTAACAATCGATGGTAAGAAAGACAAAAGCAATATAGCAGAAGCTGAAAAACAGATCGCAATTAAAGGTAAGGCGGCGTTGACTGCAAACAAGTGTGTATAGCTGGCAACAAAATTGAAAGAGTGAATGAGAGTGAAAATGTGATGCAAGATTTGAAAGTTGAGTTGGTTAAGATGAGGCAAGAGATGAAACAGATGCAGAGTAAAGTTAAGAGAATACAAAGATATATATGGAAGAGTGAAAATGATGAAAACGAATAATATCGGTATGAAAAAGGTAACAAAAAATTCACAAGTAGCATTGTATAGGGATTCAATTATTAGAGGTGTGGTCGATGAGAGGATGCACAAGGTTTGTTTTCCTAGAGATAGAATGAATAGAGTGACTGAGGTGTTGGATATGAGAAGAAAGCGAGCAAAAAAGAGTTGGTAGTGGTAATAGGAACAAATGACTTGACTGGGAACAAAGAACATGTCAGATTTGATATCAGGAGGCTGTTGAGATGGATAAAAGACAATATTGTGATAGGAAAGGTATTCAGTGGTTTCCCAAGTATAACAGTGATAAGGAGAAAAAGAAATGGCTTGAGTTAAGCATGGAGAAGTTACATCTAATAAATGGTATCAGTGAAACTTGCTACAGATCCAGAAATGAGTTGCTATGTTTGTATACAAATGCTAGAAGAGTGTAAGAAACAAGACATATGAAATGGTTGCATTAATTGAGTCTGTTCACCCAAGAATTGGTGGAATAGGTAAGGCATGGTTGGATGAAGATGATATCCTTACAGGAATAGAGATGGAAAGGTATGATGTGTTTCATGAAGATAGAAAGAGTAAAAAGGGAGGGGGGAAGAGTGCTATTGATAATAGAGAAAGAGTTATGTCCATACAAGGTAGAGATGCGATAGAGAAAAAGTGCCAATGGTTTTGAGACAGTATGGTGTGATACAGAGATGAATAGAATGAAAAACTTAGTTGGATGTTGTTATAGACCTGGTAATGTGGATGGTAGTAGCTATGAAATGTATAATCAAATTAGCCCAGCTAATAGGGTGATTGTTATGGGTGATTTTAATTGTACCAATATAGATTGGAATGATGAGACAGCAACTGGAAGTAAAGAAAATGAGTTTCTTGAGGGACAACTAACTCAGGCAGTATGTAACAGAGGACACATGAGGCCGAGGGTCTTGGATTTGATCATGTCATCAGAGGATGTTATAAATGAGGTGTCAAATTTCCTTATAGTTGTTGAGAGTGGGTGGATGCCAGCAGTATGAGGAAAGGGTATATGTTGAACTACAAGGCTAGTGATTATGAGGAGCTCAGGAGACAGCTTGCAGGTGTGCATGGAATGAGGAATTAGATGGAAAGGAGATCAATGCAACTTGGAGGATATTCAAGAAATATCTAGTAGAAACAATGTCTAAATGTATTCCAAGGGTCAGAAGATTAAATAAGATAGGTGTGAAATGGATGAATGAAGAGATTAAGCATGCGAAACAGAGGAAAAAGACATTATGGAAGCAGTGTAAGAGGAGTGGTAATAATCAATTCCATGAAGATTACAAAGCACAGGCAAGCAGGGTGACTTGTTGGTTGGTAAGGATAGCAAAAGTGAAGTATCAGCAGCAGTTAGCTAATGAAGCCGAAAAGAATCCTATGAAATTCTTTCGATATGTAGCCAGCAAAAAAAAAAAAATGATTATGGAAGGATGACAGACTGGAGAAAATGGTATAAAAACAATTGTTGTGGAAAACATAACTGATATACTTAATGAGCAGTTGATAAAGTTCTTTCTTGTGAATGTGACATCATGGAGAGTTTGAGAGCAATTGATGATGATGAGGAGAAACTGACTGGAGAATTGAGCAAACTTGATGATGGCTTTATTGGACAGAGGAGAGGATACACAGTAGAATACTTAGATTTTGCCAAAGCTTTTGATAGATTACTGCATGATAAGTTGAGAGTCAAACTAGAGCAGATGGGAATGGATATTAGATTAGTGCATTGGATCTGAGACTGGCCAGCTGATAGGTATCAGCAAGTTGTGCATGGGGAAGCAGTATCCCAGAAGAGGAAAGTCACTAGCAATGTGAATCAGGGGTCTGTTTTAGGGCCATTGCTGTTTAACCTGTATGTTAATGATATTGACAAAGATTTGGATGGGGATATTCAGTTGTTTGCAGATGATGCAATGTTAGGACGAACTATGGAGTAGAGCAGATGTTGTGGCCTTACAAAGACTTGAATAGATCGAGTAAATGGGCACAGGAGTGGGGGGATAAGAGTTCAATGTTGCAAAATGTAAGGTTTTAAAATTTGGGAAACAAAGATGGGATGTAGAATTTATGCTTGGTGGGGATATATTGTTGGAGGTGGAAGAAATAAGAGATCTTGGGGTGATGGTGGATAAAGATCTAAAATTTAGATGAGATATTGCCAAAATTGTGAGAACAACAACGAATTCTGAGAATGATGCAAAGGACACTGACTTGTAAAGTAAGGAGATTCTTGTTCCATTGTATAAGGCTCTGATTAAGCCACACATCTACTACTGTGCACAGATTTAGTCACCTAGTTTTCAAAAGGATGAAGAAATGTTTGAAAGGGTCCAGAGGCAACTGACTAAGGTAGTTTATGATCTCTGGAATGTTGAATATGAAGAAAGTTTGAGAAGATACAATCTACAGATTCTAGCAGATAGAAGGAAAAATAGTGATGTGATAGAGACAAGTTAGTAAGGGGTTGTTATACGATCAAAGTTGAAGAGGTTTTTACAGAAAATGGAGGAAGATCATGTCATCCCTGGAGGAGGATGTGAACAAGGGAGTGAGAAGCGGGTTTTTTGCGTGCAGAGTTGCAAATGGTTGGAATGCCTTGCCTGAGAGTGTGGTGTCTGCAGAGAATTTAAGTATGTTTAAGGCACAGTATGATGAACTGTGTGTATCACACCTTCTAGATAAGTCTTTGACTCCATGGTGTCTTAGGGTTATAATAATAATATCATTATTAAAATCTACAACCAGCTGCTTTTACAC
Source organism: Typopeltis vanoorti (assembly GCF_054136105.1). NCBI lineage: Eukaryota > Metazoa > Arthropoda > Arachnida > Uropygi > Thelyphonidae > Typopeltis > Typopeltis vanoorti. The sequence continues at coordinate 100,750,524 of NC_143558.1, forward strand.
AGAGGTGAATAAAAGCAATTTCTTTTGACAGCCAACATACAGTACCTCTGTATGCTCCCTGTTAAAAGGGAATTATTTGCAATGCTTGATTGGATTTTTTGAATAGAATTTATAATAGAATTTCTTCTTGAAATAAACTGTTAACAACAACATTAAATTGCTTAAATTAATGCTTTAATGCTATGAATCCTTAAAGAATGCATTTTACTTGGCTGATGTACATTAAAAGAAGACTGCAAGGCAGAAATATGAATATAATTCAAGTTGGGACAATTATGCCATGATTTCAATCCAAAATCAGTCTATTTATAACCACTTTAAACCAGATTTTAGCCATTAGGTTTACATAATTGCTAGATATAACAAGTTATGTCTGGCAATTATGTAAACCTACAATTTCAGATCATGATCTGCTACGATAAAACCATTTGAAGAAACAGAAAAATTTGAATGTTCAATTTCAAGATCTTCATAATATGAATGTACCTGAATGGACTCTACAACCATTGAATTATGATGTATTTAAAGTTGAATTTATTTCACAAGAACGATTAATTGAAATGTCAAAAGATTTGCAGGCAATTTGTATTCCAAACTAAAGGGTATGCTTTACCCAATAATAAGAGGATCATGAATTAATCCTGAAAGGAATAAGGGGATCAAGAATTAACCCTGAAAAGGGGGAGGGGTCAATCAAGAAGAAATGCTTTAATGAAGGAGGTAGGCATGTGAAAAAAGGTTCAAGTAGTCTAGAGGATAATATCCAGTTATTTGCTCATAACATAAAGATGCTAAAGTGATAAGAGGCATACCTGATATAGAATCCCTACTGGGTGACATTAAACAAACTGGTACTATTGGCAAATGATAATGAATACTTCAATGTTTCTAAGGATAAGGTTATACATTTTGTACTGAGAATATGGAAAATTCAATATTAGGTTAATTGGAATTTTCTGCGAGTGATCAATGAAGCTAGATATCTAGGTATGATAGTAGATAGATTTGAAGTTTAAGAAATGCAGTGCCAAAGTGGTAAGTCGGCATCACATTGCATAAACTGCAATGTTGAACAGAACACTAATTTATAGGAAGAAGGAAGTCATTTTCCCCACTTTACAAGACTTTCAAAAGGCCACAAGATCAGATACAGTTACCTGAAATCTATGGAGATGGGAAAGCTAATCAAAAAGATCCAGTGATAGGTTAACAAATGATATCTGGCCTATGGAACTGTACATATAAAGATAGGTTGAGGGAATGTGATATTCAAAGTCTGAGGGAGGGAGGGGATAGGGGCTGATTATCTTACCAACATACCAGTTGATAAACAAACCAATCTTAAAGCACAGATACATGAGATTTGGCCCATGGCAAGTGAAAAAAAAAAAAAACTCAGTCATCCCTGGTGCTGATTACAGATGTTATTAGGACACATGAGATGTAGGTTCTTCTTATGGAACATGCTGTGTGGACAGGACTATCACTAGGTGTTGTGAATGAGTCTTGTGAAGGAGAGATATGACAGAGATTTTAGTCATTGTGTGAACTAGAAAGGGACCACTTCTTCTTTGGACTCAATAGAGGAACCAACATAACAATATAATAAAGATGTCATAAATATTTAACATTCCTCTGAAATTATGACCTCGTGTATATAATGCATTTATGCTGATAGATTAATCTTACTTATGTACTATGATGTGAAACCAAACTCAGATTTCACTTTGAGGTTAGGGAAAAGGACACAGAACATATGACAAAGCACATAAAAAAGAAAGATAAAACAGAACTTTACATGCATACCAATATAAGTTGCATCAAGGGCACTAAATTTAGTAATATGCCTAATAGCTCTGAAAGAAAAGATGACATTTTTTAAGAAACTGCTTTTTAGTACATAGACACCATAAATTGCTTAACAGAGTAAGAGTACTCTTGGTCATCTGCTGAAAGATAATAATTACAATAAACAATACAAAAGGCTCAATGCTAAGTGAGAGAAGACCTTCACATAGCTAAGGCACACTAAGAACTGTGTGGGACTTTTGACCCAATGTCCAATCCCCATTTTCTTGTTGAGTACCCTAATCATGAGCAGTCACTTGGATAATATAAATGAACTAGGATGAATTGTCGATTTGGAACTTAGCTGGCTGAACCTTATTCTTACTGGCAAAAACTACACACAAATATGATGGTATAGAATGATTCCCAATGTTGTGCTGGCTGGAGCATAGCCTAGTTAAATCTAGTCTTCATCTTTTTAGTAAGGGAACTAGAACAAAATGCAAGGGAATCAAAGTCAGAAACAATCAACATAAGAACATCAATGGAAAAGGGATGAAACTAGCAGAATACAGAAAGATCATGTCAACATAATTAGTATCACTAAAGTGTATAAAGAACAACAAAACACAAGGAAAGTATTTCAGGATGAGAAGCTCTAGTATTAACACTAAAAACAAACAAACTTTCGGAATGGTAAGCAATTTCAAGTAGTGTGACAAAGGAAAATTTCAAAATGAAAATTGGACTTAGACATTTGTGGTTATGGTCCCACAGATGGTACTAGTAGAAAAGAAGCAGAGGAATTCTTTGAGTCATTACAGAGGACAGCTGACCTAAAGAAAAAGAAAATTAGGCAGTTAGTAATAACGTAAACTTAATTAGTAATAACGTAAACTTAATACTCTAACAGTATCATGTATACCCTGAAAATGAATATCAAGAAATAATAATGACGACAGCTAAACATGCAACAGCAGATGTAATGAAGGTTCATTTTTTTTTAAAATTAGGTTTTGTTGTTGTATTTATACAGTGGAATGACAGACTAATCGGGTATATGTACTCTCTCATATGAACCAATCTTGCAAGAATGAAATATCCTAACTTTAAAATAAACATCATTCATCAGATCTGTTATGTTTGTTGGGTATGATTTAACTATGTAAGTTTATGCATTTATTCAACTGTCATACTATCTACTGTAACCTAAACACCTTTCAGTCACTTATGGAATTCTCTGATGTGGAGTGTTTGCTTCATATGAATAGAGCACACACAAAGCATTACTGATATTAATGAAGTATATATATAGAATCAGCATCATCTAGATCTAGCTGCTTGCTTTCTTAAAACGGGTTTGTAACAGAGATAATTTTTTTCTTATAGACAGATAAAATTGCATCCAAAAACCCAGTAAAGATGAGCTTAAGAATGATTTGACTTTTATGAGTAATAAAAACTTATAAAATGTTAAAAAAAAAAAAAAAAAACTATAAAATTTATTTACCTTCTGTTGGTTTGTTCCCTATCCATTCTGCTACATCATCCCTAGTTAAAAACAGTAAAAAATAAAATCACCAACACATGTAAATTTATTTAAAAATATGAACTTTTATAGAATGTTTATTTTTCTAAATGTTGCTTCTCTAAAGTAAAGGAACTAAGTTATAGTAACCTCAACATTGATTCCTGTATTGCAATCAATTTCAAGAATGTATTTATGAGTGTTATACAAATTAAGAGCAGTTTTTTACTTTCTTTAAAATATTACCTTTGAATATTTTAAATAAATCAATATTCTATTAAGATAATTGGTTATTTTTGATAATTACACCTTTTAAAATGAATTTAAAACAAAAATTAAAAAATATACTGCTATATATATATATATATAATATATGTATTGTCCGTGCGATTAGCCTAGTGGCTTTGCACTTCACAAACCATATGCCTGGGGAAGGAGTGTCCTAGGTTCGATTCCCGTCGACGATGTGAGGAGCTTAACGATCTTCCTCAGCCATAACCAAGTTAGCAGGTCTTGAGCATGGACAGTAGGATTTTTTCTGCCAGTTTATCTGGGGTTTTTCATCCCGCAAGCAGGCAAACCGGCCCAATGAACACACATGGATTACAGTCATGAATACTTAGAGGCATAGGGCTGATCTTCTTATCCTTGTATTTTGGTTACGAAATCCAAGCATGCTTGGATTTCGCTTGTGGGCACTTAAAGGCCTGTTAAAGCCACTGGATAAAATATATATTTTATATAAACACGAGTCTCCTTCATATTACAAAAAAACTACTTAAAAGTGTACAAAAAAGAAGCTGGTTATAGAAGAGTAGATTGTTAAAGGTGTCAAAAATATCAAAAAAATTACCACACAATAATTAACTTAACTTAATTAAAATATTCTTCTCTGGTCTTATACAAAAGATGCATTTTCATGAAAGCAAAACAAACCACATGAAGGACTTACCAGTCACTGTTTGTCCTGCTTAAATTGTACAATTTAATTGTACATAATAATTTACATATAAATGTAAATTATTATGACTAATTCAAATTATTTTCTCAGCACTATGTTGTTTTAATACGCTTTGCAAAAGTAATTCAGTGTACGCAGAACAACAATCCTCATATAAACTAATATAGTGAACTGCAGTATATGTCGGCATATATAGGACGACCAGCGTATAAGACAAGGTATAAATTTTAGGCTATTTTTAGGTTTTAAGCTTATGTCAGTTGTATAAGACGACCCCCCCAATTTCTTCTTTCTTGTATTATGCAACGTTAGGTATTGTTATTATATCCGTTATTTTTTTTACGTAGCATAGATAGTATTTAGTATTTACGCAAATTACCCTAATTAAAAGTGATTAGCCCCAATTATAAATATTAATTTATAATTGGAGCTAATTTATAATACACAACTGCTCCTTCACAGATTGAAGACCTCATCAGGTTCATCCAAAATCTAGGAGGCTTACCAGTGACACCACTAATCATATCATCTCCTTTTTGCATTTCCTTATTAAATATATGAGGATTCCACAAGAAGCTATATGAAAACTTATGCTATGCCATAATATCAGGTTTTTGTTTCTCCAAGAAACATATTTCTGCAGATCTAAAAAAAAAACTTTAATAGATAGATATTCATCACTTCTTTCTTATTGGGGCTTTGTAAGATTTAACAGGACTGGAGTAAGTTCTTATTCCTGCCCCCCCCCCCTTGAGTCATTCTGTAATATCCAAAGGGATGAAGGGAGAATCTTGACAATAGGCTGGAAGCCATGTTTATACAGTGTCCACTACATCACAGCAGCTGGAGACTGGAATTGTATTGAAAATTCCACATTAAACAAACCAGGAGGACACCCCAGGAATGGAAAGTGGGATACACACAGTTAAAAATATGCCTCGACAATGCTCAAGTAGTAAATATATGGAGGATTTGCAATCCGAGACTCCGGGCTTACACATACATGAATTAAGGTATTGGTACTGTCTTGATCAAATTTGCATCTGTTCTTACCTTATAAATAGGGTAATTCAGATGAAACATCTTGACATCAACATGTCAGATCATAATCCAGTTCTACTTAAAGTCCACTGCTTGGAACAGGTAGAGATCAGTTCTGGACCATGGAGACTTCCACCAAATTTTCCACTGATCTTTTAAACCAAATTCCAGACCCTTTGTTCAAACTGGAATAATGTTACCTGGAATTGGGATATGTGGTTAAAATTCAAACAAGCAGTAAAACAAAATATGATTGAATGGGGGGAAGGAACAGGCTTTCCTCAAATGCAAAAAAGTAGTTGAAAAACCTGTAAAAGCTGGTTTGTAGCAAACCAACACAATGATATAGAATGTAGCAACATCATTAGAAACATTAACATAGAGATGGAAAGGTAGAAACAAGTAGAAGAAAGCCATTTTAAGATAAGAATACAGCAGCGCTTAGCAGACAGCCCTTCAGCTGCCTTCTTCTAAAGACAATTCACTAAATTCTGAAAAGAAAGAACTGTCACTCAAATCTGTGTTGATAAAGACATGTCTGCCACTCAAGATATCCTTGACACCTTTCAAAAACACTATAAAAATCCGTTTGAAGACAATAGTACTGTGAGAAATTATAACTCTTGGAACAATGGTTTTCCTATTCATATCCAAGATGGGCTTGAGAGACCCATTACAGCATCCAAAGCTACCACAACCTATAAAGAATGCCAGACAAGAAAATCACCAGGACCTGAATGGACTAAAGGCACAACTTTACCATGAGGCCTGGGATTTTATTCTTTCCATTCCAGTTATACTGTTTAATACTTTTCTCTTATCAGGACACATACCAAGTGAATTTGTAGCAAGCCATACTGTCCTCATTCCAAAAACCTAATAGAGATCATATTTTAATCAGCATTGGAGACCTATTTCTCTACCTAATACAGCCTACAAGATATTTTTCTGCATTATCAATAGCAGGCTCAAAGCAGGAATGAGATACCTAATTAAAAGCATACAGATGTATGGTGTGTTCCAGACCAAGCATTTAATGTAATTAATCTGTGATCGACTCCACATAGTTAATATAAAAAAGCAGCCAATGACAGTGAAATCAGTAGATCTTACTCGAGCATTTGATAATGTCTGGCATCCCTTTCTGTTCCACATCCTCCAGCAAAATGGTGTGGGTAAAAAGCTGCTATCCATCATTAAAGGACCCTATGCAAATTCAACTACCCCAACTCCTAGATAATGGGTTCCTATCAGACCTGGTCAAAATTCAAAAAGGAGTCAAGCAAGGTTGCCCTCTTAGTCCATTACTCTTTGCATTGGTTCTTGAACCTTTCTTGCTGGAAGCAGACAATACATGAGATGTGTGAGGAATAACAGTTCCTTCAACTATGAAGGAAAATGAGGTATTAGCACATGAGGATAAAGTAATAAACACTTTGAGGGATAATGATTCCATATACATATTTTTTTGGTATTTTGGGAAAATTCAGCAAGATCAGTGGATTAACTATTAATGCAGACAAGACAAAATTAAAAGTTTTTGGAAAGTAGGATCTTGGACACAATCCTTTTGGATTAACCCCTAAGAGAGAGAACCCCTCACTATACCTGGAATTCCCTTCTCCACTTATTCAATATTACCAGTTCAAGAACTTGTATACAAAAACATTGAAATCATAGAAGACTGGAAAAGTAGGCCACTTATCTTTTAAAGGCATAAAAAAATTTAAAAAAAAACCATAATCTTCCCTGCTCAGTTGTATATAATAAATATTACAGACATTATAGAAGCTGAAGAAAAACTATTATATAGTAAACCTGTGCAGTTTTTTTTAGGTCTATCTGATACCAAGAAGTTAAAAAGGAATTTCTTCAATTATCAAAGAAGTATGGAGGCTTTAGGCTTCCAGTCTTAAAATTCTGATGTTTAATAACAATACAGCTTCAGAAATCCATAAAATGTTGCAGACCAATCACACATATGCAGATCTTTTCCAGTGTTACCTAGATTTTCATTTCCCCTGTTTGGAGTAAATGATTATAAAGGCCGAAAAGCTGAGACTGTTGCTGAACACTACAACATTCTGTGAAGAACTCTAAAATTGCTAAGCACAGAATGTTGTAGCATTCTGTACTTAACTCTAAGATTGTTACAACATTCTGGCATTGACATTCTTTTCATTAATAAAAGTAAAATTTGGCATAAAGAAATCTTTAACTTCCACACGTGAGTGCAGTAAACTCTCAATTTAACAGACTATTAGGGGCTAAGGGTTGTCCGTAAAATTGAAAGTCCGTTAAATCGCGAATTTTAGGAATAGTACTGAAAATAAAACACTTTCATGGTACAGTATTAATATATTTTAATGAAAACATTTTTATGTAAATACCATTTCACTGAGGATTGGGCTTGAAAAAAGCATCAAGTTTCAGTTGCTTTCCACTTTTATACTGTTTCTTAATAATTAATAAACATTTTCGGCAATTTCGATTGCTGAAAATATAATGTTAGAGGTTTAATGGAGTTTTTACAACACTCAGAAAGGATTAAAAAGAATTTAATTCTTTTTAATCCTTTCTGAGTGTTGTAAAAAATCCAATAAACCTCCAACATTATGTCTTCACAGCACTTAAGCCTCTATACACGGATTGCTGAAAATGTTTGTAATAAGCAATCACCTCTGAAGATGCACTTATGAATGAGATGATGTCGTCGATGTGTTCTCTAACCACCGATAGTTTTGGACCAGCTGGAACCGCTTCTTCTTCTTCCTCGTTGTCAACCTCCTGATCACCCCATAGAACATCTTCAGCAATCTCTTCCTGGCTTAGAATTTGGTAGCCAGGGTCACCCTCATCGATGTCTAGCCATTGTTCAATGTCATTCTCACTGACATTATCACCAGCTCGCATCAAAGCTTCACTGAAATCAGATGTTTCAAAACTCTGAAGTTGTATTCTGGTTCACTCCCTTTCAGTAACTTGGTCCAGCCATTAGCCAATGTTGTAGTCTTTATCTCCTTCCAAGAGGCAGCAAAATTAAAGATGGCTTCCAATTAACCATCGTATCATTTATTTATTTTATTAATCATTTCATTATCTGTATTTGTCAAATTATGTCTGTTAAATCTGAAGTCCGTTGAATCGGGATCCGTTAAATCAAGAGTTTACTGTACTGACAACAACACTTTGTTTCATAACTTACTGAAGTTCCAAGTATACCCTAACAGCAGAAATCTTGGATGAAAAGCCAAACGGCTTTTTTTTTTTTTTTTTTTTTTTCTGGCTAAGTTAATTAAATTAAGGGGATAAAAATCCGTTATTGTTTTTCAGCCAGTATGAGAAACTCTAAGATCGAGAACTACAATCTAAGAGTTTCATGCCGAAGAACTATCGGAGAATCCAAGCATAAGTCTTGCTTCGAGTGCCTTGGTTTTTCTCTTTGCCTTGATATTTTCTCATAATGTAAAAACACAGCTCCTAGGAGATGTAATGCTGTCATTACATGATGAGGAGAGGTCACTACCCAGACCGGTTTCAACCTTTTTTTGAGGTCTCATCAGTGAATAGGTAGACCTGGATGATATCAAAGTTTAAGTGAAAAGAACTTACATACCTTCACTATATGAATGCCATAAAGGTGTGCCCATATATTATAACTAAGATGAAAAGCCAAACGGCTATTTTTTCTGGCTAAGTTAATTAAATTAAGGGGATAAAAATCCGTTATTGTTTTTCAGCCAGTATGAGAAACTCTAAGATCGAGAACTACAATCTAAGAGTTTCATGCCGAAGAACTATTGCCGAATCCAAGCGTAAGTGACCACCTGGTAGTACAACTTGAAGCAAAGGTGGAGCAAGCTCCCTCACTATCCTTGATATTTTCTCATAATGTAAAAGCAATCCTAGGCAGAGAAGGCCAACTCAAGGCAGTTTCCAGATGGTTAGCCTTATCTGAGTTATCAGTCTTCATTGCAGTTTAGTTTCAATTGGTCTTTTGGTTGTTCATCTGCATGCAACTGGTGAAAAAGAAAAAAACGATAGCCTTTGGCTATATGATGATATAATAGAGCTGAATGGACCTTTTTCTCTATCTCTCACACTATCTATCTGTCTTTTCTTTCTCCTAATACTATCAGACTCTTTTGCACCTTATACTAACTACTATGATGAACATTCCTTTACTTTTTCACCTGAATAAATCTCTTCTGGGTCAGGCTCCCATTGATGACATTTAAGTAATGTTCGTCTTTGGGCTTAATTCCAGGGAGTAGAGCAGTTGTGCTTGCTAATGGGTTTTTGCCTGTCACTAAGTAGTGTTACCAATGAGATTTTGAAGAGTTTATAAGTGATCCTTTTGAGTCAGTCAGTAAAATTTAGAGATCTTTTGATCAGTCAAAGTTTTTGGAGAGAGGTCAAAACCAGTTTGGGTAGTGCCCCCCCCTCCTATAATGCTTAGCATTATACATGCCTGAAAGGAGGTATGCCTTGCATTATGGGATACTAAGAGAACTGATGTGTAGTCATTAGTCTCAATATACAAGTAGCCCAGTCATGAAGATATTTCATGCAATAACTTTATTTGCTTATACTTGAATAAAGGATTAAACCAAGAATATGATTTCTTGGCATCCTTAATTTATAATTTAACCAAGTGAAAAACCTTTCAATAATATGTTATTCAGAGTGGTGAAAAATAAGTTTCAGTTAAAGTGCTACAGTTTTCTATTGTTTGTGTGTGCTCTACCATTTATTCTTAAGATTTTGATCTGAATTTAAATCTTTCATGACATTAAAAAAAAAAACAGACAATGCAAGCATGTGTACTTATAGTAAGCATACAAAATGAATCATACAAGCATCCAGGCATTATTAATATCAACATAATTTTTAAAAAATCAATTTTTGTATCAAATTTAATGTAATAAATTTTCTGGGATCAAAAACAATGTTTATCACCATCTACTTTCTAGATGTATCCCGTCACTCTCTCAAAGTGTCATTTCCATTTTCCTTTACTTATTTACCAGAAACGCTCAAAAATCATTCAGATGGAATGAATATATTCCTGAATACATGGGAAGAAAGAATTTTTAAAAATATATTACTTCAAGGAAATGACATCAGACTGCAATTTTTCTCTCTTCTTCTTGCCCTCCTAAAAACATCAACTCCTCAGAAAAAAGAGCCTCTTTCTAATTTTAAAAAGAACAAGGATATTGTAATAATAAAAGCTCACAAAGGCAATTCAATTCAATTGTCATCATGAATACAGTTGATTACATGACTAAGATTTTACTCTTTCTCTCAGATTCTTCCACTTATACTCCATTAGATTACAACCCTACTTAGACAAATCATGAAAAGACCAATCTGTTATGCAACATGTTCATGTCACCTACAAATATAAAGAAAAGTTGAAATCCATGTACCCTTTAACTCCATGGCTATATGGAGCACCCAGGGTACACAAGCCTGGCATTCCTCTTCGGCCAATCATAGATGGCATTAGTTCACCTATTTATCTGTTATCAAAACATCTTGCAAATCTTCTAAAGAACCATGTCAGACATATGAACTTCTCCATTAAAAACTTGCAACAAAAAAATTTCAATCTTGCCATTGGATATTCTAGCTAGTCTAGATATTGTATCTTTGTTCACTGACATTCCAGTGAATAAAGTCATGGAATTTATAGAATATTTGTTCCCTCCTGACACTTCTCAACTTTTTAGGCATTGTCTCCACTTCAGTTATTTTAGATGGAATGGGAAAATTTACTAATTTTTACATGTTCTATTATATTTTAGTAATGTTGTTTTAGTTCATGTTAGTGGTTATTGGATTTATCTTAACCCATAAAAAGCCACAACTATTTGTGGAGAAACTAGTCAGTTATCATTTTTTCATATTATTACAGCCAAAAGTCTATATATTCAGCTATTCTCTAATCCTTTTTTTCCCCCTTATAAGAAGTAGGTGAGGCCATTTTAGCCCTATTTAACTTTTGGAGAAGACTGAGTGAGCAGTTCAATCTCAACCAGATAGCCAATCAGAGATTGCTGGCCAAAGACCATTACTAATTATAAGCAACAACCAATAAAGAGACTGGCAAACAAGTGCTGCCAACTTGTGGTCCCTAACAGGTTATGCTATTTCAGACAATAGCATAACCTGTTAGGGACCATGATTAGTCATAGTCCCTAACAGAGTTAGGGACTATGGTCAATTTTCTTGAGTTTACAGCATGAAAAACCCACTTGCCCATGCCAGAGATCAACTAGCTCTGGACCTGGTCAAAGAAAAGCTTATAAAAAGTTCCTCTGGTCAGTGACAAGACTTAAACTGAAGTCTATCTTCAGGCAGCCTACGGCAGAGATGCAAACTCCACTTCCACAGAGCTATACAAGCCCTTGTCTACATATGAGGGGGTCTGGGAAGTTCTGATAAACACTTAGAACTAAAATAATATTAAAGCAACTGATATAACTAAAAGAAAGAACATACGAGGATATAAGAATATGAGAACATAAGTTACCTTCATAACTCTGCTCCTAAAATGTTTTTCTTGTGGTTATTTCAGTTACTTTAATATCATTATGTTCTAAGTGTTCATCAGAACTTTCCAGACCCTCCCCCTTGTATTCATCAATATATTCATTTATTTGCTTAGTTGTACTATAATTTGTTGGATCTTCTCCCCCCCCCCCCAGATAAAACTGTTTAGCAGTTTAAAAAAATGCTTGTTTTAGGCCAAAGTCAAGTGGAGGTAACCAGATGATTGTATGTAAGTCATTCCATAGTTCACAGATAGTGGAACCAATTCCAACAGTCACAAAAAGCATCTCAAAGATACAGAAAAGGGAGGCCATGGGATTCAACCACAGTGGGTGACTAATGTCTCCAATTATTTGTTTGCTGAAACAGGAAACTGGGTTCAGGCCAAATTTCAGGATCAGGTTTTCCATTTAAGACCAATAGTTGAGAAATCATAGGAATGTGACTAGGATCTATATTTAAGTTTTGTAGATCTGGAAAAGCCATATGAAAAGATGCCAAGAGGAAAGCTATTCAAAACACTACAATTATATGGCATAAATACGACAGTGTACAGCAATATGCACTATATTTAAGTTGTAAATTAGCAGTTAGAACTGAAGGAGATTATAGAAAGATGGTTTGATGTCACATCAGATATAAGACAAGAGTGTAAGATATCACTATTGTTATTTATTATCTACATGGATCACATTATGAAGGAAAGTGAGATTAGACCTGATATTGAAATTGGAGATGTTGATCTCAGTTTTTTACTTTATGCAGATGATGGTGTATTCCTAAATAAATCTGCTACAAGTGTGCAAAGTTTCCTAACTAAATTGAATAACTGCAGTAACAAATATGGTATGAAAAAACAGTAATAAGACAAAAACTATAAAAATAAGCAGGAACATAGAAAACTTCAACGGCATTCTAAGTGAAGAACCTATAGAAGGCCAAGCATTTCAGATATTTTGGCACAATTTTTAATGATGATGGCAAATTAAACATTAAAATAGATAACAGAAAAAACAAAGCTTGTATTGTGAGGAGTCAAGTGATTTATATGGTGAGTCAAAATACTAAGCCAGCAGTATAGGACACTGTTCAAACCAATTGTAACTTATCAATATGAGAACCAACTCAGTGCCTCCTCTTTCATTCCATCTACTTTAGTCCTTTGGAACAGTCTCCCTCACTCTGCCTTCGCCAAAAATTACGATCCTCAGCTGCTCAAGCAAAATATGAACAGATTCCTCCTCTCATCTATTCCTCTTGCCCACACACACACACAGTACTAATGTACTATAGGTCTTCTGGCCTTTTATGTGTGAATCAAATATTTAAAAAAAAAAAAAAAAAAAAAAAAAAACTGGATTAGAAATTAAACACTTGATTAAAGGCTGGAGACTATAGATAAGAGAAATAGGTAGAGGCTATATGACAGTAATTAGAACTTGTGCACCTGAAGAAGGAAAATGGGAGGACTCAGAAAATGTTTACACACAACTGCAGAACATTATAAATAAGACCAATTGTAAAGATCACATTTTGGTAATAGGCGATTTTAACAAAAGAATTGGCAATAAACCATATTAACCAAACATAGGACCTATAGGAGAACATAATTGTAATAGGAATGGAAATAGATTAAGAGATTTTACTATAAGCAATAACCTTAAAATAATGAACGCCTTCTTCAAACATAAAGACATCCACAGATACACCTGGGAAGCATTATTGATTACATAATCAGCAATATCAAAATGTCAGACATGAAATAGAATCAGATCATTACCTCTTAACTGGAAAAATAAAATGGGAACCAAGATGGAAATCAAGAAAAAAGTATAAGGAATATATAAATTTTGAATCCTTCGAAGTTAGACTTCTAGACAATAATAGTATTAGAGATTTGTACCAAAAAAGAAGAACGAACTGGATGATAAATATAAAAGAAAATCAGAACATAGAAGAAGAATGGTAAAACCTAAAAATCATAATGACAAAAGCTGCAAAAGAAAGTTTAGGAACAAAGAAAAAGTGGAAAAGAAAAAAGAGGCCTCAGGGACTGGGATGACGAAATTAAATGCATTATTGAAGAAAAGAAAAAAGCATATAAAAACTGGCTCCACCTGAAGACAATAGAATCAAAAATCGAATACAGTAGAAAAAAAAAAAAAGCAATAGCAAAAGCAGCATGCAGGAGAATAAACAGAAACAGATGGAATAATTTTGTAACAAAATTAGAGAGAAACTGTATGCTCAAAAGACCTAACACATATAAAATCCTTAAGGATCTAAGTAATGAAACTAGAGAAAAAGCAGATTTAATACCATTAAAATAGAAACATGGCAAAATTACTACCAAGATCTGTGGTATGATGAAAACATTCAAAACAGAAAACCACCCTTGGTAAACAGCTCGGACAACTCCATCACTCTAGAAGTAACAGAAGCATTAACCCAAAGCAAAACAGGAAAGGCTCCAGGAGAAGACAATATAAACTTGAACTTATCAAATATTATTATTATTGTTCTGGGCAACTCCAAGGAGTCGACAGACTCATCGAGGGAGGCCCTAACATCATGTCAAGAACAACTATTCAACATTTACACAGTATCTATCATACCTTGCCTTGAACTCATTCACGGTCGTAGCACCCACAACAGACTCTGGAAGCTTATTCCACTCATTCACTACTCGCCAAATAAAAAAGCCTAGCTCTAACACCCTTGTCAACCATGCTCTTGCCCAGCTTCCATTCATGGCCCCTAGTCCTCCCACCACCAGTCATATTTTCAAAAATATCTTCTGGATCAATCTTATAGAAACCCTTCAGTAATTTGAATGTCTCAATCATATCACCCCTCCTTCGCCTATTGACCAATTTCTGCAACCCACAAATCTTCAACCTATTCTCATAAGGTTCATTCCACAGACCTGCTATCATCTTGGTCACTCGTCTCTGGATCCTCTCCACTTCCTCCCCATCACGAAGAAACCCTGGTGCCCATAACTGGGCACAGTAGTCCAGATGGGGTCTTATCAAGGCTCGATACAGAGGAACAACAACTTGTTTGTCTCTGCATGTTAAAGTATTTTTCAGAAGCCAAGTGATTTGGTGAGCTGTTTTAGTCACTTTTGCAATGTGCCCCCTAAACTTCAATTCCCTATCCACCAACACTCCCAAATCCCTCGCCTCGTCAATCTCCTGGAGTACGGTTCCACCAATGCGATATACTGCTGCTATTCTTTTCACCCCAAAGTGCATAACCTTACACTTTGGCACATTAAATTGACATCCAATTTTCCTAGCCCAGTCCTCCAAACTATCCAAATCATCCTGTAAAATTTTGACATCCTGTGCACTCATAAATGCTCTACCCAACTTTGCATCATCAGCAAACAAGTGAACACTTCCTTTCAAATCCTTTCCTATATCAATGATGAACAAATTGAAAAGCAGTGGTCCAAGAACAGAGCCCTGTGGCACTCCACTAGTCACAAGCCGTCTTTTACACTCCACTCCTGAATAAACCACTCTCTGGTATCTCTCCTTCAACCACCCTCCTATCCATCTCACCAAGCCTATATCTATCCCCATCTGCTCCAGTTTACTGATTAGGGTTCTATGTGGTACCCTATCAAAAGCCTTGGCAAGGTCCAGTAGTATTACTGTAAACCCATTACCCCTATCCAGTTCAGCCGTCACTGTGTTATAAAACATGAGCAAGTTACTGAGGCATGATCTACCCTTCACAAAACCATGTTGTCCCCCATACAATATCCCATTTTCATCTATCCAATCCTGTATTCTTTTCTTGACTAATTTCTCTAAGACCTTGACAATGATTCCTGATATGCTAATCAGTCGGTAATTTACAACAGCAGTCTTGGAACCACCTTTATGCAGTGGAACTATTTTCCCCTCTTTCCACACCCTCGGGACTAACCCAGACCCGAGACTCAAATTAAACAAAATGGTCAAGGGTACTGACAATTCTTTAGCTGCTTCTCGTACAACACGAGCTGGTATATATACCATCCAATCCCACAGATGTATTGACATTGAGGTTATGCAATAGACTACTCATCTCCACTTCATTCACCATAATTCTCATATAATCTACTGGTACATTCGTTTCTGCAATGTCACCACCTGGATGATATATTCTTGCAAAGTGCTCACTCAGTAACTCAACTATATCAACTGATTCAGTTACCTCCCTACCATCGGCATTCTTTAAAATCATTCTGCCATGTACATTTTTCCTTTTACTTGCTACATATCTAAAAAACTGTTTAGGATTCTCTTTAGCCTGCATGGCCAATGTTCTTTCGTAATCATTTTTTGCTTTTCTTACTAAACTCGTTACCCTTCTGGCCTGCGCTTTATACCGTTCGTGTGCCTGCAGGTCACCTTTCTCCTTAAATTCCCTCCTCAACTAGGGGTTAAATGGATGAATAACACCATTAAGCTCAAGCTTATTATTCATCCATTTAACCCCTAGTTGATTTATTATTCAGACTCTAGGTATACAGTCAGCCATTGCTTCATGCAAACACTTCTTAACTACCTCCCATGCACTATAGACTTCTAGTTCTTGCAGTTGTACATGCCATGGCACTGAACCAATCAAACTCCTAAGCTTGTCATACTTTCCAGCCCGATAATTCCACATGTACCCTGTCTTAATTGAAAATTCTACACCTTTAGCCACCTCCCAAGTCAAGACCCTATGATCACTCTCGCCGATTGGTGGCAATGTGGTCATATTTGTTACAGCCAAATCCTCAGATGTAATTACTAGGTCAAGCACTCTCTGACCCCTAGTATTTTCCATTACATGCTGTCGCAGATAGTTATCCCTTAATAACCGCATAAAATCCAATTCCTTCCTCCCGTGTGTCCTCTCCTCACTCCAATCAATGCGACCATAGTTGAAATCTCCCATAATAATCACCCTCCTTCCACTCATTTCTTCTATTTGCTTGTGCATACTGTCACCACCATCTTTTCCATCACCTGGTCTATAGCAGCACCCAATTGTATATTTAGTTCTGCTAGCCACAATCTCACACCAAACGGCCTCAAATGTGCTCTTTTCTCTATCCTGCAATTCAACTTCTATTCTCCTTGGCTGCAGCTCATCAGCTATCATCAACAATACTCCTCCCCCCATTTTATTCTCCCTGTCATTCCTGAACACACTATACCCATCACATTCAATCCTACTAGCTATATCATCTACAGTCAGCCATGTTTCACTAATACCAATAACCTGGATTTGAATGCAGGATTTGAATTCTCGCTCATGTTACTTAACTTTTATAATATGATTTGGAAAGAGGGAAAATGCCCACAAGATTGGACAAAAGCAATAGTTATCCCCATCTACAAAAAAAGGGCACAAATCTGATTGTAACAATTATTGTGGCATCAGCTTACTTAGTACCTGTTATAAAATATATGCAAAAATCTTAGCATATAGGAACACAGCATATCCCTAGAGATAAACCGTAACAGCCAAACATATAGTAGACCCAAAATTAACAGAAGAACAAAATGGATTCAGAAAAGGCAGGTCTTGCATAGACTCTGCATTTACATTAAAATTACTAATTAAAAAACACAGAGAAATGAACAAAGAAACACCCATAGCTTTTAAAGATTACACCAAAATAGTTGATAAAATTATCAGATGCTTCCTTAATGCTTTATTTAATATATATCAAGATAATAAAATATCTGTAAAGTACAATAATTTAACATCAAGCTGGAAACCAATAAATAGAGGAGTGCATCAGGGTTGCCCTCTCTCACCAGTTTTATTTAATATATGCATAGATAAAATCATAAAAGAATGGAAGATAACTAATGAAGGAGGATTCAAGATAAACCGTAACAACAGATTAGCTACTCTACTTTTTGCTGATAACCAAACAATCCTTGGAAACAATGAAGATGAACTACAAAAATCATTATGCAGTCTAAATAATCTGATAAAAACATATGGCATGGAAATATCAACAGACAAAACAAAAGTGATGTCCTTCAAAGGAGCTAATCCAATAAGAAGCAAAATAATAATAAACAACAAAATAATAGAACACGTAAATACATTCAAATATTTAAGATGCACAATGTTATCCTTTGATTTGAAAACGAAGCTGATAAAGAGCCAAAGCTATCAAACTTTTTAAAAGTAACAGGTATTATAAATAAAATTTTTAAACCCAATTATGTACAAAAACACACATGAATAAGAATCTACAATAAAGTAGCTAAACCTACCTTACTTTATGGTAGTGAGATATGGACAATAAAAAAGAAAAAAGCAGATGAAAGAAGAAATGAATCATCCGAAATGAAATTTCTGCACAGAACTGAAGGAGTCACAATAATGGACAAAATGAAAAGCAGCAAAATCAGAAATAAACTTGGAATTACAAACTCCCTAAATGAAACAGTTATTTGCTCTAGAGAAAAATGGAAAGAACACATACCGAGAATGAATACAAGCAGAATACCTAAAAAAATTCTAAATTACCACCCAAAAGGTACCTGATGCAGAGGAAGACCCTTAAAAAGATGAAATTCTCTGATATATACTGGCAGTGATGTGCTTAGTTTTCTAGATGAAATCATTTATATAAAAAATTGAATGTGATTAAATAGTGTGCTGACTCTAGTTCAGCCATATGTGATGTCTCTCACATGTTCTTCTATATGCAACTCAATGGATTTCTGTCTGATCAAAATAGGCTACATTGCAGTTACACCAAAGATAGTAAACTCTGGGATAATTTAGGCTTTCATGTTTTGATTTAGGTGTATCAAGTAAGGAATGGAGTTTGGTTAGGGGGAGTAAAAAAAGTGTAAATTTTTTAATTTTTTGAGAATTTTTAGCTAACTTTGGTGAAACAGAGCTGATATATTGCAGATATAAAGCCTTTTATGTCATTACTATCTTCAATACAATTAGTAGGTGGATTAAATAGAGGCTTACTAACAGTCTGTTTAGAATAACCGTTTTTCTGAAAGGTTGTAAGAAGAAACTAGTTTTTTGGTGCAATGTGGATTGCATGATAGTTCTATATTTATTTAAAAAAAATTAGTAGCCCATTTCTTAATTCTGCTAACCCTAACAATGAAGATTTTATCCCTCATCCAGTGATCTGGAACAATTTAGAATGCTCTAATGAGCTTGAGAGAAGAATAGTAGAATCAACAGAAATTGTAATTGATCTGGTTCATCTTAATACTAACTCAGCTATAACCTCTCTGATTGTTACTCTTCAGCTATCCAACTTTGACAATTACACAAGATCATGCTGGCATGAACATGCTCAACAATAGTATGGCATCCAGAAAGCCTTCAAATGTCAGCAATACGTTTATAACCTAATTTATAGATGTTGTTCTCATGTAACATATATTTTTTGTATTTCTCTTTTCATGTTATGCACCCGACAAAGTCTTCTAAGATGAAACTAGTTATGCATTCAAATAATAAATAGCTTTTCTATCTTGTTATCCCTTGGCTTCTAATCATTAAATTCCTTCAATTATGTAATATAGCCAAGTAAATCTGTTACATCATATATATATATATAAGGGAATAACTGTTTTCTTTTAGTATGGCTACTAATTTTTTAACACATATAGAGCCATCATGCAATCCACAACAGGCCTCATCAGGATTCCAGATTTATGGATTTGATGCAAGTCCACATACAAGGATGGGGAGGGCAGGAGTAGTATGTAATGAGCTGTTAGTGATATCCTCCGACCACAAACTGCCTTTTAAGGAATTTAGTAGTCCTTTTTCTGACTATCAGTTGAGCTGTAATCTGCTTTGGTGTAGATGGTTTTGTTAACAAATAAAGTTGACACTGTTTACTTCAGAAATAGAAAATAACCTTTAGCTCTCATGCCTAGAAAAACTAATCACATTATCCTGATATCAGAATTTCTTTAACTATGTAATGGCGACACACACACACACACACACATAGAGAGAGAGAGATTGTTACATCAATGAAAAATTGCATCACTCTCTTAGAAGTTTGGCATAATCAACACTTGCCAACCCAGCTAGGGCTATGCTATTTGTTTTATAAAAGCCTCTCAACAGGAACTGTCCAAATCATTCAGTTATTTTTTCATTGTGGAGGACTATAATGCCAAGGGTGTCTGATTATTACACAACCATAAAGCTCCAGCTAGGATCCCACTGAGTAAAAAAGGACAGCCACTATCCCTTACTCCAGAGATCTCTGAAAAAGTCAGAAGACATTAAAGAAACACAAACTATAAATTATTTTCAGACCTACCAAAATCTATAACTTAAGCAGATTTTTTAATGTAGCTTTTAATGTAGATCATCTCATCATGATCTACAAAAGGCAAAGGACTTTTTTTTTTTTTTTTTTTCAGTCCATGTTTCATTATTTTCAATCACTAGTCTTCTAATGTTTACAGAAATCTGGATGATGCCATTTTACACAATTCTAAGCTTGCCTCCTGGTACAAAAGATTATTTCCTTCACATGAAAGAACTTCATTTTCATAACTATAAGGCTACACTTCCATACAAGATCATCTGTGTCAAGGAGTATAAAAATGACATTCAAAATATGTTCAGTATGACAATCAGAACCAACTTAATGTCTTGGTACTTCCCAGTTATAGAGCTTTAAGTCTTAAGTGACCTCACTAATAATGATACACAACACATTACAAACTGGAGTGGAGAATTATTATGAATGTATACTAATGTATGGAGTATCAGAAATAAAGAGCTAAGTTTATAGCACTGATCAAATCAGTACCCAAAGATCATTGGCATGAGTGAAACTTGGTTGACTGAGGATGATATACTGTCAAGACTTGAAATTGTAGGATCTAGAATTTTCCAAAAGGATAAGAAAGTGAAGAGAGGAGGGGGAGTATTATTAATGATAGCAGAGGAATTGTGTCCTTCAAGAGTGGAAGTGGAAAATAGTAGGATGTGTGAAGATTTTAATGCTGTTTGGTGTGAAGTTGAGATCAGTAGAATAGTACTGATTGTGAAATGTTTAGACACATTAGTAGGGCATGGTAGATTTTAATTATAGGAATGTGGGTTGGAAATAAGAGATAGTGTATGGTAACAAGGAGAATGAATCTGTTGATTTTCTGTGGGATAACATTCTAAAGCAGCATGTGATGGAAGCAACATGAGGTTTATCAGTGTTAGATTTGGTGATATTCTCACACGATGTGGTTCTGAATGAGGTATCAGCAATGCTACATGTTGGGGAAAGTGATCATGAGCATTGGTTTGAAAGATAGTCAAACAGGAAAAAGTTATTATATGTGGAACTATATATCATATGTGAAGCTATATGTGGAACTATAAGGTGGGTGATTATGAGAAGCTCCGAAGTCACTAGCATCAATACAATGAACTGATGAATTGTGCAGAATAGATGTTGACAGTGCATGGGGAATGATAAGGCAGTATCTAACACAAGCAATGCATAACTGCATACCAGGAGTTATGCAAATAAATAGAGGAGTAATGTTAAATCTTAAATGAAAGGTTTAATTTGTCATAAAACATTTCATTCGGGATTTAACTAGGATAGCAAAATTTCCCAAAGAAGTACTTGTATATGGGTATAAATGAAACTAAATAACGTATTAGTCCTTTGTTTTGTAAATTCTTCTAAAAAAACTTTTTTATTATTGTTAACTGTCCTGTGAATGAAAGACAAAAATTGAAATTTAGTGAGAATTGTAATGGAAAGGGAAAGGTTAGATCAAAGTTCACAGTGAAATAATCGGCTTATGGACATAACCCAAGGCAGTAGTGTGCGAGGTCTGAGCAAGATATCCAAGTCGAAAACGTAAAGAGGAGAAGATAGTACCGAGTGCAAAAGGCTTAGGTGCGATGAGGAATTGGTGACACAGTAGGGAGAGCAGCTATGCGAGGATATAAGAAGTTGGGCATCGCGAACTCGAGGCCTTTTTTTTTTTTTTTTGCTTCTCCTCCTTTTGGCTTTTGGGCACCAGTGGAAGTCGTTAGAGCAATCGGGAAGAATGATGATGAGCGGCGGCTATGCGGCGAGGTAGTGTTCCAGTTCAGCCATAACAACAGTGCAGCTAAACTGTCAGCGAGGACCGAAGTTTCATGCCAAACCACGAGGACCTATCCAGGCAGAGCAGTTTCGCCCACATCAGCAAGAAGGTGATTCGTGAACGTAATCACTAGTTGGTCGTATTCGAAGACAATGGACCTGAGAATGAAAAGACTAGCCACGTGAATTCAGCAAACTGATCAAGAGGAGACGCCAGCGTGATCTAAATGGTCGGTAATGTAAAACCTTTCTAGTTCCATTGTATTCCGAACAAAGCTAGAGTGTAGAAAAGTGCTGGTATATTATGTGATAGGACTTATTAACTGTAGCAGGACTCTAGTATTTAATCCACTAGCTAATTGTTGTAATTCTAGAGGTGTTTGTAGTAGAGTTTCATATTGAATTGTTGAGGCATGTCATAGTCTAATAGCCTTAGAAATGAATGTAATAATCTCTTGCATAATGTGTTAAATGAATGAGAGTAGGACATCTTGAACTGATATTGTCTTTTTGATGCGAGGTATTGATTGTGGTAAGACTTTTGTCTGGTTAAATAGCGTTATATGCAAGTGTAACTGAGCTTAGTTAAGTGTAATTCTGATAATTGTGTAGCATACTAAAGAATGAATAAACATTCCTGTTTTCTTTACCTTATAAAATTGCCTGATCTCTGAAATCAATGCACCGCTCATTAAGATTAGGACCTGTACAAATTCAAATGCGGGGGATTAGCCACGACTGTATTTAAAACAAGTTCATTAAGAGTTTGAAGTTGGGTATATTAATAGCTAAATTCCAGTCATAGGTAAGTCTGGTTGTTAACTCTCTGACAAGGAGACCTCTCTTGTATAGGAAATAAGATGGCGCAGCTTTAACAAACAAATATTTCTTAATTCTAAAAAAGGAGTTAATTCCAGATTTGCATCCGAAGAAATCTGGCTCAAATCCGAGTCGTTCTCTTTGTTTGCTGAGATTTGCACACATATCCAATAGAAGGAGCGGCCACAGAAAGGATAAAATTTAGCTAAAGCAGATTGCAGTAGTAGTGGGGCTTAAGAAGGACAGAATACTATAAAGGCTAGAATTAAGGAAGTAATTAATAGAAAGAGTTTAGACAAATATAATTAATAAGATACGTATATAACAATAAGATGGATGAACACTGAAATCAAGCAAACAAAAGAAGTTGTTATAAAGGAAACACAAGACAGTTCACAGTGAACAGATACATGAAGAACATAAAGTGCAGGCTAGAAAAGTAACAAGCATGGTTAAAAAAGAAAAAGTAGAATATGAGAAGAGATTGGCCAGTCAGGTCAAAACTAATCCAAGGGAAATTTTCTGCTATGTGGCAAGCAAGAGGAAAAATAATTATGGCAAGTTGACTCTGGTGATAATTATGGTAGCAGAGTAATCATAGCAAATAATATAATGTAATTATTTAACAAACATATCAACAATGTATATCGTAGTGTGCAACATGCAGAAGGAAGGCAAGGATTAGGAGAATTAAAGGTGAAAGAAGCAGAGGTGTATCAAGTATTGCTTGGGTTAGATGTTAATAAGGCTGTGGGAATGGATGACATATCACCATATACTTTTAAAGAATGTGCAAAAGAGTTAGCCATGACTTAGTTATTTAATGAAAGGCTTGCAGTGGGGAAGGTTCCTAAGGAGGGGAAAGAAGAAAAATAATACTTGCCACAAGCATGGTTTCAGAACAGAAGTTTACAATTACAGAATGGTCAAGAGTTGTGATCAAAGTGTTGGAAAAATTTGGTTAGAAATAGAATACGGGATTGGGTTGATGGACATAAGATTTTCTATGATGGTCAGCATGAGTTTGTGAAGGGTAGGTCTTGTTTTAGCAATCTGCTAACGTTTTATGATAAGGTGACGAATGTGTTGGATAATTGAGATTCATATGCAGTGATTTTCTTGGACTGTGCAAAAGGCATTTGATAGATTACCACATGACAGATTGGTGTATAAGCCTGCAGAAGATGGGATTACACAGTAGATTGGTTAGATAGATTAAAGACTGGCTTTCTGAAAGATACCAGCAAATTGTGGATGATGGAGCAGTGTCTCAGAAAAGGAAGGTAACCTGTGGCATGTCTCAGGGTTCTGTTCCTGGGCCCTACTGTTTAACTTGTTTGCAAATGATATATCATGTTTACTAACTGGGGATCTTCGGTTGTTTGCTGATGATGAACAGTTGGGGAGAATTATGAATAGAACTGCTGATGTTAATTCCCTTCAGGAAAATTTGAATAGACTTTTGACTTGGACAAATGAGTGGGATTGCAGTTTTAATATTAATAAATGCAAGGTGTTATACCTTGGGATATAAGGCTACGTAAAGTATAGTGGAGCTGTACTTCAGGAAGTGGGCAAGATTTGGAATATTTTAGTGATGGTAGACAGTGGACTGAAGTTCTGTCTGGACAGTGTTGCAAAGACTGCACATTATATTGCTGCTATGATAAAAAGTATATTGACATTTAGGATAAGGAGGTGGTAATGCCTCTATATAAGGCATTGGTCAGACCACATATGGACTATTGTGCTCAGATTTGGTCACCTAGTTTTCATTGTGATGTGGAAACACTAGAGAGGGTCCAAACATGAATCACCAACGATATCAGGAATCTGGAGTGTTGGTTATGAAGAGCATTTGAGAGAATGTGGATTACAGAGGTTGGAGGAAAAGAGGAAATATGATACAGGCCTTCAAGTTAGTTATGGGAATCTATCAGATTAATACAGAAGGAATTATAAAAAGAGTTGATGTTAAGATGGAAAGAACAAGAGGCCAATTCCTGGAAGTTGTATAAAGATGTGGTGAAGCAGGGTGTGAGGATTTTTTACACGAAGAGTTGTGAGTGAAATGGATTGCCAGAGTGCATTGTGAGTGAAGGTAGTGTAAATTGGAGCTTCTTAAACTTTTCACCCGAGAAATTTTTATGCGACCCCAGTTATATAGGTATAAAAATAGGTATACAAATCAAACATTTACTGATAATAAATCATAAAGAAATTTATTTTAAAACAATTCTTTGGTATACATATAATTTTACCATTTACATAAAGAATTACAATACAATAGTCTAGAATCTGAGCCGAGGTGTTTCTGGCAGCATTCGTTAGCGTTGTGTGGCGTGATGGCATGCTCAGTGCAAAGTTCGCACGTTGGCGTGTTCAGAACCAAGGCTGCAGTGAAGTAGGGCGATGCAACATGGGCAAGGCTGCCAGAAACACCTCGGATTCATTACGCGTTTGATTTTGAATTAATTTTTGGTCGTTTCGCATTCAGAAACTTTTTACTGTTGCCAAATTTTTAGCGATCCCCACATTCAGTTAAACGACCTACAGTTTAAGAAGCTCTGGTGTAAATAACTTCAAAGATCATTATGACAGTCATATTGCTGGTTGAGTGGGCCTCCCACGATCAGTCTGGTGACTCCACAGAGTCTACCAAAATAAAAATAATAAAATTCCAATTTTGTAATAAAAAATACGAGTTAAATGTCACTTTTCAGATATCCAAATGCAAATAAACTAACATGAATCATTCCTTTTCAGGTTAAGATGGTGTAGAAACAATAATTTTGTAAAATTTAAAAATTTATTCAATGCACTATGATGAAGAAGAATAACTGTTATTTAGTACAGTGGCCAAGTCATATGTAACCCAATCTTGTTAGCAGAGTTCCATTCTTCATTGTTATTTCAGCAAATCAACCAGTTTAGGCAGAGTAATATTACACGAGCATGGAATTCTGTAAATGCGGTGAGAATCTGCTTAACATGATACCACTAACTATTGTTTTCCTTTTGGAACGCATTAAAACAAAAATCACAGTTAAATCTGTTTTTTTCTTTTCTTTTCCTCCCATCAACTGAAAAGAAGTGCAATTTCAAATTGGCTATTGGAAATAGGTACGTATTTGGGAGTAATGAAGTACTAAATCCCCAAGATTTATGTTAATGCAGAAATGTGCACTCAATATATATATATATATATATATATATATATATATATATATATATATATATATTTAATGCAAACCAAATTTTAACCATCCTTTTGTGTATTTATATACTGGTCAGAGAGTTGCTTTAGTTTCTGATTAGAAATAACAAATCTTCAGTTTTTCATTTGGTTACATATCGTATAATATCGCATATCAGGAGAATAGCACCAAATTGAAAAAGAGGTAAAATAAAACATTCATAGTCACATATAGTGCATGATACCCTCAGTCAAGAGATTGCACTCAGAGCAGTAGCATAGCTGGGGGGGTTGCCCCGGGCGGCACTTTGAACCTTTTGAACTTTTGCAGTTAATTCTAAAATATAGTCTCGAGAACTCATTTCCAAATATTGTAATACTACTGCGAATTTTTCTCTCAATTGCTGTAAGTGTTGCTAGTTGTGAGAGGAGTTTTTCTAAATAAAAACTGATTAAGAATTACCTACATTACTATGAAACAGACTTCGCAATGTCATCGACGATTTTGCTAACAGAAAAGCAAGAAAAATAACATTTTAGAATGTCGAAATTAAATTTTTACTTCAAAAATAAACATAGTGTTTTAATTTATTTCCCTATACGTCGTTTTGACTTTTTGTAATATTTTTGGTGTGTATTGAGAGGGGCGGCAACAGCTCTAGCTACGCCACTGACTCAGAGTACAAGCAGATGTGACGCACAGTCAATGGTGAAAGACATTAACATTAGTAAGGATTGGCTAAGCATACAGAAAGCTACATAAAAGTGGTTAAGCTGAGGAAGGAAATTTTACTGCTTCTTGAAAAGAAACTGCCAAAGTGATATATACAGAGAGATGTAAAAAAGATACAGATATGTCATCAAAAATGACTTTTGAGAATAAAAACATTCTATGGTGATGTATTGCACATGACACTCTCAATAAAGAGAGATTGCCCTGATAGTGTACAAATAGATGAACATGTGTTTGGATTTTGGTACATTTGGATGATTTTTATTCTTAAAAGAGTGAGCATTAGTAATTTTTTTTTTTTTTTTTTCAAATGGTGAACTGTTTACCTAGTTCCTGTTTGGTACTAACTTTTTAACTTTTTTAGCTATTCTGTTTCAAACAAGAACACCAGTGAATGTAAGAAAGTTTAGGAATTGGAATACAAAACTTTGCATCGTTAAGTTTTTGCAATTTTTTTAATTATTAAAAGATGCTAGATAGTTGTGTTAGTTATACTTCATTTTTTAACAAGTTACCCCAAAAAAATTTACTCTTAATTCTTTTAATTTTTAATTTTTTAAATCAGTGTAATATTAAACATTTGCTTAAAAACAGGAAAGGTCACAAAAGCATTTTTTTTAAAGATATTTTCTTTATTAGAACACCACCTACATAGCTATCATTATAATAGCAACATAAAGCCATATTTAAATAATTTTATTTTGAGGGGTGGGGGGAATAATTCTTACTGCTCACTAATCATGAAATTCTCTTATGTAACATTTTTTCAGTCCAAATGAATTGATAGAAGGATACCCACTGTATACATACAGAGATATGCTTTTGCTTGGATGGAACTAAACAGACAGTGGATGTGAATTTTTTTTTTTTTTTTTAATATGAGAAGTTTTTTTAAAAAAACAACACCTTGACATATGGAACAGTGAATGGTAGAAAGCTGTCACATATAAAAAAAAAAAAAACACTACATGCCATACATTCATATTTGCATATTAACATATCATTTGAGCAAATAAAGGGTCAGCCTTGTTTGCTAAGTGGATGGCATCTACGATCTCCAATTAACAGGCTATGGGATCAAATCTTGCTGGGCCATGGATATTTGTGAAAGTCTTTAGGTAGCAGAAAAATTGTTGTTACCAGAATAAGCTAACAAATTTACTCAGTGGAGGGCTGAAGTAGTTTAAGAAAGTACTGTGTCTGGTCTCAAGAGTATAAATAAGATTATCTAATCTTTAACTCACCCATGCTACTAAATATATAATGGGTTACAAATTTCTGTGGCTTGCATTAACATAAAAATAAATAGTGCAACTTAATGATCCAACAAGAGGACAATGTATGAGACTGAAAACAAGTAGGGGAATCTCTTTCTTATTTACTTTGCTTAGGAAAATTTAAGTTCATTTTCAGGAACAAGTCAGATGGCTAATTACATCTGAAACAATACAGAACACAAAGCTGAGAAAATAAATTAAAATTGGTCTCTATGAGGGATGATGTAAAAATATGCCAAGGTAGGTGAAGTAGTGCTATCTCATCACTCACTTGCTGACAACTGTTTCAAATCCATGTACAAAAGAGCTAGAATGTATGACAAAATCTGTAATTTTTAGTACCTTATAAAATTCCTTCTTTAATTTTTCAAGAATATTCTGTAATGATATATTAGTCAATAATTAAAATGTCAAAGTTCATCATTATGGCATATTGAGTTAGTCTTAAATATTTTATTTTGGAAATAAAGTCTGTAATATTTTTGATAATGAAAAATATGCTCCTATGACTGAATATATTAACTTTTGGGTATTCAGTAATTCTATGTTGGGGCAATGAAAGAAATGACTGGATTTCTGGCAATCCATAAATTCTTCAAGGTCATCCATGAAATGTAAGGGAGCTCAACCAAAGAATTTATATTTAAATATGTGATGTCCAAAATTTTAGTTAACATGTTTACTTGTGATTTAGTAAGATCATCAGAAAGTAATTTAAAATAGTTGTATTGTCTATTAAGAGAGAGAGTTTTTTATGATATTCTGAGGGAATTCAATAAGAGAGTTTTGTCTGTCAGGTGTCCTCTCCCTCCAGCAGATCAACTACCATGTGCCTCCATCATGTCCTATTCTGCATCCCTTGTATGAGAGATGATAGGTCCATTCTTCCATATTTTTCATCCACTGCAGTCTTTGTCTTCCTCTCCTTCTCTTTCCCTCAATAGTTCCTTCAAGAAGTATCCTTTGTAGACAATTGTGTCTAAGAATATGTCCAAAATAGCTGACTTTTCTCTTTTTAATTTTTTTTTTTATCATGCTTCTGTTTTCACCTACCATCTCTAGTACTACTTTGTCTTTTTGTCTTTCCATGATATCCTCATTTCATTTTGCAGCATCCACATTTTGAAGACTTCTAGTTTTTTCACTCAGATTGGAAAGTGTCCATGTCTCTACTCCACATAGTAATGTGGGCTATATGTAACATTTGGAGAGTCTTAGTTTTGTTTTCAGATTTAATTCTCTAGATGTCAGTAGAGTTATTGAAAGTTGACCTTGCGATTTCAATCCTTCTAATTTCATCTTCTGTCCTTCCATTCTACGTGATGAAGTATCCGAAGTATATATATATGTTTGCACTTGTTCTAATTTATTTCCTTTTATATTAATGTATATTTTTGGTATTTCCCTATGTCTTGAATTATCATGATTTTTATCTTTTTCAAGTTGAAATTGAGGCCATACTGTTTGCTGTACTTGAAAGTTTTGTCTATAAGAATCTTGAGGTCATATTTGTTTTTAACTAGAACTGTGTCATCTTCATATCTAAGGTTATCAATATTTCTCCCCCCACCTCTACAATGATTCCTTTGAGGTTACTAATTTTATTAAATATTTCTTCTGTGTATAGGTTAAAGAGAAATGAATGGAGAGACCTGGGAATTCTTGTGAGGTCTCTCCATTCATTCTCAAAGATGCAGTCTGTTCCCAGGTAAAGCTTAGTTATTAGCCTAATGTCTTTTCCATCTATGCCTATTTTTGAAAGCATTTCAATTAATTGCTCATGTTGAGCATGGTCGAATGTCTTTTTGTAATCTATGAAACAGAGATACACATTGTTTTGTTTTTCTAAATATCTTTCTACAATGGTTCTGATGATGAAAATACCTTCTCTTGTACCTACATTTTCTTTAAAGCCACTTTGTGTATCATTTATTTCTATATTTATTTTTCTTTTATTTCTTTCAAGAATAACATATAAGAAAACTTTTGATACGTGACTGATGAAGCTAATTGTCCTGAATTTTTCACATCTTGTAGCTTTTGGTTTTTGGAAACTGGAATGAAAACTGGATGGTTAACATCTTTGGGTAGAAATCCAGACTTATATATCTTATTGCATAATTTTGTTAGGAATTTCAGTGCTCCATCTAGAGTTCTCAACCATTCTGCCAAGATATTATCTTTGTTTGCTCACACTTGGATAAAGGATTAAACTAAATTTATTATAGTCTAACCAAGTGAAAAATAAACTTTCAACAAATAGTTCATTCCATTTCTCAGGTGGTTTGTTAGGTTTGTTTTTAAAGCATCTATTCCCCCCCCCCCCCAAAAAAAATAAAGCTAAATCACATTTGCCAATATTATTAACAGAATGAGTGCTAGCCAATTTCACTGCTATTGTTATTTTTATACATGATGGTAGAACTTCAACATCTCAACAATGTTTCAGAAATTGACACTCATTTTTTGTTAAGGATTCTGCTTCAAAAACAGTTTTTTTCTATGGTTAGCCTGTTTTCAAATTATTCTTTTATACAGAAGAGTATATAAGACTAAATTTTTCTAGATTTTCAGTTAAAGTGTTCTGATTTTGCTCAACTACAGAACGTCAGTGCACAAACATATCAGTGTTAATGACTGACCTTTCTTCAAATGCTCACGACTTATCCACCATTAACAAAATACCATTTACCTGCAAGACTAGATAAACTTCCTATAACAGAAATGTGATAACTATTCCATATTAACAATGTTTCTGAAAGTTGATATTCTAAAAAAAAATTCAATTTTTTTCCACTTCATTCTCTCCTTCAGAAACTAGCTGTCCTCTTTCCTTTCAAAGACAGACTACTGGTGAAGATCTTCCTGGTGTTTATAGAATTCTACACTCATATAATCTTAATCACTATGGACAAAGTAGTTAATGTGTGAGCCAGCTTTTGTGAACAAATAGGATATTCAGGGTGGGTAACCATGGCTTAACTGCTGACTACTAAATATATTTGATGGCAGTAAATTGTGCTTCAAAATTTGCCAGATTATTCAAATAATCTTGCAATATCTTTTTATACCAATCATGCAAAAGTATGATTTGATGTCATTTTTGTATTTAGAAGAGTTATCTGAAAAATTAGCATTTAATTTGTATTCATTATTAAATTTCATTATTCTAATATTGAAATTTTATACTGTATTAAATGAATTTATACATATGTACACAAACACATATACTTTTTTTCTTCTAGAGAGAGAGATATCACTTTACATTTTCAAGAAACGTATACTTGGCTTGATGTCATTTCTACAGTCATCAATGTGTTAGCGTTGATGAGCTTCATGTTATATATATTATATTTGAGTAATATCAGCTTTAATAAACCTAAAGTTTTAATAAATTCAGTTTTTTTTTTTAATTATTCAATTTACCGCAGTAATATCATGGCGATATGTAAGTCACTCAATCAATATGAAAATATCCAGCTTTGAGAAAAACTTGTCAGATCTTAATTATGATAAAGAAAATACTTAAAAGAATTCCAGAAATACTGCATGAAAAAAAAAAAAAAAAAAAAATTTCAAATTTTACTGTTTGATGAGGTTCACAAACACATGACTATCTTTTCTCGAAATCCTAGAATGTGTACAGCATTTAGAGAAAATGGTTTGTAGATTATACTAACACTGAAAAGAATCAAAATTATTAAAAATAATATACTCACTGTTTTAGTCTGTACATTAAGGAACACATGCACAATATTTTCAAAAGGCAGACATTTATTTACAGCAGTGATCTGTAAGAATCTAGCTTGGGGAATTTTGTTGTTACAGAATGAACTGGTAAGGCAATTCACAAGAAGAAATTTGAATCATTTAAAGCAATGGATAAGGACAGACCAGGTGGCACAGTGAGGAAACTTGATTGTGAAGAATACAAGAAGTTCATGTCCAAGTTATTTTAGCAGCTGAATTTGTGTGATCTTTTGAGAAAGAGAGACTGTAGTAACTGTCCTATCAGATCGTTAAATTTCTTTAAAGCCAAGTTCCTTGGCAGTGACAGACTAATGAGTTTCAACAAGTAAAGGGAAAATGATAGTGAATGATGATAATAATAATATGTGCCAGTTAAATTATTATTGGATTTCCACTAGACTTCATCACCTAGATATGAAGAGGATGAAAAAAAGAAGCAACAAAGGCATGTAACAAAAATGATATTCCTGCCAAACTTCAGTTACAAGGTCAAATGAAGAACATATAATAGGAAGGGTTTGATTGACACAACACAGAGAAGGTAAATATGAGGCAGAAGTTGAGTTTTTTACAAGATGAGCATTAGAAAGATTTTTCAGAGTCTAAAACAAGGGTCTATCCCTGAAGGTATCGAGGAAGAACAAGGAATAAGTTTTTTCCATAAAACAGCAAGCATATGAAATGCACTGCCTGAGATGATGGTGAAGATGTAGTCAGCATATGACGGTGACTTTAAAGACTGGCTCAACAGATTTTGTGGCACCTAAAGGAGACCTAGGCTCTGTCACATTACTACTGTACCCCTCCCCATGGAGTAATGATAATAAATTCACAATTTAAGTACACAAAAGAAAATAAGTATAAAAGCTATAGATGTTTTCAAAGCATGTAGAATAAACTTAACAGATTTTGAAGAAAAAAAAATTAGCTTAGACTACAGTTTTGAATATATGATGATGATATTGCACTTGTTTATGCCTACTTATGAAAAGCTAACATGTTCAGTTTTCTGCATAGCTAGGCAACGATGGCATGAAAGATTTTTTTTTTTTGAAACATTTAGCAAAAACTAAGCACGTTATAGTTACAAAACAGTGCTATTATTAATGTTTGCAATTTCACAGTTTTCTTTAAGATTTAGACATCATTCAACAATTAATTTCACTTTAAATTCACTTGAGTTATATAATGGGGAATCAAGAGATTCAGAAACTGCCACCAAAATTATTAAATTAAATGGTTACACTGACTGAGTTTGTTCACCCAAAAATCGTTGGCCGATGTGTGACATGGTTGGATGAGAATAACATCCTGACAGGAATAGATATGGAAGGGTATGATGTATAGGGTATGATGTATTTTGTGAAGATAGAAAATGCTAAAAGGGAGGTGGAGTGCTATTGATGATAGATAAAGAGCTATGTCCATACAAGGTAGAGATGCAATAAGAAAAAGTACCAATGCTTTTGAGGCAGTATGGTGTGAGACAGAAGTGAACAGATGAAATACTTAGTTGGATGGTGTTATAGACCTGGTAATGTAGATGGTCGGGATCATGAAATGTATAATCAAATTAGCCAAGCAAATAAAAAAAGTGTGATCATTATGGGTGATTTTAATTATGGCAATATAGATTAGGATGATGAGATAACAACTGGAAGTAAAGAAAATGAGTTTCTTGAGGGACAACTACCTCAGGCAGTATGTAACAGAGGGCACATGAGGACGATCGTCTTGGATTTGATCACGTCATCAGAGGATGTTATTATAAATGAGGTGTCAAATTTCCCTCCAGTTGGTGAGAGTGACCATGAAGCGATTACCTGGGTGTTTTCCAGCCATGTGAGGACTTCTGTAAGGAAAGGGTATATATATATATATATATATATATATATATATATATATGTGTGTGTGTGTGTGTGAAACTACAAGGCTGGTGATTATGAGAAGCTCAGGAGACAGCTTGGAGCTGTAGCATGGAATGAGGAGTTGGGTGGAAAGGATATCAGTGATGCTTGGGTGATATTCAAGAAATATCTAGTAGAAGCAATGTCTAAATGTATTCCAAAGGTCAGAAGATTAAATAAGGTAGGTGTGAAATGGATGAAGAGATTAAGCATGCAATACAGAGAAAAAAGGAATTATGAAGGCAACATAAATGGAATAATAATAATCAATTCCATGAGGAATACAAAAGAACAGGCTGGAGAGTGACTTCGTCAGTAAGGTAGCAAAAGTGAAGTATGAGCAGCAGTTAACTAATAAAGCCAATAAAAAATCCCAGGGAGTTCTTTCAATATGTAGCCAGCAAAAATAAGAATGATTATGGTAGGATGGCATTAATTGGTGAAAATGGTATAATGACACTGTTGCAGAGAGTATAGTTGACATATTTAATGAGCAGTTCATAAAGGTCTTTAATCCTTGTGAATGTGACATCATGGAGAGTATGAGAGCAGTGGGTGATGACAAGAAGAAACTGACTGTGAGTGAGGGAGAAGAATATGTGGAATTAAGCAAACTTGATATTAAAAAGGCTGTGGGACTTGATGATATATCACATTGTATTCTGAAGGAATGTGCCAGGGAGTTGACATCTGCCTTGACATATTTGTTTAATATGAGTCTTACATTGGATCAAGTTCCAAAGGAGTGGAAGGAAGGCAGGATTGTGCTGCTTCATAAGAGAGGTGACAGAAGTCAAGCATCAAATTATTAGCTAATCTATGTGTCAGGTGTTGTGGTTAAAGTTGCTAGAAAGACTGGTGAGAATCAGGATCCAGAATTGGGTAGACAACACTGGTATTATTTTTGATGGACAGCATGGATTTGCTAAAGGGAAGTCATATTTTAGTAATTTACTTACTTATTACAATAAGGTGACAGCAACATTGGATGTGGGAAATGGATACACAGTAGTATACTTAGACTTTGAAATGCATTTGATAAATGACAACTGATAGTCAACCTAGAGCAGATGGGTATTAGACTAGTGCACTGAATGGGAGATTTGCTGTCTGATAGGTATCAACAAGTTGCATATGGGAGAGCAATATCCCAGAAGAGGAAAGTTACTAGTAGTGTGCCTCACAGATCTGTTTTAAGACCATTGCTGTTTAACCTGTATATTAATGATATTGGGGAAGATCTGAATGGAGATATTCAGATGATGCAAACTGTTAGGAGCAGAGCAGATGGTGTGGCCTTACAAGAAGACTTGAATAGACTGAGTGAATGGGCATGGGAGTAGGAATACCAGTTCACTGTTGGAAAATGTAAGGTTTTAAAATTTGAAAACAAATATGGGATGTAGAATTTACTCTTGGTGGGGATATATTGTTAAAGGTGGAGGAAATAAGAGATCTTGGGGTGATGGTGGATAAGGATCTGAAATTTAGAGGACATTGCCAAAATTGAGGACAATACAACAAATTCTGGGAATGATGTGGAGGACACTGAGTTGAACAAGGAGGTTCTGGTTCCATTGTATAAGGCTCTGGTTAGACCACTTATAGACTATTATACACAGATTTGGTCACCTGGTTTTCTAATGGATGAAGAGATGTTGGAGAGGGTTCAGTGGTGATTGACCAAAATAGTTTCTGATCTCTGGGATGTTAAATATGAAGAAAGTTTGAGAAAATGCAATTTGCAGAATCTAGTGGATAGGAGTAGGATATGACAGAGATGTACAAGTTAGTAAGGGTTGTTACAGGATTAACATTGAAGAGATTTTTCATAAAATGGTGGGAGACTGAGGGAGAACAAGAAGTCAACACAGGAAGTTATATAAGATGCGAGCAGGGTAATATATTATCTACTCTATAATATAAAATGATAAGCTTTTTTTGTAATGTTTTTTGTCAAGTTATTTGAAACGTTTTAAAACTCAGCAGCTACCCTGAGTGTCGAGTCTTCAAAATTCGAGTCATCAGAATTCAAGTCTTCAAAATTCGAGTCATCGGAATTCAAGGAGAACCGCCTACCAGTCCGGAACTGGGGGGGGGGGGGGGGGCGTCTGGGGGGCAAAGCCCTCCCTTTAGTAAATTATAATATTATAAACCCTGGAGGAAAGAGTTCTGTTGTGTCATCAACTAAAACAATCAAAAGATGTGCTTTCAAGACAAATGACAAGGAATTCAAGTGGTTGTGCTACAAAGACAAAGTTGCATTCAGTAATGTATAATATATACCCTGGTACTGCTGACAGAAACTCTAGATTACTACAAGGTCTTATAAGGCCTTTTTAAGACATGAAAACATGAAGACATTTAAGTTTCATGAGACATTAAATTTTCACAAAAAGCTTTGACATAGACTTGGTCAGAACTCACTCAGGAAATACACATCTAGCTGATTTTCAAAGATAGGGATTCTAAAATGTTTGAACACCCGAAATGCCTTTTTAATAGCCTATTAAAAACTAAAGTAAATAAGCCATTTACTGACTTCAACAATTTCATAGGTCTAGTAGTAGAACAGTGTATCAAAATGACATGAAATGTAAAGAATTTGCATCAGCTACTGCTGATATCATTAAAGAAACATTAGTTAAGGAAATCAAAGACTCCAATAGTGAGTCGCTTCTAAATGCTTCTACAGATATAAGAGATGAGGAGAAACTTGTTCATCAATATGAGATGCATAGATAAAAATCAGAAGAGGTTTGTTTATATAATTCCTCCCCAAAACTCAGGTGCAATGCATTTTTATAGATGAGAGAGTGAGTGAAATTCAGGTTCTTCTTGTCGTGGAAGACTGGTAATTGGTTAGCAGGCAGTGACTAGCATGTAATGCCAAAAAAAAAGGGTAGTACAGCAAAATTAGAGACATGCCAGATCTCACAGAGTATTACCCATTATTTGAATTTGGATGTTTTTAAATTCTATTAAAGATGCTCTCTTTGCTGCTAAAACAACTGCAATGATATACTACACACACACCTTTTACCACAAATCATACTATAGGACGAGTAAAATATTTTGTGACCAGTAGATTTAAGTAGTATTTCTGGATCCCTGAGAAAGATGATTAAATTTAAGAATAAAAAAAGAAATTAGCCAAAACACTAAATTAGTATCCTTTCCTTTAATGTTACATGGTGATCAGCATTCATTGTGGTAAATTATGGAGACTACAACTATGTTAGGAATAATTACTTTAATTCTCCATCATTTTGCCCTTCATATTAAGGTCCTCATCCGGAGTACACACACACACACACACACACACACACATGTATACACAGGACAAGTAAAATTTTTTTTGACCAGTAGTAGATTCAAGTCGCATTTCTGGAGTCCTAAGAAAGATGACTAAATTTAAAAATAAAAAAGAAATTAGTATCCTTTCATTTAATGCTACATGGTAATCAGTATTCATTTCAGTAAATTATGGAGCTACATCCAGGTTAGGAATAATTACTTCAAGCTCATCATTTGGAGTATACACATAGCTTATCAAAGACAGAAACTGTTAAAAAAGGCTGTTGCTGCACTATGTCTGCACCTCCAGAATTTATGGTCTTCCAAAAATAAAAACTCACTGCAGCTAATATTGGAAGAAATCGATAGACCTAATTATCACTTTATCAAGAAACTAGAATCAGCACTCGAGGCTAACAAGTCATTCCCTCCTATATAAAAAAACACATATCACTTCAGAAACAAAATTAAGAATGCCATGCTTAACAACAAAGATTTATTAGTCAGGTAACTGTCCTTCTGACGAATGACCCAATCACTGACATGGTTCTTCTGCAGAAGAAATTTCTGTCCAGTATCACGGTCCTCTTTGCTCTGGTTATTTCCTGTGGAAAAATCATTTCTACTCACAAAAAGATACAGCCATGGGTTCACTCTTTCCCCTATCACAGTTAACTTTTGTATGGAAGATTTTGTGCACAAGATCCAATGATTTTAAAACCCAAAGTTTGGCTCCGATATGTTGACAATATATTCACCATTTGGCACCACAGTTGTCAAACATTAAATACATTTCTAATCCATGTTGAAACAATATAATGTTTGCCTTTGTTTTTATTCTAGCAGTACCCTTACCTTCTTTTAGCATTTGAGTTCAACAGAATCCAGGAGTCCTTTGCTGAAGAGGGTGTCAGTTTAATTGAGCAAAATGTCAAGTCTTGAAGTTTGGGATACATTGATGGGAGGCTGCATACTCAATTGGATGAGCTGTACTAGAGGAAGTAGGGGAGACAAGAGATCTAGGGTTGATGATTGATATAAAACTGAAATTCATGGAGCATATGTTATCATTCCGTTGTATAAGACTCTGATCAGAACACACTTAGACTACTGTTCTCAAATTTGGTCCCCAGGATTTGAAGGGGATAAATTAACTGTGGAAAGGGTACAGAGGCAGATAACAAAGATGGTTTCAGGACTGTACAATGTTAGTTATGAGGATCGGCTGAGGGAATGTGGACTGCAGAGTTTGGTGGATAGAAGGAGAGGTGATATGATCGAGACTTGATTGTGATTATATATGATTGTGGACATTAAGGTCAACCAGGAAGATGACCTCACTATTTGGATAGCTTGACTGCAGGTGGCCAAGTTTCATGGAAAGGAATGTGAAGCAATCTTAGTGGTTATCAGTATTTGGAGAATGGTAAATGAAACAAATCAATGTTACTAAATGGGACAAGAAAACCTTAAGTCAGAGAAGGTTAAATTAGAGGATTTTAAATGGGCCATTCTATGGTAGGCTATGTCAGATTTCACAGAGTCATAGGTGCAACCCTTGTGGTGAAAAGAATTGTGAAGTGTGTAGTTTGGGCACTGGAAGTGGACAGCAGTAGATGTAGCTGCAATTTGGGTTTCTGTCAGGAATAAGATGTCTGGTCTGGGGATATGGTAGTATTCCCAGACCAGACATAATGGATGTCATTTATGTGTTTGTGTTAATACCATTGATGTTTGCGAAGTGAGTTTTTAATGAAGAAATTCTGGCATGATTTGCATTTTTTTTTTTATCAGATTTACGAGAGAGATTCGCTTTTGTCGTACTGTTACTGTTATTGTTTGTGAAAGTCTTTATAAGTTTTATTAGCTAGAAGGATATAGTTGGAACATGCAGTGAGAAAAGAGGATCCTTGGACATGACATCCATACAGAGAAAAACCAGTCTCCATACTAGCACCAAACTATGACGTGACCTCGACAGTGCCCCAACATACCATTACTCTGGATCCCCTCTCTATGCATGACCAGGCAAAGTATTTTACAGACATCCGATGGCAGCAGAATTATGCACCAGTTGATCAGAAAGCCTCCTGACTCTTTACTGACAAGATTATTCTTGTTGAGAGGCTTATATGCTGGTTAAACATGATAACTAATATTTAAGGAATTGACAGCGTATACTAGAAATATAGATTAAATAAACTTTAATATATACTTTCCGATATTTCAGCAAACGTCACGTTGCCATCTTCTTGGGAACTTACTACAAAGACACGTGCACACAAGTACTAATAACAGCAAATGAGACTGAAGCTAGGAAGCTAGCGTTTTCCTAAAGTCCTGATGGTGCCCCCTGGTGGGCTATATTGGTAGTTCTTGGCCTTTGGGCTGAAGTTCTTCTGATAAGTTTCCCAAATTTGGGGCAGTCTCATGCATCCAAATTTGTTGAGGAGACCTGTACGCTAAATGGTAGCTGGCCTGCGACACCACTATTTTAATTGATGTACCCTCGAAATGGAGGAGGTTATGTATCTCTAAAGTATGTTTGTCATGCCCTGCAATATTCTGTGAATAAACTAGATACATTTCAAAAATTGTGTCACGTAGTGAGATTGGCACGATTTTTAGAGTGACAATTTCACAACTGGTATATCATGAAATTCATAACCGATATATCATGCCTGAATTTCATTTCTTCAAAGACAACTTGACCCTTAATCTATAAGAATGGACTGCTACAAATGAGAATACCTTACACCTTTTCCAGTAACCACGGGAGGGGGGTCCCAAATCTCAAGATAAAGCTTGGGATTTGCGTATTTTCCCCCCTAATAATCTCACTCATGAAATGTTGGCAACCTATAAAATAAGTCATGACCAGGTTAAGTGTATGATAATTTTGAGTCCAAATACGGTATTTTTTGGACCACTTCAAGCCATCAATAAGCAGTATTTTAGACTACTGATGAAAATCATCCACCTTGATGACTTTTACAGACATCCAATGCCACAGTGAGATTTAATTTTGTTTGCTGGTTAAATGTGTAGAAAGGATTAGATGAGGGCAATTATTCATATTAACTATTTAACTTCATTGCATCAACAATCTAATAATTGTGGAAACAATTCAAAATTGTAACATGAAAAAAACTAATATCCTATAATGGCACCCTCTAAAACCAAGATTTCAAGGTCTAGAGCTGTTGGGTTGATGGTGATCTTTTACAAACTGCTGATGTTTGCAGAGTTCTTCCCTGTTGACAATGACTAAAAGTAGTCTTAGTATTGTAATGGCTTATATGTAGTACCATATTATTCCCATAGTTTTCTTCTATTTAATCTTGTGTGAAGGGATGTATAACATATGGGCCGCTATTTCTGATTTATCATAATAATGGCATTGGTATCTGTGCCAATGCCATACCTCTTGCAAAACAACAGTTACCAATGTCACAATTTCTTAGCACAATGCTACAGCTCCTATAAAATAGATGAAATATTACATTCCCTCTAAATACAAGAGCAAAATTATTCCCATCCTCTATATATTTGCCTTGCAAAACATAAGAAATACACATTCTACATATGGCAAGTCAGAACTGGCAGGCATACATTTGACATCCCTTCATGCAGAATTAAATGGAAGAAAACTATGGAAAAACATTACAATTTGAGACTTTTTTGTTGGCATCAGCAATAAACCTCAACAAGCATGGCTACATTCATTTATCAGAAACTTGGAAGGCTATCATTTTAAGACCACCTTCGACTCAATAACTGTAAACTAATTTAAATTCAATCTCTGAAGGCATCACATTCATTTGTCCATTATGAACTGCTTCAGAATTATTCGATTAATGCTTGTATTCTCTGATGAGTGGGTTTGTGCAGTGAGAATACTGAGCTGAAATCTAGTGAAATATCATCACTTTAATTATATTTATTTTGATCTGGTGGTGTTATGAGTTAATACTATTATTATTACGTAACACCTCTAGGGAGTCCAAAGACTCATCGAGGGAGGGTACTACTCTACAACTCTTCACCAACTACAACTAACTGCAACACACCATCTACTGCCTACCACCATCACTAGTATTTCCACAGACAATCACAAACATCCATGCCCACAGAGGGATTTGAGTCCAGCAGCTTTTTGGCTGGAGAGCAGATATGCTAACCACTTGGCCAACCAGGCTGGCATTGTTAAATTAAATAAGTAAATAATTAAACAGGTAATATGAAACTTTAGTTGCAAAACAGTTACACTCCACTTTCCCATCCAAGTCGAGATAACCTGAAGATTGTGGGATTATCTGAAGATGTTTATTTTTAGAGTTCAAGACAAAGATCTATATAATCAAAGTCAGTAAACATACCTTAAAAGAAAAATCAACAATAATAAAAATTCTGCATTAGTGATAATTTGCATGTGCTGCTGAAACATATACTAACAACATTATGCACAAATATGCTAACCATTGTGGTGGTATCTGATAAAAGCAATAAAACTATTGCTATGAATATACTGGTGTAATAACATCTGACAAACAAACTATCATTCTGTTATCTGGTTATGAAAATCTTGAGCATATGTCCATGTTGACATTATTCCAAATGTTGTAGGTGTGAAATATATGCATCCAGAAAAATATTAACCCTCAGAAATTATTTTATCAACACCTGATAAATACAGGATTTAAATATCAGTTTAACAGCTGTGCATGTATATTGTGTGTGTGCATGTGTGCACCAATTTAAACTAGACAAAGTGATGAGGTCTTGTATTTGAATCCATGCAATACATAAAACATGTGTACATGTATAAGGGAGCAGTTACTTTAACATTATGCAAATAAGCATGACAATAAAAAAAAACTTTCAGTGAGGAAAGCTGCACACTTCATTAAACTGAAAAATGTATACAATATCGCATTTCTTTCAGTTAAACACCTGAGTTTTGCTCTGTTTGGTTCATATGGATCCCTGCCATATACTGACTCCTTACAGCTATAAAGCAAAGTGAAAAATAAGCAAATCAGTTAACCTACCAATTGCCAAAACCAAAATGTTCTACAGCTTCAAGCAAATTTAATTCTTCATTTGCAGTCCAAGCATCTGCTGTGTGAAAAAGAGGAAAACTTCCAGAATCCTGTAAATAGAGCATTCACATGAGTGCTAAAAAATAGATCTAGCTGCTAGAGAAAAATATTTGAAGGAAAATATGAAGAAAAAATGATAAAAATTGCCTATGCATTATGAATTAAGTTACTGGGCATTACTATTTTCCCCTCTGTTTTGCCCTGTTATGAAGGTTGTAAGAAAACTACTAAGAAACATATTTCTATACAATTTATATACTTTTGTTAGTGTGAGACTATCGTGACATCCTTTTCTTCACCAAAATAAGATTTATTTCTAAAAGTGGCCATAATCAGCCTAGATAATATCATTGTACATGCTGGGAATATTTAAGATGGGGGGGGGGGGGGGCAGAAGTCAGATCCTACTGATTCTAAATTAGCTAGCAGTAAATGGGAAAACAGAAGTTAGAAAAAGGCATCCCATTCTTGGGTGAAGTTGGTGGCCCTTCTGATCACAATGATTATGTTTTAGATAACTGTGCACTATGAGTAATCATTTGTTTTTAATTTTTGGGTATTTTAAATACTACTATAAAAATTATAGTAGTAGTTACCAATATTATTAAATCTAATAATATTGGTAAATACTACTATAATTCTCTTCAGGACTTGAACTAGGCATTACTAATGCTGTATACCATGTTCCAACATAAAGATATGCACGAATTCACTTGAGAGAAGACAAGAAATAAGTTTTACTGATTATGCTATTGTTGATAGTGATATCTCCATGCTGGTTCAAGATATGAGAATATGCAGGGGATCTCGTTTAAGAAATGATTGCTATTCAGTTTTGAACAGCATAAAAATGAATATCATAGTGAAAAGAAGTATGCAAGAAAGTGTTAAGAGGTGAAATATAGATGCCAATATACAAACATTACTGGTAGAAAAAAGAAAAGGTTTGAAAACAAGAATTAATTCCTAATTAGAGGCTCATAAAAATCTGTGTGATGTGGTGAAATTGTATGAAATGATAAGAAAAAAATACAAACTTCATGGAAGACTCGAGAGAAAGAAACAGGCCTGGAAAAGAAGAAATTATATTGACAGTTCCTAGCCAATAAGTCAGTAGTAGCATGAGAGCATATCAATAGAAACTTAAGTAAGAAAGAAAGAAAAAAAAAAAGTAGCTAAACAAAAGTCATGGAAATTTGATAAGAATATA
Source organism: Typopeltis vanoorti (assembly GCF_054136105.1). Classification (NCBI taxonomy): domain Eukaryota; kingdom Metazoa; phylum Arthropoda; class Arachnida; order Uropygi; family Thelyphonidae; genus Typopeltis; species Typopeltis vanoorti. The sequence goes on from NC_143558.1 coordinate 100,793,802, forward strand.
GAAGATCAACATCATCACAAAATATTCTAGAAGTTATTGAAAAAACTAGGAAATGGAAGAAATAACCAATTAAATGACATTAGAATTGAGAAAGAGAAAAAACTGGAAATAAGGATAGTCTGAATATCTGGGGTGAATAATTACTTTAAAAGATTATTAAATAAGAAGATAATTAGTGATAGAACAGTGGAGAAAATATCCAAGAGGAATGCAATCAGGAGTACATAATGGTACTTGAGGTAGAAAAAAACCATCAAAAACCTGAAATGTGGAAAGGCAGCCACAGCAGATGAACATGCCAAAAGCAAGTTTCCTAGGTGCAAAGATCAAAGATATCAATGAAGCTATTAGTATGTAGAGAGAAAATCAAGATTTGATTATTTTAGCAGGCACAAATGGTTTGAAAGGTGAGAAATATGGAGTTTCTGGGAAAAGGCTTATTCCTATCATATCTGTCATGATAGGACAGAAATTATTATTATTGTATGGGCATCTCCATGGCGTCCAAAGACTCATCGCAGGTGGCCCAAACTATCCACACAATCTATAATACCTCTCTTTGAACCATTAACAGTTCAAAATACTCACAACTGATTCTGGCAACCCATTCCACTTGTTTACAACTTTCCAGGCAAAAAAACTAGTCCTCACACCCCTACTAACTACACCATTATTCAACTTCCAGGGATAACCTCTTGTTCTTGCCCCCTCTAGCCAAGTACTGAAACATTCCCACTGCATCAATCTTGTAAAACACTTTAAACAACTTAAATGCTTCAATCATATCCCCTCTGTTTCTATCATATCAACTAACTTCTGTGATCCATATCCCCTGAATCTATCCTCAATAGGGAACAATCCACAGGCCACTCACCATCTTGATTGCTTCTGAATCTTTTCCACCACTTCATCCCAAGAAACCCAGGAGACCAGACCTGAACACAGTAATCCAGATGTGAACATATTAAGGCCTTATAAAGAGAAATAACAACTTCCTTATCTCTACTTGTTAGTGTGTTCTTCAATAGCCAAGTAATTTTATTAGTTACACTAGCAACCTTAGCAATATGTCCTCTAAACTTTAACTCTCTATCTACCACCACCACCCCTAAATCTCTAGCTTCATCTATTTCGTGAAGCACAGTTCCATCAATGTGGTACAAAGCTTGTAATCTATTTATCCCAAAATGTATAACTTTACATTTCTTCACATTAAACTGACACCCATTATTTTTTGCCCATACTCACAGCCTATTTAAATCATTCTGCAAGCTCTACACATTGCTTTGATTAACTATTCCATCCATCAGTGGCTTTAACAAGGACTCAAGCGCCCATAGCCTTCCAAGTATCCTTGGATTTCATAACTGTAATACGAGGGTAAGGCAGTTACCCCTATGCTTCCAACTATTCTTGTCTGTAAATTACATGTTCTGCTGGCTGGTTTGTTTCCAGGTTTCCAGGAGAAAAACCCTCTACCTCTGTATGAGACAGGCTAACTCACCTTTAGTCAAAAGAGACCAGATAAAGGTTTTTCACGTCATGGATGGGAATCGAACCCAGGTCTTTCCAACCAAAGGGCTTCGTCTATATTGACTGAGGTATGGAGGCTCTATTACTCTACCTAATTTAGCATCATCAGCAAACAACTGAAAATTTCCTTTCAGGTTGTTTCCTATATCATTTATGTACGAACTAAACAGTAGTGGCCCTAGCACAGAACCTTGCGGCACACAACTTGTCACCTGTTTTTGCCCCTTCATATACCACTTTTTGATATCTATCCAGCAGCTACCCTCTTATTCACATAACCAGTGTCATACCCATACCCATTTGTTCTAACTGAGTAACAGAGTTCCATGTGGTATTCTGTCAAATGCCTTTGCAAAATCCAGCAGAATCATCATGTAGCCAATTCCTTTATCCAACTCATCTGCTGGATAAAGGAATTACTACATTATAAAAAAAATTAATATAGCTAATGCATGATCTACCCTTCATAAAGCCATGTTGACCATCATACAATATCATATTTTTATCCACTCATTCTTGAATTCTCTTTTTGACCAATTTTTCCAGTACTTTTACCACCACACCTGAAAAATATATTGGGAAAAAAAAAAAAAAAAAAAAAAGTAAAGGACCATGAATGTGGATGAAATGTTTGCAAGAGGAATAGCTTCTATAGATGTCTGGAGTGAATTTGTTTGACTAAAGAACTTGTACAAGCCTGATGGATTGCATCTGAATAGTTTTGAGTTCATTGTTGGAGAATGGTCAGATTATCTTCATCTCACTTCACAGAATGGCAAGAAGATCAGTATCAGTGTTTTAAGGCATCAGTGACAGAAGATCTTGAAGCTTGAGTCATCTGAGCACTAAAAGATTTAGTAATTCAATCGGAATGGAATATATCATCAGCAAAGCTATAAATAGAATTGCTAGGTAGTAAGAGATCACTGATGTACAGGAATTGTGTAAATGAAAGTAAAGCGCCTTGGGTACTCTGCCTCTGCCATTAATGAACCATTCACCATAATTCTTATGGTCGACTATTATCTCCCTTTTTAAGAACTGGATGGAGAAAAGCTTGTTTCTGTGCTTTGGATGCATATGAAAAAAGTACAGGGTGATCAAAATTAAAGTATCCCAGTTTAAAGGCCTTGTAAAGCACCACCTAATGATCCCAATGCTGTGAAACTTTGCAGGAATATATTATGCATCATGCAGAAGCAATATCTGAGGGAAAAAAAAAAGTATTCCAAAATTCACAAGGGGAGCTGAATGATATACCAAATATAGATGTAGCAATTTTTCTGTGTGTGTAAGAGAGAGAAAAGCAACACAAGCATAATTAACACATTTTTATTCATTTCTATTATGCATTCGAGGACTGTACTGTTCAATGTGTTGCCCTTCCCAGTATGCAAGAAACTGAAACCTTTGCACAGTGTGTTCAACGGCAGAACGTAGCTGGTTGGGGACTGATGTTACACACATGCTGCATTATGACATCTTTCAGTGCTAGCAAATTATTTGGATGATTGAATTAAATCCTGTCTTTGAGAAATCCCCAGAGCCAGATGTTATAGGGGGTCAGATCAGATGAACAAGGTGGTCATGCAGTGGGAAACGCACAGTTGATCACTGGCTTCCATGAAATGTTCTTGAAGAACCTCGTGTACAGATTGATTGATGAGTGGAGGGTCCCTATTCTGAAAGAAAATGACTGAATCCATGCACAGGCACTGCAGGTCATAAGACCCAACTGCCAAATGTCCTGTAAACCCGCAGCAGACAGTAACTTTGGGTGAATGAAAAGAATTTGTTGGATTGCATGCAGGTTCTGTGTAGACCATACCCAACAACTGTGGGTATTCACAGCTCTGTTCAAATGAAAGTGAAGCCTCATTTCCCCACAAAATCATCCAATGCCATGCAGCATCCAACTCTACTTGAGCAAGGAATGTTAAAGCGAATGTCAGCCGACTTTCCTGGCACAACTCCTGTGTCAGGGCTTGAATGGGTAGAAATGGAGAATCTTCTGTAGAATTTTCCAGACAGTTATGTAAGGCACATCCACATGTCTTGATACAGCATGCACACTGCAGGAACCAAAGCTGTTATTCATGGCCTGCTCCACAAAAGCAGTAGCAACTTCATTCACTTATTGTGAACTGACTGGTTTGCAACCTCTACCAGGTCTAACTCCCAACAATCCTGTTTCTTCAAAACAACTAATCATTTGTTGCAGATCACATAGAGATAGTATACCCCATTGACATTTGTTAAGGCAACAAAATTCACTGAGTGGAGCAACAGCATTGTAATTGTTTAGGTAGTACAGCTTCACGAGCAAAGCAGATTGGACATGGTGAGTGCCATCACTGTGGACTGTACTAACAACCAGAATGAAGGGAAAAATCCCAAGTCCATCTTTTTAAACCCTACTGGTACCTACTGAGTTGCATGATATGCAAATTCCCTGCATTTGGTGTTTACAATGCTCCCTGGTGATGAATTTTGGAACTACTTTTTTTTCCCCCTCAGATATATCTTCTGCATGACTCACAATGTGTTCTTACGAAGTCTTGCAGCATTTGGATTACTGGGTGGTGGCTTCACAAGGCTTTAAACAGGGATACTTTAATTTTGATCACCCTGTATATGACAGCTTGTAAAGGCAATATAGGATAGGCATTAGTTCTGAAGCAGCTGCTGCAATTTCAGGACATTTATATTTTTGACAATTAAAACAATGGAATCACAAGTGGTGACCAATTACCTACTTTCTCAGTTGGCTCATTCTGTTTCTTTTTTCCTTTTTTTTTTCTTTAGATGAAGTAGAAACACCAGTGAATAACTAGCTTAAATTATGTTGAGCAACGCAGCCCATAAAGGTATGTGACATTTTACTTTTTACCTCCATCCACCATTTTAGTCCAACTGTACAGAAATCTTCAGGGGGACCTTAGGCAGTGTAAGAAATGAATACACACAAAGCTTCCATAAAGGAATGCCAGTTTAAATAAAAATATACTTCTAATCAAGTTGCTGAAAGTTACATAATATAGAATTCTTGAACTATTAGTTGTGTGTGTCTATCCTATTCTAATAAGTAGGAATCAGGATGCTAGTATCCTTTAGAATACTATTCCAATCAAGAATTAATAATAACAAAAATGAAATAAGGTCAGAAGACCAATGCAATGATGACGTTGAAGTTCAAGGCAAAATAGTATTATGCTGAAATTCATTTCATAATAAAAAATAAAAAAAATGTTTAAGAAATTGAAACAAACATCAATAAATTAATTTAAAATATGAAATCAGTTTGATTATATTTTAAATAATATTTATTAACATATACACATAACCAATAAAAAAATGTGAGGAGATTCGAAACATGATTCACCCTTCTGAGTTTTTTCTAAGTTTTATTAATTCTTATATAATGGCTTCCAAATTCACATAATTTAACTATCAGAAAAGTTAAATTTCCACTTCGTGACCTAAGTTATATGACCAGACCTATTTCTCACTTAGGGAAGACACTGAAGGTCACTGGTGCATTGTGGAGTATACTAATACATGAGAAAAATAAGTTTTTGTAACAGTTATAAACTTGGCATGAATATTCTAATGAAACTTTCACTAAACAGAACCAGCGTATTATGTGAGAAGTTTTATTTTTAAGAACAGAAGTGATTAAATGGATCACAATATGTTTTCTTTCAGATATCAGATTTTAGGTAGATAGCAAAATGCTAACAGAAAGGGGAAGTGCAATCAAAACTTACTTTAAAATAAAATTAGCTAATAAGTCCAGCTCATAGACTGCATATTGTGTGTTATATAACTAACTGTTTTTATGAAATAGCTAGTAATGAAAAATTGTGCAGCTGTTCCAGCTGTAAATGCACATAATAAGTTGGTACATTTTAGAAAATGTGAAATGTCCTTTTCTGGTGCAATAACAAATCATGGAATACTGGAAGTAGAAACATTGTGCACTCTAAAAATGAAGAACACATCCATACTGTAGTGAAGCATTTTATGTTTCGTTTCTACAAGATTAGTTACTATTTTCCAGACTGGATAAAATAGAGGTTAAATACGATCAGATGTTTTTCCTTATGCCAATCATAAGTAAGCAATAGAAACAGTTTCCATATAGAAAATGTTTCATCTAACATTTTGCAATCTTTGAGGTGGGAGGATGCATTGGGGGGGGGGGGGGGGGTAAACTGTCCAGCAATTTTGATACAATGCAGACCTTACTTGTGGAATTCTGTAAAGAAATATACTATTAGCATAAATACACACTTTTGCTAATACTAAATTAGCATCATAGACTTAGAGGTTTCAAAAATAAAACCATGCATAATAAATACATAAAAATTGCATATAAAAATAAAATTAACATGCTGTTGAAAATTTATATAAATCAATATAAATCGTTTGAGTGGCATATTATCTGATGAACATCTGATCCTCATTGCCAAAGACTTATATAGCTCAGAATTCACTTGCCTGCAAATGCATCAAATAGTGACAATCAATTTAAAGAAACTTGCAATGCTGATAAGCAGAAAAGGACCATTTCCTTGACTACTTTATAGTCTAAATATTACAGAGCCTTAATTTTTTTTTTCTTCCTATAGGATAACATGAAGTGCAGACATCAAAAGTAACTTCACTACGAGTCTGTAAATGTCAGGGTGCTGCAAGAAATGTATGTGCTGATCAATGCACCTTATGCTGAACTTGTTCATCCCTCTCTCCCCACACACACTACAAAAAATAAATAAATAAAATTTACAAATCCAAATTGCCATTCACAATAAGTTACTACTATACCTTATTTTTTCCCTAAACGATTTGTATTTAAAATACCAGTAATCATTTGCAGAAGTCCTGTTTTCCAGATTTGTTTGTAATCAGTTGAACAATATTTTGCTTTCTGTCTCTTACTTTTAACTCCACTTCACAGTGGTCCAATTTGTTGAACTTCTCAGAGAATCTTATGCAGTGTAGAGCCACCTATCATGATCATTGTAACCCACTAAGCAACTAAGGCAATGTGTAGGAGCAGCAAGTTTGAAGGTGGCAACAACTAACAAAGCTGTATACTTCAGCCATAAAAATATCAATTTTTTTTTCTTCAATTTTACATATTTTCTTGAATTTAGGGGTGACAATAGTTTGCCTAGGGGTGGCATATACCCTAACAATGGTCCTGCCAACTATATTCCGAATTTAGTTGAAATGTGTAGCCTATGTAAGTGGCTGAGAAGGAGAATATTTTGTGCCCATTTTTTTCCTGCTCAAGCTTCTTGTTCTTTCATTAGCAGGATTCAATGGATTTAATCAAATTTTGCAAACTGTGTTTTGTTTATCCTGTCCAAGTTTACAGAAAGTCAGACAGGATAAGAAAATAAATGAAAAGAGGCAGGAAAGTGCAGAAGGTGGTAAGTTACCAATGAATAAGAAAAGTAACAATAATGAGAGTCAACTATAATATATATGAGGGGGCTGAAAAGTTCTGATAAACACCTAGAACAAAAATAATATTAAAGCAACTGATATAACCACAAGAAAGACATACTTTAAAACCCTTTAATCCTCATGTTTCATCAAATTATAATAATTTGTTATTTTTCTTTTAGGATATATAAGAAGAGTTGCTTTAATATGACTTTTGTTCTAGGTATTTATCAGAACTTTTCAGAATCCTTTGTAAAAAATAAGTAATACAGTACAGTGATTTGCTAATTAAGTTTGTGCCTGCTTACCCCTTTATTTTAGTTCCTGGAAAGCTCATATCACTACTCAAGCTTCCTGAGAGCTAAAATAAAATATGTGACAAATGCAATATAGAGAAACAAAAAATAGTTTTTAGTGCTTGTAGGCACAAATGATTAAGTAGTAATACATATAGTATGAGAAAGTATATGTAAAGACTGGTAAAAGAAGCAAGAAAGAAAAGCAAGAGTGATAACTATTAGTTTATTACTTAGATACAATCATTCCGAGTTAAGGAGGGCTATGATAGCAAATAATTCAATGCACAGGCTGTGAAAAATAAACGAGTGAGAGTTTTTGGACACGTGGAATGAGTTTGATGAATACTTGTTTAAGAGGGATGGCTTGCACTTGAATGGATTTGGCATCAGGAGTCTGGAGAAATTATTCACTGGGGTGAGAACTAATGCAGCATGTCAGAAAAACAGATCATCTTGGGAGGAATTCTGAGAATTTGTGTGTAAGCGGATTTGTACACTTTGGGTTCAGACTTTCTGAGTGTGTGTGGGGGGGGGGGGGGATGGCAAAGAGAAACTTACCTAACCAGATAAAATGCATTGTTCCATTTGTGTGTTATGTCTACACACAAATGGAACAATGCATGCAAGTTTGTTGATTTGGTGAATATGTTGTAGCATAAGATTGTTCACATTGGTGAAACCTGGCTATCAGAGTCAGATGCATAAATGTCTGGAGTGCAGTATTTCCCTCGTATCTGCAGGTAATATGCTCCAAGATCCCCCAGCGGATACCTGAAAACAAAGATACTACTGAACCCTATATATACTATGTTTTTTCCTATACATACACACCTATGATAAAGTTTAATTTATAAATTAGGTAAGAGATTAACAACAATAACTAATAATAAAACAGAATGATTATAACAATATATCGTAATAAAAGTTATGTGTATATGAATGGAATCTAAGTAACCTCAGCATACAATTTTTTTCTTTCCTTATGAAGTCAAGAACTTTCCCCTTTTCATTTAAAGGAAACACTTTATGGCTTCTCTTTGGTATATCCAAATTACCAGCATCACTACTCTTGCATTTTAGGTGCATTATTAAGTAAAATAAGGGTTATTTGAACACAAGCACTGCGATACCAAAACAGTCGATCTGATAGCCAATATGGCTACTAAGTAACTAACGGGCAGGTAGTGTATACAGTACATCACGGATATGCTAAATAAGAGGATGATTCATGTCCCGGGCAGGATGGCGCAAGATTTTATCGCATATACTCAGAGCAACATACAATTTAAAACTTATGAATTGTTTATTTATGGAATTTTCCATTTAATAATTTCAGACCAGGGTTGACCGCGGGTAACTGAAACCGCAGAAAACAAACTTACAGATAAGGGGGTACTACAGTAATTGCTTTGAAAGATTGTTAAAACAAGAAGTGATAAAATATTATAATCATCATCAAATTCCTGATATGTAACCTTGAAATGGAGGAGATACAGGATATTATGATAGTACTACATAAAAGGGTTACATCACTGCTAACTTTTATCTACTTCTAACTACTATCGACAATTTTCTTCCAAATTAATCTGTAATCTGTTAGAACTCCAATATTGTCAGATCAACCATTTCAGTCTTCTAAGGCGCTTCTTACTATATCAATCTGCCTGATCTTGGTCTTCCTCTGGGTCTTTTTGCTGCATCACTGAAAAAAAAAAAATTGTTTTGCTAATCTTTCCACTTTTTAAGTGATTCTTTCTTTCTTTTTAAGTCATTCATTCTTTTTAAGTGATCAATACCACCTGAGATGTTCTGCTCACACATTTCTGAATACAGTAATAACCAGGTCAAGTACTTTCCTAATATCCTTATTTTTAATATGATTCTGCATTTAATGCCATCTGTTCTGCTCAGAACTCGCATATATGTGGTTTCAGGTATTTGATCAAGTGTTTCATTTCTAACCCAGTAGTGATAGAATAGTGAAAGAAAATATTCTAGAGGAAAGCATATCAGAAGACATATCAATATATGAGGTAGCAAAAGCAATCAAAACTTCAAACGAGGAAAAGGAATTGAAGGAGATGATATTCAACCAGAAGTGCTCAAATTCAAAGGCATAAATTTTTACAGTGGATATACTGCATAATTCAGAAAGCCTAGACAGAGCCAAATTACAGATGATTGGAGCAGAGCTCTCATAATACTCATTTCTAAAGAAGGAAATAAAACTGAATATGAGAATTAGAGGAATCTATTTGCTGAGTGACCTGTGTAAGATTTATGCAAGCATAACTGAGAAGAAGCTAAGAAAAACTGGGCAAGAGAAACTTGAAGAACTTGGATTCAGAGTCAGCATCACAGATTCACCTTAAGACAAATACAGTCATATTCCGAAGTTACGCGGTAGGTGAGACCAACAAAAAGCGCGCAAGTCGAATTCGCGTAACTCAGGGTATAATTTTGCATGTAATTTATATATACAAACATACAAAATATTAGTTAATTGGGACAAAGGTTTACAAAAACACCTATATTTTTTTAAGAAATATAATCATAATTGTAGTTTGTCATACATAAAAACAAGAAAGTTATTTTGATGTCAATGGTTTCATAAAATCTAATAGATTCATATGACGGCATAATGTCTTTTTCTTGTCATGCAAAATTTCTTCATAGCAAGCTAATGATTTTTTTATTCCTTACCTTGTGGCTACAATTCGTTCCTCGTTAGAATCTATGTCCTCCAAAATCTATAAACCTTTCTTTTATGATTGTTCTTACTGTGGATTCCTGTAGATCGAACTTCTTTACTAGTTCAAAAATTTTCATTCCGCCTTCAAAATCCTTAATAATGTTGAGTTTTTTTGTTTCCAAAGTCAACTTTTCTTGCTAGCCGTAGAAGAATCGAACTTGCTTCCTTTGGACGACATTATTATTTTTTATGTGATAAAATTTTTATCAAGAACATAACATTAAACAATCGCAAGGTTTGTACACTATAAAAATCGTGTATGAATGGAGACCATGCGAAACACGTCAGTGCTTGTTCACAGCATGTGCGACACTAGCAAATGCAGCCGGCGCCGGAAAGATACGACTAGTGGTGAGGCGTGAAGCGGGACGGGAATACGTACATATAAGAAACCACGTAACTCCAGATTAGCGTAAGTCGGGGTATGACTGTAGTTGAAAAATAATGGGAATATAACAAGGATCTGTAGTTGAATTTTGTACAGCTGAAAAAGCATATGATAAGGTGCCAAGAGGAAAACTGTTCAAAATGCTACTATTATATTGTGTAAATGGAATGTTATTCTGAGCAGTACATAGTATATATGTGAGTTGTAAGACAGCAGTTAGAACTGAAGAGGATACAGGAAGAGGTTTTGATATAAAATCAAGTGGGAGACAAATACATACACTATCTATAATAAATTTAGTTTAATCCTTTATCCAAGTGTGAGCAAACAAACGTTTGCACCTGAAAGTATCTTCAGGACTGGGGTAAGGTGGTACAACACCGGACAACTTGTTGCAAGGGTGGAGCAAGCTAACATCACTCCTATCTCAGTATCTCCCATAATGCAAAACACATCTCCTTGCAGATATGTATAATGTTATGCATTAAGGGAAGGGCCACTACCCAGACTAGTTTCAACCTTTATTGAGGTCTCTTCAGTGGGAGCCAGGCCCAAGTGGAGATACCAGGCAGAAGCACTAGCAAGGTCATCTCTACCTATAGGAGTTGCCAAACAGTGTGCCACCTTTGTATTAAATTATTCTGGATTTAGAGAAAGATGTTGAAAGTTTATTTTTCACTTGGTTAGACTATAATAAATTTAGTTTAATCCTTTATCCAAGTGTGAGCAAACAACGTTTGCACCTGAAAGTATCTTCAGGACTGGGGGTAAGGTGGTACAACACTGGGGAACTCGTTGCAAAGGTGGAGCAAGCTAACATCACTCCTATCTCAGTATCTCCCATAATGCACAACACATCTCCTTGCGGATATGTATAATGTTATGCATTAAAGAAAGGGCCACTACCCAGAGTAGTTTCGACCTTTATTGAGGTCTCTTCAAGTGGGAGCCAGGCCCAAGCGGAAATACCAGGCAGAAGCATTAGCAAGGTCATCTCTACCTATAGGAGTTGTAATACCTTATCCCAGTCCTGAAGATACTTTCAGGCGCAAACTTTGTTTGCTCACACTTGGATAAAGGATTAAACTAAATTTATTATAGTCTAACCAAGTGAAAAATAAACTTTCAACATCTTTCTCTAAATCCAGAGTAATTTAATAATTTAATAAAATGGTGGCACACCGTTTGGCAACTCCTATAGGTAGAGATGACCTTGCTAATGCTTCTGCCTGGTATCTCAACTTGGGCCTGGCTCCCACTGAAGAGACCTCAATAAAGGTCGAACCTAGTCTGGGTAGTGGCCCTTCCCTTAATGCATAATAACATTATACATATCCACAAGGAGATGGGTTTTGCATTATGAGAGATACTGAGATAGGAGTGATATTAGCTTGCTCCACCTTTGCAACGAGTTGCCCAGTGTTGTACCACCTTACCCCAGTCCTGAAGATACTTTCAGGTGCAAACTTTGTTTGCTCACACTTTGAATAAAGGATTAAACTAAATTTATTATAGTCTAACCAAGTGAAAAATAAACTTTCAACATACACTATCTGCTGTTATCCATTTGAATACTGAATGAGGTAGGATGGATCATATTATCAAGCAAAGCAACAATAAGTCTGGTATCAAGTTGATATATTCGATTAAGCTCTATACTTTATGAAGGTGTTATACTCTTAAATAAATCCAGTACAAGTTTGCACTACTGGATTCCTTAACCAAATTGAACAAATGATATAATAAATTAGGTGTGAAAATCATTAATAAAAAGACAAAGACTAGGAAAACAGGCAGTAACACTGAGAATATATTAGCTGCATCCTGAATGGGGAAAAGCTATAAAACAAGTAAAACATTTCAGCTATTTAGGCACAAATTTTAAGTGAAGATGGCAAATTAAATATGAAAATAAACAACAGAATTAAGCAAAGCTGGAATGCAAGAGTCAAATGAATAAATTTATATGGAATAAGGACGAAATCAATCAAAACACTAAATTAGCTATACAGTTTCAAAAGAATTTTAAAATTATAACAAATTTTAATTATAATGATAACAAATTAAGAATTATAACAAATCTGGTATTGCTAAACTGAGAGTCAGGTTATAAATAAAATACTTAATCAAAGACTGGAAACTAGAGATATGCAATTTCTGAGAAAGATTAGAAACAACAGATTGCATCTATGGTAGCATTATATTAAAAAAACGAGGATATTAGAAAGGAACATGTCACTGTTAGCATTCAGGAATGTGTGAGCGTATCATGGTCACTTAAGCAGAATGGGAGAGTGATTTTTTTTTTTTTTTTTGCCATGACGAAGGAAAAGACCCAGAGGAAGACAAGACTAAGCTCTTGTGAATTAAAGTAATAAGAGGTACATTAGAAGATTGAAATGGATGACGATCTGACAGTATTGGAGTCCTAACAGATTAAGTTGGAGCAAAACTTGCAACAGAAAGTTAATAATGACAATAATATCCTGTACACTACCTGAAGGTACATATTAGGAATTTGATGATGATGATGATAATTAACTATGCATTGAATGGATAGTTCTCTAACATTCTTATAAAACTGGACTAATAATTTCCATTTTTTAATTAAAAAAAAAAATCTGGTATTGCTAAATAGCAGATATTTTAAGCTGTCAGATGAAACCTTTATAATTTTTGTTTAAGTTCAGATAGAATTTGAACCTGAATCTTTCCACTCACGTCTTTCTGATTACATTTTGGAGGGTAATTAATAAAGTCCAATCAATGCTTAATTGCGTTGATCTCAGTGAGTTGCAAATAATGTATTTAATTACATTTTGCTACTAAATTAGATTATGATACTGTGTTTTCTGTTCCCATTAATAATGATAAATACCATTATTAATGGGAACAATCTATAAAGAATTATAACAAATCACAACAGTTTGTTGGAATGCATGCACATTTCATTGACAGACTGAATGAATGATGAAGCTGAGCATAACATTATTAATGATACCTAGTTAAACATAATACAGATTTTACTTATATAAATTTTTATTAGCATAAAATTTTTGTCCTAGTAACTTTAGGAGCATCTTCAGTATAAACTTTCAAATTAAATAACTAGAACAGGAACCAGTAGATTCAACAATGAAAACACATGAATTGCATGTACATGATGGAGAATGACTCCCTGTGTTGGGGTAGGTAGTAGAATACCCCAACCGTACTCTGGCTATACCCCTGGGGACTGGGTCCCCTTCAGGGATTGGGTGAAGGGCTAATCACTCCTCCCTGTAAAAAATTATTTGATTACGGAAACTGCAAATCTGGATTAACAAATGCTCCTGGTGAAAGATGACACTTGTGAGACCCCAGAAGATGGTTATCTAGCCTAGTCTGATGTGGATCTGAAATGAATGAGGTAGGATGGACGAGCTGGGTAGAAGCAAGTGCAGCTGCGAGGGACAGGGGCAGATGAAAAACCAGCATTGCAGCCTTATGTGCCAGTAGGCACGAAAAGCATTGATGATCATGATGTAGAATGACATGGTTGAAATACATTAAGGTTCCAATAAAATAACTTTAACAAGAGGTTAAAAATAAATAAATAAAATAACAAGTGATTCTTGAACTTGGGAAGTAGATCTATTTCCCATAAAAGGGATAATTTAAGTCCATTGCTTCCATTTAGATTCAGATGATATAACAAGGTTCCACTACTTTCTTTGTATAAACATTATAAGAGATTATTATTTTATGGAGAATCTTAATTTTCTTCCAAATGATTCAATGTATGATAGTAATAGCATTTCTTCATGTCTCAATTGTTCTGACTCATGGAACTTAACGTAATCTAAATGTTCACCATGATGCACAGCTGGTGAGCTATCCATTTGGCCAAAATATGATAATCTACACTGGCAAAGAACCTGATATACTTCAGGATGAGCCAAAGGCATAACTTTATCATTACCAAGCCTAGAAAAGTAGAAATCTTGTGGATAGGGCTGAAGGACACTTGTAGGCCAACAGATCTAAGTAGTTTAGCTATACCTTCACAGACACCTTTAATATAAGGAATGGTAACACGATGGACCATCTCTGTATCACCATCACAATGAGACAGACAACAAGGAAACTATAACTATTAATGATCTTATTGACATAAGTTTTGGTAAAGCCATTAGCAAGGAAGGTGGACTTGATGTGATTTATTTACTGAGAGAGAGGAGCATTTCAGTAGAGAGAGAGAGAGAGAGAGAGAGAGAGAGAGAGAGAGAGAGAGAGAGAGCTCAATGTACCAGTCTCTTAATGGTGTCAGATTTTTGACAATTATGATGGTGTGAAAGGGCATGAATGTAAAGTCCAGTATGTTTCTTTCTAAAAACCAAGAAATGAAGACTGCTGGGTGGCTGCCTTCATTTCTTGGTTTTATGTCTGATGAAGTGACAGAAGATCTAAAATGGCAATCCAATTGTTCTCTTCTACCTCAAGAGTAAACTGGACAGGATGGTGAAAGGTGTTGATCTTATTCACAAACTTTTGCAGATCTAAACAGGAACCATGCCAAACTGCAAAAACATCATCTACATACTAGTACCATCAGAATGGTTTAGGAAAGATACTATTCAATATCCGTTGCTGAACTTGCTCCAAGAAGTAGTTAGCTAATGTGGGAGAAAGAGAAACAATTTCTGCTGTTTATACAAAGAAAGTTGAGAAACCTGACTATAGTGCCCAAATCTCAATATAACTGATGGACTTCAATTATCCCTTTTATTGGGAGTAGTTCCAGAAATAGAAATAATTTTATTTTTTTATTTATTGTTAAATCTCTTGTTGAAGTTATTTTATTAAAACCTTGATGTATTTAGGCCAATGGAGCAAAAGTTTTATGCTAATAAAAATTTACGTAAATAATATCTGTATTATGTTTAACTAGTTATCATGTCTTATGTTCCAATTCGTCAAGCTATTATTAATGAAAGGGATGTTAAGGTAGGATATTAGAAAAAAAGATCTGAAGATATGCCAAAATTTACTAATACATCATCACATGTTCAAAAACTTGACAATGAGTTTGCACACATAAACAAAACTTTGCAATCTGAAGTAGAGTTGGATGGATGGTTGGTTACGCCAATACAACTAAGGCTATGAAATGAAGTGCAAGTACTTTTTTTAATTGCATGCATCGTTTGACAATTTTACAGGAAGGAGAAAAGAATCAAAGTTTCTGGGAAGGAATTGTTAACTCATCTTCAGCTGAAATGTTTAGAAATGTTCAGCTTAGAAATGTTCTTTCATAAATCCTACACATATGACTCCAAGCCAGGTATTTTCAACCAAAGTGCATGTGTTGGTCTTTCAAATGTGCTACAGAGATGCTGTTGGAGAGAAGAGAAGTAAATCAATGGAACACCACAAAACTATAACAATTTCGGTTGATATTTATATAATGAACCAATTTGCATGCTAGTGTGTAAACAGTTTTAAAAGTACTGGCCAGTAATAAAATTAGCAGATTAAGGTATTTCATAATTTTTTAATAGCAATCCCAGCCATGAAAGATATAATACACTAATACCAAAGGATGAGAAGGAGGTTAAGTAAATGGTTGAACTACACAGAGAGGAAAACTTAACATGTGCTTTAAACATATGCTGCAGATTGCAGTAACAGGGAATTAGTAAAGGCTGCCATCCTGCATAGTAAAGGTTAATGTATGGATAACTATAAATTTACACGTATGCCACAGTAATTAACTTTTTAATAATATGTAAATATTTCGTCTTAAGTATCATAAGACATCATCGATACAGTATTAAACAACAGCATGTGCACTAATGTGTTTTTTTGAATGTAATTCCTATTGATGTTTAATAACTGTACTGATGATGTCTTATGATACTTAAAACAAAATATTTACATATTAAAAACTTAATTACTGTGGCATACATGTGAATTTATAGTTATGAATACTCCACAGGTTTCTCTATATAAGAATGTATGGATAAACCTCCCTGTTTTGTCTAAGATTATCTACTTAACAAATCCACAGTATCAGTGATGCATTTACAATTCTTTCCCCAAAAAGTTTTCAATGAGTCCACTTAAAGGTTTCATACTACCCACAATGCAGGGTTTTCAAAAATAATAGCTACATCTCTAAACAGTACTAATGCATAATCTAATATTTAAAGAACTTTCTATAAGAATGGTATTAATAATTTAAAAAAAAAAAAAATAGCAGGAGGTAAATGGATTGTGCCACAAAAATCATTTACCCACATTTTTATTGATTTTTGAAATGCATCAGGGCAACCTAATAAATTTCAAAAACTAAGATATTTACATACTAGAGTGGGATTCAAAAGGCATAGAGCCCCTTAGTGGCAAAGAAAAGGCTTTTCCCAATCAGCAAAAGTCAGAAAATATTCTTTCTTTCTTTCATAAAGCATATTCTGGTAATTGGACCACATATTTTTATTAAGCTAAAAGCAAAATAAAGAAATAAAATCTGACAAGTTTCGTAAGTCGTTTGACTTACATCTTCAGGGGTAAAAGTTAATTGAAAGTTAATACAACAAAAAAAGAGAAATTAATAGTTCATACTATACAGTTGTAGCTGTCTGACTGTTTATAAAATTAAAAAATCAGAATGCAGATTCAAAGCAGTGCTAAGTTTAAACAATGCTGGATGATTCCACGTTCCGTTGTACATGATCATAATATCCGAGGTCTGACTGGGGTACATTTTTTATCAAAGCTGACCAAACTTGGTGTAGAATTAAGCCTTGGTTTTTATTGCATTGTGTTGGAATTCTAAGCATGTTTGCAGCTTCTTTAAATTTCATGAACGAACACTTTTGGTGTTCGTTCATGCATATTTCCCCAGATCTTCCTGTCTGTCCTACGTAGCAGATGCCGCAAGAACAATAAATTTTATAAACAGCTGGTTTTTTAAAGGATGATGTGGAGGTTTCGGGGGATATAGAAATCTTGAAATTTTTTCCAGCGGCTGAAAGGTTACTTTGATGTTATGTTCGTTTAGTAATTTAGCCATCTTGTCTGTAACATTCTTGATATATGGAAGTGTGATGGCATTTTTGAAATCTTGTTTCTGTTGGATGCTTGTAGGAGGTGTGTGGAGGATTTTTTTGATAGTCTTGGGTTTATAACGATTTTTTTTGAGGATCTGTGTTAAATATTCTAATTCTTCATTTCTCTGTTTTTCTCTGTGCTGGAAATATTATAAGCTCTGTCCCTCAGGGTTTTTATTAGACCTATTTTTGCAAAGGGTGGTGGTGTGAGGCCGCATTAAGAAATCTTCCTGTGTTGGTGGGTTTTCTATATATTGAGAAAGAAAGTTTATTATCTTTTTTCATTGACTTCTAATAGGATGTCAAGAAAAGAAAGTTTTCTAAGTTCTTCTTGTTCTAAAATAAATTTTATATTCTTATGTAAATTATTCAGGTAATTTTTGAAAGCAATGAGTTCATCTGTTGTTCCTGGCCAAATGATGAAAATATCATCTACATAGCATAGCCAAATTTTTGGTTTTTTATGATATTTGATTAAAGCATTATTTTCATAATTTTCCACAAATAGGTTAGCTAAAGCCGGAGAGAGGGAAGAGCACATAGCCAATCCTTCTTTTTGTTCCCAAAATGTGTCTTGATACATGAAAAAAGTATTATTTATACAATGTTTATAAAGATCTACGATGTTCAGAGGAAACACTTCTTCAAGGAGATTCACAGTTTCGTTTCTTTTGTAAATAGGCTGATTTTTAAATATTTGTAAATAGGCTGATAATGTCCAAACTTGCTAAGATGTCTGAAGGTCCAATTGTAAATATCTTTTACCTTCTCAATAAAATGTGCACTGTTCTTGATTAAAGAAGATGCTTTTCCTGTGTGAGGTAAAATCATGTTAGTGAGATGTTTTGCTAAATTAGAGGTCGGAGAGTCTCTTCCATCCACTATCCGTCTTAAGGGAATACCCATCTTATGTATTTTTGGTACACCATAAATTCTTGGAATTAATGAGTGTTTTGATTGTAAAGTTCTTTTAAGTTCTTCAGTCCAATTAAGCATCTTTTTAATTAGATCATTGGTTTTATTGTGAGCATGCCATGTGGGATCTCTGTCAAAGGTCTAT
This sequence comes from Typopeltis vanoorti, assembly GCF_054136105.1. NCBI lineage: Eukaryota > Metazoa > Arthropoda > Arachnida > Uropygi > Thelyphonidae > Typopeltis > Typopeltis vanoorti. The sequence goes on from NC_143558.1 coordinate 100,812,379, forward strand.
AGGTATTAGAATCTTCAAGAAGAGTTTTCATTTTATTGTTATAATATTCATAGTTCAAAACTGCTGTTGCATTCCCTTTATCTGCTTTGATTATAACGATATTTTTGTCTGATTTTAGTTCTTTGAGGGATGTGTATTCCATGTAAGGAAGGTTCCTTTGAGGTAATTTGTTTTGCAAGAGTAAAGCTGTGGTCTGTATGCAGATGAGATCTGATGTATCACCAGGTAAATTTCTTATTCCTTTTTCTATTTGAGCAATTATGTCAATTTTTGGTAGGAAACGTACCGTTAAGGCAAAGCTGAAACCTTTCATGAGTAGGTTGTATAGTATGAACTATTAATTTCTCTTTTTTGTTGTTTTAACTTTCAGTTACCTTTTACCCCTGAAGATGTAAGTCAAACGACTTACGAAACTTGTTGGGTTTTATTTCTTTATTGTGCTTTTATCTTATGGTCCAATTACCGGAATAAGCCTTAAGAACTTCTAAACCACAGAAACCTCCACTTACAATATTCTTTCTTTCTTTCCTTGTTATGTCATCTTCATAATACTTTGAATAAGTATTACAAGTATTACATGTTACTACTAAACCTATATGCATCTATATAATGGAATCATAAATAGCTTGTGAAACAATGTTTGATGGAATTTCATGATGAAGCACTTATTAGTTTGTAATGATATATTCTGCAGCCTCATATTCTGAGTACTGATCAGATAAAATGTTTTCAATAGAGTAATGCAGTTAAGTTCGGGGACACAATCCTATTACTCCTATTACAGGTTATATATAAAACACCTTAACTTAAAACATTCATTTACTTCTTTTAAAAAAAATGCAACATGCAAATATGACATTTTTATATATATACTTACAATCAACTGATAGGCATGATTGTGTTTATGATCCCCAATTTCTGCTGCACTTGAAAAACACTGAAATAATTTTTATTTATTATTTAAAAATATAAATAAATAAACCAGTAAAAATTAACTTACACAGTATGATTGTCTGTAAAAGAAGACATTGAAATGTTTGAAGAATTTATTTATGAACTATTTTATTTGTACAACAGGAATCCTCGAATGTGATTCTCAATGAAGAACAATAGAATAAGCAAAAACATTTCAGGTATTTATGCAAATTTTTAATGAAAATGGCAAAGTAAATATGGAAAAGATAAATGAATAAATATGGAAACATAAATGAATAAGAGAATCTTGAAAGTTTTTTCACTTGGTTATATTATATTAAAGATGCCAAAAAAATTACATTCTTGGCTTCATCCTTTATCCAAGTAAAGTTTGTTCATGAAGTAACTTCATGACTGGGCTACTTGTATAGGCTAATGACTTCCCATCAATTGGTTTGGAATCCCATAATGCAAGGCACATATCCTTGCAGACATGTATAATGCTATGCATTACAGGAAGAGTCACTACCCAGACCAGTTTTGAACTTTATTGAAGTCTCATCAGTGGGAGCTAGACCCAGAAGTGATACCATGGTTGTAGTGCAGACGTCATATTTCCAAATAAAAGTAGTCAAAAGGTATCACACCTTATTACTAAAATACTCTGGATTAGAGATAGATGTTGAAAGTTTTTTCGAATAACGGAATCATATACCGAATGAACAAGGATTGTTAGAAAGTCAGTATTTAGTTAATTAAACTGTATTCTGTACTGATCGAAACCAAACAACAATGATGGTAGATGATAAAATGTCATGACAGCTGGGATTGCCTAGTTTAAAAAAAAAAAAAAAAAAAGGCCCCTGAATGATTTCATCCAAGAAACAGAGAACAGTAAAATTTCAGTCAGTTACTGAAACTGGAACAAACTCAACATTAGCAGAATTCAAAACAGGCACCATCAATGTAAGAAGTATCAAAAGCAAAACTGGTAAAAGAATTAGACAGGTACCATGTTGATATAATTGGTTTATTATATCTGCCAAAACAAAGAAAACAACAGGTATTCTAAATAACAAAGACAAGGTGATCTGGGAAAGGTAAGAGTAGTTATAGTATTCAACACTAACACAAAAGATAATCCACTTGAATAGCAGTCAATGCAGTGTGATGTGGATAAAGTGTGATTCGGATTTCTCCCGACCTTCCTGTCTGGCCTACATAACAAATGTTCCAAGAGCAATGAATCTCATAGACGGTTTTTTCATGGGGTGGAAGTTTTGGTGGATGTAGGCATCTTGATATTTTTTGTAAAGGTAAAAAAGTCACTTTTATGTTGTACTCACAGAGCAACACAGCCACTTTATCTGTGACATTCTTGACGTAAGGCAACGGGATTGCATTCTTGAAATTTTGTTTAAGTAAGGAAGTTGCAGGAGATGTATTAAGAATTTTTCTGATCGCCTTGGGTTCAAAACCATTAAGTACGAGGTTCTGTTTGAGGGTAGTGCAGTTCTTCATTCCTTTTAATTAACATGCTTGATATATTGTATGGTCAGGAATTAACTAATAAATTTTGTTTAGGTATTAAATTATTAAGCCAATAACAATAATTTTGCTAATAAAGATGCCTTGGTGGCATCTTTATTAGCAAAAACATATATAATGAGCACATGCACTAAGGACCACCAGCAGGAAAGCAAACAAACACAGTACAAAAGAAAGTAGGATCCTGTAGTAGGTACCCACTTTGGGTGCCAGTGATTGGATCTTGTCAAAGGTCTAATGACGATGATCTCCAAGATTTTTGATAATGTGTGGGAGATGAATCTGTTTAAATCTGAAGAATGTCATAGTGCTGTAGCAGATTCTAGAAATAGTCCCTCAGATTTATACCTACTTCTACTTAAAAGGGAGCTTTCCTCCCATCGGATTGCATGATATATACACATGGTATAGTCTGCATCTAGATAATGGAAAGGATCACTAGTGAATGGATGAGTGTAGCTAATTTTTGGTATGGCTCGATTATTAGTGGTAGAAAATATTCAAGAGGAATGCAATCAGGTATATGTATCAATACTGTACTCCAGGAAAAAAAAAAAAAAAAAACTGAAAATGCAGAAAAGCAGTTGAGTACATGATTGCTGTTGTTATGTTCCATCGAGTCATTTTCGACTCCTGGTGATTCTATGAACCTACACTCTCCATTCAGATTTGTCCCTGGCCATATCTTTCAGAATTTCCAGGCGCATTCCAGTTGCTTCTTTAACTCCATCCACCCATCAAATTCTTAGTCTTCCCCTTCTCCTACTTCCATCAACTTTATTCCATCATCATCTTCTCCAGACTGTCATTTGCTCGCATAATATGTCCAAAGTATGACAATTTTTGCTTGATGATCACAGCTTCGAGGGGGGGCAATCTGGCTTTATTCTATCATTGATTTACTTTCAGATCCATACAGTACCACAGGGAATACAATACCCATCTTTATCAATTTGGGATTCTAGGAGCACAAAATTGTTAACTACTTCCATTTTCTCCCCATCTACTTCAAAATCATTAAGTTCACATGCTGCCATAACTTTTTTCTTTTTGAGGTTAAGTTTAAGGCCATATTTAGCACTTTCTTCTTTAACTTTCATAATAAGTTCCTCCAAATCTTTGCATTCTGCTAGCAAGGTGGACCCCAAATTATTAATATTTCTTCTGCCAATTTTAATTCCAACTGAAGACTCCTCCAGCCCTGCCATTCTTAAAATGTATTTGCTGTACAAGTTAAACAGGTATAGAGATAAAATTCATCCTTGTTGCACCCCTTTACCTATATATAATAATATATATAATAAAGATTCCTCAGAAGGATAATGAAATGCTCTGGTACTCCCATTGTTCTTAACACATTCCACAGTTTCACATGATCTACAGAGTCAAAAGCCTTACTATAGTCAAGGAAACGAAGGTAGACATTCTTTTGATATTCCTGTGCTCTTTCTATTATCCATCTCACATTAGCGATCTGATCTCTTGTTCCTCTGCCTTTTCGAAATCCTGCCTGTTCATCTGGCATTTCTCTCTTCATGAATGATCTTAAATAAGACTTTACTTGCATGAATTCTGCAATTTTCACACTCTCTTGCATCGCCTTTCTTCAATAAAGGTATATAAACTGATTTTTTCCATTCCCTAGGCCATGTAGTTATGATCCAAATTCGCTGACATAGAGCTGTTAAAATTTTAACTGCCTCTTCTCCAGGGCTTTGAGCACCTCAATAAGTATTCCATCCCCTCATGGTGCTTTCTTATTGGATAGCTGTTGCAGTGCCCACCTCACTTCACTCTACAGTGGTACTCCTATGTTTAATCCTGCTCTTCAAATTTCTCATTAATTTTGGAGTCCTTTCTGTAAAGGGATTCTGTATACTCTTTCCATCTTTCTTTGATCTCAGCAGCTTCTGACAGCCATTTAAACTTCTTCTTACAAACTGTTGGAATATTCTTCTTTGCTTCTGTTTTAATTATATCTTTAATCTCTTCCCATAGTTCATCTGGTTCTCTTTCACACAAATTGAGTGTGTTGAATCTGTTCTGTATACTAATATTGTATTCAGCCGAATATGTATGTTTCCAAGTTCACATCTGATTGACATTTGTGATGTTTTCAGTGTCAATAATTTCACATGTATCTTAGCCACTAATAATTCATGGTCTGTTCCACAGTCTGCACCTGGAAAAGTCTTGACAGACTGAATTGCACTTCTCCGTCGTCCAGGTATATAGTCAATTTGATTTCTGTATTGTTCATCAGGTGATATCCAAAGAATTCTCTGCACAAAACTCAACTAGTCCCTTCCCTGCAGTATTACGAATACCTAAACCAAAACGACCTGTTATTCCTTGTTCCTCGGTTTCTCTCACTTTTGCATTCCAATCTCCAATAAGTAGCCATAAATCTTGCTTTGGTGTTGCATCTATCACTTCTTGTAACTTGCCATAAAATTCTTCTGTCTTCTTCTTCTGGTGCCTCTGTAGTGGGTGCATAAACCTGTATGATGGTCATATTCATTGGATGTCCACTGACTCTGAGAGAAATGATTTTGTCACTCACTGGATTATAACCTAATACATACCTAGCCACCTTTTTCCTGAGTAAGAAGGATACTCCATTTTTACAACGTCTCATGTCTTGAGTAATACACCATATAGTCCCCTGACTGAAAATGGCCCATTTCAGTCCACCTAAGTTTACTTACTTCCAATATATCCAGCTTCTTGCACTCCATTTACATCTTTAATATTTTCAGCTTAACCTTGGTTCATACTTCTAACATTCCAAGTTCCAATGTTGTGGTTTCTTGTGAAACAGGGAGCCTCTCTTTTCCAACCAGCAACATCTGTGACCAAGCTTCTTTCTGGGTTTGACCTAGACACATCATAAAAACTAGTTCTACTTGTGGAAGCCCTCTGTTCTTCCCCAGTTGCATGGTGGATGCTTTCAAGCCTTGGGGGGGGGGTCTTACCATCCAGCACCATATCGTACTTTCTCATTTTTGGCATGTTCATAGAATGTTCTTGGCAAGGTACAGAGGTGGTTTGCCATTGCCTTCCTCTGGAATATTTTTTGACTTTCCAGTCTAGATCCACACTGTTCTGTGAAAACGAGGGCACCTCTAGAAGGATGTAACTCTTCACCATGCAGTACGGTCTTGGTAAAGGATAGGCTCAGTCTCTATATTAGAGATGTATTGTGCATATCTTTACCCTGGAATAATTCCTAGTATGGAAATTATCCCTTACCCAAAACCAAAAATGCTCAAATTTGGAGGTATAAAAATTTTACAGTGGCCACACATCATAATTCATAAAACTTTTATACCTGTATCCAGATACTACCCATACATAGTACTATGCACTATAGAATGATCAACCAACTTCTCGTGTATGGGCTCAACATAAAAATCAGGTTTCTTACATTGAATGCTGAGTAGGAAAATTAAACTGAATGTGGAATTGCAGAGGAATTTTCTACTCAGTGTGTGTTCCAGGTAAGATTTATACAAGCATACTTGCATAAATATTACCTGGAAGATGAGGATAAAAAAAAAAAAAATGTAAAGAAGAACAAGCTGGATTCAGGCCAAACAGTTTTCAGGATAAGAGTGTCACTTTAAGACAAGTAATTCATATATCATGGGATCTGAAACCAAGGATCTGAATTTAATAGAATTTTAACTTGGCTACAAAGTACATTACACTAGACAAGAAATTATATTCTCGTGGTAATCCTTACCTATGTGTAAGCAAACAAGTCTACATGTGAAGCATCTTCATGGCGAGTCTATATAGAGGCTGTTGACTTCTCATCAATTCCGTTGGTATTCCATGATGCAAAGCACACTTCCTTTTTTTGACATGTATTTTGCTGCGCATTATGAGAAGGGTCATTACTCAGACCAGTTTCAACCTTTATTCAGGTCTCATCAGTGAAGACACAAGAAGAAAATACTAAGGTTGAATTGATGCAGAAATCATATTTTTTTATATACATGTAATAAAATGATATCACCATATTTAAAATATTCTGGACCAACAGAAAGTTGTACGATATTTTTCACTTAACATAACCGAGTGACGTGTACCTGGCTACCAGTGATGAGTCCTCAACTGAGGCCAAAATTGATCTCTGGTAGTGATCCATTCCATAAGGCACAGCAAGATACATAAGTTAAGTACTGATATTAAGACAATAATAGTCTCTATATAAACTTGACATGAAGATATTTCATGTCAAGTAAGGATTAAAATGAATATAATTCTAGTTAAGAATAACTTTACGTAACCAAGAAAAAAACTTCCAAGAACTTCCTGTGATGCAGAGTATTTTATTAATATGCTGATTTATCATTTTACTACTCGTATAAAAAATATGACTTCTGCAATGATTCAACCTCAGTAATTTCCTGGTATGGCTCCCACTGATGAAATCTCAATAAATATTGAAACCAGTCTGGGTAGCATCCCCTCCCATAATGAATAGCAACATTACATCTGAAAGGAAGTGTGTTTTGCATTATTATTACGTTCCCTCCAGGGAGTGCAAAGACTCATCGAGGGAGGGCACCTACTCTACAGCTCTCTGTAGAGTAGTTGCCCACCACCCAATCCATCAACTACAATCATATTTAAGAATTTAGGGACACAAAACACACGTGTTGAAATGATTATTTTTCTAATTATTAATAAAATAACACTTGATGTTTCAACCCCTGTATAGAGGTCATCATCAGAAGGATACATCTGTATAGGAACCAAGCTACATGCTATTGTACGCTATAAAGGTAAATTAAATCTACGTTGTTAACTAATCTTTTTCTGAGCCTGACCTCTAGTGATAAAAAAAAAAAAAAATATATATATATATATATATATATATATATAATATAAAATAAAATTTAAATTTAAAAAAAAATTAAAACAAATTAAAATAAATAAATGAAAACTACAAGAAACTCTGCTAAAGTCCTCATGAACTAAGATTCTTCTGGAATTGTACAGTTCAGGTTGCTATTGAATGTTCTGGAAAAAAAAAAAAAAAAAGAAAGAAAGAAAGAAAAAAAGAAACCCTTCACCAAGTCTTCTTTGTATTGAGATTATTCTTTGTGATTGCTATGAAGATTGCAGATGAGTCCTCCACATTCTTGGAATGGTTAGACTATCATTTTTATTCAGATTTGGATTATGTTTGAGCATTTCACATGCCTCTTTGAATTTCCTCTCGAACCAGGTTTTGGTGCAGTGTAGGGACTTTGTACCTTTCCAATCAATTCTGTGGTATGTTTGGAGTGTGTGGTCAGAGAGGCCGGTTTTTGCAAAATGGAGGTATTTAATATGTCGTTTGTGTTCATCCTTCCTGATTGGGATGGTTCGTCCTGTTTCCCCTATGCATGGTATGTTACATGTGCATAATAATAATCATTTCAACACATGTGTTTTGTGTCCCTAAATTCTTAAATATGAATGCTGATCACCGTGTAACCTTAAAAGAAAGAGTCATCAACTACAATGAATCACAACTACAATCATCTGAACTAACACCACCAATTGCCCACCACTAGTATTTTCACAGACAATCACAAACATCCATGCCCACAGCGGGATTTGAACCTGCAGCCTTTTGGCTGGAGAGCAGATACGCTAACAGCTTGACCATCCAGGAATACTAAGGCAGCTAATGTCAACAGCCTCCATAAATCAGTAGACTTGTCACAAAGATACTACACAGAACAAAATTTGTTTACTCTTGGGTAAGGATTAAAACAAGAATATGATTCCTTTTCAAGTATAATATGATCCTATTTAAGTTTTGAAGATCAGTAAAATTCACGAGAATTGCTAAGACAAAAGCTCTTCAAAATACTACAATTACATTGTCTAAATAGAATATTAAGTTGAGCAATACATTCTGTATTTGTTTTGCAGGTCAGCAGTTAGAACTGAAAGAGGTACAGGAAAATAGTTTGATGTAAAATCATGTGTGAGACAAGCATGCACACTATCTCCACTGTTATTCATCACCTATATGGATCACATTATGAAGGAAAGTGGCATTAGGCCTGATATCAAAACTGGATATATTATTCAACTCAGCTCTTTACTTTATGCAGATGTTATAATCTTAAATAAATCCAGTACAAGCCTGCAGGATTCTAAACTGAATAACTGCTGAAACAAATGTGGTATGAAAATCGACAATAAAAATAGGCAGGAACATTGAGAACATCAGCTGCATCCTGAAATCTATAGAACAAGTAAAACATTTCCACTATTTAGGTACAATTATTAATGAAGAAAGAACAATTAATATCGAAATAAACAACAGATTAAGCAATTATGGTATGACAGAGTCAACTAAATAAATTCATATGGAATAAAAGAAATTAGTTAAAACACTAAATTAGCTGTATATAAGGCAATGTTCAAACCAATTTTAACTTATGGATCTGAGAGCCTGGTTAGAAAAAAAAAAAAAAACATTCATCAAAACAAAATATACAGTAAGAGCTTGGTTAATGCTCAAGAGATTATTATTATTATTGTATGGGTACCTCCATGGAGCCCAAAGACATCATGGGAGACCAAACTATCCACACAATCTATGAGCCGTGTCCAAAAAAAAGTAAGGTCCGTTCAGAATTGAACAGCAAATAAAATATAGGAGAGGTGTTGCATGTGTGGTAGCATGCAGTGATGGTGTGATACCGTTTTTGTTGGTGGAAAACAATAGTTCTGCAGAAAATTCACCAACAACTGTGTAAGGTTTACAGGCCTAATGTAATTAGTTACTGTAGGGTTTGGAAATAGTGTTGTTTGTTTAAATAAGGGTGCAATGCTCGCGATGAAGAGTGCAGTGGCCAGCCAAGTGTGGTGACAGAAGATTTGGTGGAAAAACAGTGAACACGAAAATTCGTGAGAATTGCCATTTCACAATCACATTTCACCGCCATGAGCATGGATGTTTGTGATTGTCTGTGAAAATACTAGTGGTGGTGTAGATGATGAAGGTAGTTGTGGTTGGTGAAGTGGTGGAGACGGAGAGTTGTAGAGTAGGTACCCTCCCTTGATGAGTCTTTGGACTCCCTGGAGATGTTACATAATAATAATAATATATCACCTTAACAGAATTCGAGAAGAAACATTAGCAAAACAAATGGGAAAGGACCAAAAAGAAGACCAAGATGGTTAAAGCAGTTAGAAGTGCCTTAGAAGAACAAAATATAAGCATAGCAGTACTAGATTCTGAGAGATAACTGACAACTAATTTGAAGGGAAATTATCGATGGGAAGTTGTAATAAGCATTATTATGGAAGCTTTTCATGCTGTATTATTACAGTATCCTGCACACACCCTTAGAGTACATATCAGGAATTTGATGATAATGAAAGAATAAGCAAAGTTGGTATGGTAGAGAATGAATGTTTGCTGGATAAGAGAGAAATTAGCCGAAACACTAAAGTAGGCACATATAGAAGATAAAGTTTAAACCAGTTTTAACTTAATATGAATGTTGGAAATAAACAGTTCATCAAAGACCAGAATTTACAGATATAAGAATTGTGAATAAAACTAGGATGTACCATATTTTCCGGTGTATAAGACGCTCCTATACATAAGATGCACCAAAGAAATTTAATACAATTTTCTGGAAAAAACCTAAAAAAAACTTTTACTGTAGGCGGAGGTTCAAAATGTCTTTCAGCTTCCCTATTCTCGTGTTCTGCATATTTTACAACCTGCAATTTGTAACTTGAAGTATATGAATGTCGCCTGTTTTTTTCCACCACTAAAATCTACAGGGAAATATCAAACTGAACACAAAATATCTCAACACGTCAACTCAATACTGATAAACATTGGTAACTGATTACTCAGATAAGATATTATGAAACTTGAATAGGGACTCCCGTTCTTAGCCAATGACGTGCTAGAAGTCACGTGAAGGTCACGCATCAATTTGATTGCACCATTAACCGCCTACAAAGATCTTGGAACATAAAAGGGAGTGCATATGACTTTGAAAAGAGGAAACAATCTTTACCTTCATTATATAAGATGCACCCTATTTTTAAGATGAATTTTTAAGGTAAAAAAGTGTGTCATATACACCAGAAAATACGGTAAGTTTGTTGTGGAGAGGTTTGCTTTGGTTTGATGACACAAGGCCAACCATGGTTGTGCTGTGCTAGTACTCAAGGTAATAAATAAACAGGATAAAAACCAGTATATATATATATATATAAAAACAAATGTAAAAAATTAATAACAACATACATAAATACACTGGGTAGTAAAGACTCATGTACAATAAGGTGAACTGATAAAACCAATATATAATATATTGGTTTATATATATGTGCATAATTTATATATGGCAATAAAAATTTATGATTTGTAAAAATTTAAAAATGGAAATAATTTTTGATGTATCTGCCAGAATACATAGAGCTCAGACTATGAACGTGAATAAAATAGTGACTGCACTCCTTAACAAAATGGGGACAGTCCATTAAAATATGAATGATGGCTGTAGAAAGTAAATTATAGTTGCCTGGTAATTATATTCTTGTTTAATCCTTTTCCAAATATATGCAAACAAAGTCTGTGTATGAAATATCATGACGACTAGGCTAGTGTGTGTGTGTGTGTGTGTGTGTATACAGAGAGGGGGGGGGTGGCTGATGACTTCACATCAACTGCCTTAGTATCCTATAATGCAAAGCATCAACATCTGTACACAAGTAGCCTAGTCATGAAGATACTTCACGCACAAACTTTATTTCATACACATGGAAGAGGGATTACACAAGAGTATAATTTGTTGGAAAGTATAATTTACTTTCTAAATAAGTGAAAAACTTCCTATATCTGTCTCTGATCTAGAGGAATTTAATAATAAGGATGATACACCCTTTTTTTACACATAAGTGAGAAATATGATTCAACCTTGAAACATTTGTGAGTATGGATCCAACTGACAAGACCTCAATAAAGGTTGAAACTAATCTAGGTAGTGACCCTCTCTTCATATGCATAAGCATTATGCACTTTCAAAAAGAAGTGTGCTTTGCATGATGGAATACTAAGCCAGCTGAGTCATCAGACTATGTACAAGTAGCCTAGTCATGAAGATACTTATATGCAAACTTTGGATAGAGAAGAAAACAGGTGATAAAACATAGACCTTCAAGTTGGTTAAGGGATTTTCCCATATTAATACAGAAAGAATTATAAAAAAAAGTAGATGGCAGGAACAAGAGGTAATATCTGGAATTTGTGTATGTGGTGAAAAGAGGCATAAGGAGTAGATTTTTTATGTGAAGTGTGGTTGGTGAGTAGACATGTCTATCATATTGACAGACATGTTGCTGAGAGGGCCTCCTATAATGAGTCTATAGATTCCATGGAAGGTACTGTAATAATAATGCACTTGGAAAAAAGGATTAAACAAAAGTAGAATTTCATGGCGAGTATAATGAATGATGGTTAATATGGTGTTACACAGCCCAGATTAACCATCATTCATTACTTCTCAATGGAAAGCCTGTATAAGATTTCGTGTTCCAGTAGATTCCTGGAACTCCGCATTCAATGTGTTGGCTGACGAATGGTGGTTTTTACATATTATCATCTGTAGTACCCTACAGTTGTGTTCGGTGAGTATGGTGAGTTGTCCACAAGTGTAGGTAACACTTGCAGTTAACTCCCTGCGCTTCCATCTTAGTATGGTATCACTGACTGTTGACTTGAGATGGGCCAATTTGTAAACAATTTACCAAACAAATAAGCCTGAGACATGGCATCCTATCACAACACTTCTTTCAAACATCGTCAGTTCCCTTTTTGCAGCCATTTCACCCAGACACAGTTTTGCTCACTTGGGAGCATCAAATTCCTCCAATTTATACCAGCTACAAACATGTGCCTCATTATATGGTACGATACACCTTGCCTGTGGGGGGGGGTATCCATTGAAATCTTTCCATGCAGCATATATATATGTTTTATATATTTATTCCCGCATATGAAGGGTACAAGAATATAAGAAGGTACAAGAATACACACATCAGTTGTGTGTGTGTGTTGGGGGGGGAGGTATATTATGAGAAGTGCTGTACCAGAGAACAGAAGTAGAAGGCCTAAATGACAATGAGGAGAAGCAGGCTCAGTGTGTTTGCATTTGTACTGAAAAGGGATGGTGGGGCAGCTGCTGCTTTTGCTTTAATTAATAGAAGCAAGTGGAGGAATGATCCTTGTCATTTCTCCATTTGTACCTCCACAGTCAATGGGACAGAAACCATGGAGGTACATGTAAATGAGACACAGGAGTGAAATCCTACATTTGCAAGATACAGGTTGAAATAAGTTTAGAAGAGAAAGGACATCTATGAGCTGAATTGTTCTCCTCAGGAAAGCATCAAGAATTTTTTGGAAAGTTTTAGGTACACCAATCCAAATGTGTGAACAGTATTCTAAGCATGGTAAATTTGGGATTCTGTATAAGATTAATAGTTGGATGGATGTAAAAGAGCATATTAAGTGGAAAAAGAATGCCTAATTTTTCAGAGGCTGAGGAAGCTATTGATGTGATGTAAAGGAGACACAGGAGCAAAACACTGCTTTTGCAAGATAAAGATGTTGATACAAAGTGAGATTAATATCAATCTCACTTTGAGATTGATATTAATCTCACTAAGAGATCTGATCTTGTCTTGTGATTTGTATATTACTGATGATAAGGAATCCTAGCTGAAATCTGTTTTGCAGGAGAAAAGCAGGATTGCATTCTGGTGGCATTCAAGGTGATCCAGTTATCCTTGCACCAGTGAAGGTTCACATGGAAATCAGAGTTCAAGGCACTGGTTGGAGATATCTTGAAGCTTTGGATGTCTGAGAACAACATGGTTTGCAAAAAGAGTAGAATGAATGCAGTGCACTATCTTAAACGAATCTGTGGATAGGATTAGTAGTGGAATGAGAGAGTAGGTCACTTATGTATAGGAAAAGAGAGGGCAGGCGATAGGCCACAGCCTTGGGGAACTTGGTGGCAAAGCATGAAGAGGGTGCTGTCCACTTTGACATGCAGCAAATAACCAGAGAAAAAGCTAGCTATCCAGTTACAGAAGATGGCAGGTGTTAGACCTAAGGCAGGCAGTTTATTAAGGACTCAATCCTATATACATTTAAAATGTAGAAATATCAAGGACAACACATGATTATCTGAACCTTTCCATGGAAAGTTTTCAGTGGCAGATGATGTAAACTCTGAGATCAGCTGTGGATCTAGATTGGCAGAATCCATACTGGTGGTCACCAGTGGCATATTTAGGTATTTCCCGCCCCTAGGCCCACAGAAAGTGCCGCCCTCCCATATTTAATGAACATATTGATTTACATGCATAACCTATTTATATCGTAAATTCGTAATATAAATATAATTACAAAAATGAGAGCCTGGAAATTTCTGCTGACCTTCAAAATTTGCCACTCTAGGCCCGGGCCTATACCTAAATACGCCATGGTGGTCACTAATTAGCTGGTAAGCCTCTAAATAGTGGAGAAGTTGATTACTGATAACCTCTGTTATTTTGGATAGGTGATAGAAATTAGCTGGTAGTTGGATGGTAGGGCTTTATCTCCTGTTTTTGGAACAGGTGAATATATGTTTCCATGTGTTGGGATAAGAGAAAACTGAGTATAGAAAATTGAAGAGTCGGTATAGAGAATAGGTCTCTCTGGAACACAACATTTGAAAATACAACTGGAGAGAGATGCCATCAGGACCAGAAGACTTTTACCTAAGTTATTTCGTATTTTTCTTATGTCTTTTTGCTGAACAAACTATAGGAGGCACATGGTGTTCAGTTATAAGGTAGGAGACAATGTGCCTTCACCATCTAAAGCAAGAGTCAGAGGATCAGGTCAGCTTTATCTTGAGTTGCTGTTACAGTAGTACCAACTGGATGAGAGAGAGAGAGAGAGGTTTTACCTCTCTCTCTCTTTGTGATGGCCTTTGCAAGGGACCAGAAAGCATGATATCTATTTGGACAAGAGGCGAGTTTTCTATTATTGATCTTTATGAAGTTGGATTTGAATTTGCTGATGGCTGTTTTATATTTATGGCATGCTTCAGCAGAATACAAAGCTGGAGTTCTTGTTACTAGCCTCCTGTGATAAGCTGAGATTTATAAAATTCAACTGCTTTCATACATCTTCTGATGAACCAAGGATTGGAGAGTAGATGAGAATTTTGGGTAAAATGGGAGAATGAAGGCCTTCATGACAGTGAAGATAATTTCTATGCCTCACTCAGTACAAGTATCTGGGTCAGAAGAGTGGAAGCAATAACTAGACCCAAGGGAGAGTCGTAATTCCAGAGGTCATCATATGTGGTACCATGAGAAGCTAAAGGACACAAGATTGAGTATATTTATGAGGTAGGACATTCTACTTGAAGGGAAACCTGCATAAGATTGTAATCTGAGATGCCAAGGGAAGGTGACCTCTATGGTGTATCTGGAAGGTGAAATGATTACAAACAAGATCAAGGATATTGTGAAAGTGGAGAGAGTTATCAGAAATTTCAACAGATGGATGTACAATTTGCATTAGGTCATTGCTTACAGCAAATTTTAACAATGCTTACTTAGGCTGTAACAAAAAAAAATAATGTTGATACTATAGGTACTCTTTCAAACATGGAGATAATCTTCTTGAATGGCAAACATACAACTGCTGTTCACAACCAATGTCTCCCTAGCTTCCAAAAAACTAGGATTTCTCTTTTGTGCAGATGTTACTTCACCTCCAAAAACAATCATTAGCCTAATACAAATCAGAAATCGGCCCAGCTAAGAGCTTCCTAAAAATACTTGACTCATTACAGAAGAGGGAAATCAGACTGATTAATAACCCAACTCACTCCACCCACTACCACACAGGCATCTGGTTTCTAATATGCGTGTTCTATAAATATTTCCATGACAAATGTTCATATGAAAGAGCACCAATAATTCCCTAACCCTGTACTAAATGCGTTGAAACAAGTGGAAATGCCACACAACATCTCTTTACAGTACAACTCAAAATCCACAGAACAAGTTTCTTTTCCTGCCTACTGCTATATTAAGGAACAGTCTTCTACCTTATCTGCTTTCCAAGAAATACAATATATAGGCTTTTAAATCAAATGTAAATAAGTTTCTCCTTTCCCAACCCACTACCCATACATGGTACTGATGTACTATAGGTTGATGAACAATCCTCTCATGTAAGGGCTCAACATAAAAATAAAATAAATAAAAAATCAAGTAGAATAATGTAGGACGACATTAAAAATGAGACTTATCTATGCATATGATGCCACAAAAGATTTTCTACAAAAGAAACAAAGCAGAGAGGACAATCTAATAAAAAAAAGAAAGTTCTTACTAGAGACCTAAGCAACAAAACAGGAAAAGTACACCAGACATATGAAAATGTTTGATGAAAATTTTGAAAATAAAAAGAAGAGCTAATAATAATGGTAAATAGCTGCCAAGTTTCTGTTCAGGACATGGACTAGTGTCACCACAAATACCATGTTCCAACATAAAGATGTGTGCAAACTGATGTGGAGAAAATGCACAAGAAAAATCTTACTGTTATTGTTGATAGCAATATCTTTCACTAGTTCAGGATACAAGTCTATACAGGGATTTGAAATAAGAAATGATTAATTTTTAAGCTTTGAACAGGTTAAAAATGAATATCACATTGAGGGGGGAAAAAATAAGTAGGCAATTTTTAAAAAAGATTAAAGGCAAGCAATTTTAAAGTCTCCAGTCCAGTTCAAACTGAAATTTCAACTGTAGGCTCAAATAAATATTAAATCAAAAATGAACGAGCTTCAAAACAAGAAAACCAAACCTTAGAAACTCAGCAGCAAAGTTTGAAGAAAACACTGATTCAATAGAGAGGTACATATTCAGTTGTCTGAAATTATAGAAAAATGCAGACTTCACAGTAGACTCAAGGAATTAAAGAAGCAGGCCAAGAGATTTAAAAGATGATGAGATAGTTCCATTGAATAAAGGTGGCTCCAAGACAGAGATAGAAAACTACAGACCAATTAATATCAGGGGTGGTTATTAAAGTATTAGAAAAGTTGGTTCAAGGCAAAATCCAACTGAGAGGTAGACAGGGGTGTGATACTCTATAGGGGACAGCATGGCTTTGTAAAGGGTATCTTAGTAATTTATTTACATTTTATAATAAAACTAGGGGGCTCCACCCCCTGATACCTACGGCACCCCCCCCATGTTCCTGACTGGTAGGCCACTTCTTGAATTCTGATGACTCGAATTTTGAAGACTCAACACTCAGGGTAGCCTCTGAGTTTCAAAATGTTTCCAATAACTTAACAAAAAACGTGACACAGAAATGTTTCACAAAAACATTACATAAAAAGGCTTATCATTTCATTTTATATTATAGAGTAGATGACAGCATTTGACAGAATACCACATGGAAAACTACTACAAAAGTTGGAGCAAATAGGAATGGATATGAATATGAAGCTAATAGCATGAATCGGGGGGGGGGGGGGGTGACATCAGAGAGTACCATATGTAGGAATATGTAGTGGAATATAGGAGAATGATGGTGACTAGGATTCTGTACCAGGACCACTACTCTTTAATTTGTATACTGACATTGGGAAAGATTTAAGAGGGGATATCCAGTTGTTTGCTAATGATGCAAAACTGAGAAAAGCAACAGTTGATGTAGATATCCTGCAGGATGATTTAAATAAATTAGCATTGTGGGAAAAGGATGACAAATGTCCATTTAATGTTGCAAAACATAAGTTAATATACTTTGGGTTTAAAATTTTGCATACAGTGTATTATACTGATGGTACTGGATTGACTGCATGCTATTCGCTCCATAGGAATGGAGCGAATAGCATGCAGTCTGGAAGAATAGGGCACTGTGGAGACAGATGAGTGGAGATAATCAGTTATATGAGGAGTACAAAGAGAAAGCAAGAAAAGTAACTCACTTAGTAAAGGTAGCAAAATTGCAACATGAGCAGCAGTTAACAAATGATGCTAAAAGAAATTCTAGGAAGGCAGTATTCAAATATCAATTAATACCAAGTTTTTTCAATATGTGGTTAGTAGAAGGAAGAATAATTATGGAAGGATGATGTAGGTCAGTGATAACGGGAGAATGATAAACACTGAGAAGGAGGTGCTTAATGAGCAGTTCATTAAAGTATTCCATTCTTGAGATTGTAACATAATGCAGAACTTGAGAGCAATAGGAATCGGGGAGGAACCACTGATGGTGAGTGAGAAGGAGTAAACTTGAGGAATTGAGTAAACATGATGTCAACAAGGACATGGGAATTGATAGGGGTGTGATACTCTATAGCAGGCAGCACAGCTTTGTAAAGGATAAGTCCTATCTTAGTAATTTATTTACATTTTATGATAAAATGATAGCATTTGACAGAATACCACATGGAAAAATACTACAAAAGTTGGAGCGAACAGGAATGGATATGAAGCTAATATCATGAATGGGGGGGGGGGGGAGAACACCAAAGAGTAGTATATGTAGGAATATGTAGTGGAATATAGGAGAATGATGGAGGGTTCTGTACCAGGACCACTACTCTTTAATTTGTATACTGACATTGGGAAAGATTTAAGAGGAGATATCCCCTCTTAAATCTTGGTATTAATTGGTATTTGCATACTGCCTTCCTAGGATTTCTTTTAGCATCATTTGTTAACTGCTGCTCATGTTGCAATTTTGCTACCCTTACTAAGTGAGTTACTTTTCTTGCTTTCCCTTTGTACTCCGCTTGTGTTGAGGGAATATTCCATGGAGTTAGCATCTTTAAAATTCATTTTTAATATGAGTCTTAGATTAGTCCATTTTCCAAAGGAGTGAAAAGATGGCAAAATTGTTCAGCTTCATAAAGGGGCTGATAAGACTAAGATTTTGAATTATAGGCCAATCTACTTGTCTGGAGTTGTAGTCAAGGTGTTGGAGAAGCTAGTAAGGACTAGGATTAAGAACTGGGTGGACAGTAGTAAAATTCTCTTCAATGGACAGCATGAGTTTGCTAAAGGAAGATTGTGTTTTAGCAATCTGCTTACTACAAGGTGGTGAATACATTGGATGGGGGTGGATACATATACAGTAGCATATTTAGATTTTTGCAGAGGATCTTGATAGATTGCCACATGACAGACTAGTAGTTAAATTGGAATGGATGAGGGAGGGGGAGGTAGATGAGTGCATTGGATTGAAGATTGGCTGTCTGATATGTATCAGCAAGTTGTGTATGGGAGGAGTGATATCCGAGATGAAAATCACTAGCCCCAGGAACTTGTTTTGGGGCCATTGTTGTTTAATTTGTATGTAAATTATTGAAAAGGGCTTAAATGATGATATACTGTTGTTTGCAGATGATGCAAAGTTGGGGAGAGTTATGAGAAGTACAGCAGATATTGTGGCTTTGCAAGAGGACCTAACAGACTGTCTGAATGGGGAAGTGTGTGGGGATGTCAGTTTAATGTTGCAAAGTGTAAGGTTTTAAAATTTGGAAAACAAAGAAGGGATGCAGAGTATAGGACTGGTAAGGATATTTTAGAGAAGGTGGAGGAGATGAAAGATTTGGGGGTTATGATGGATAGAGACTTGAAATTTCATGGACATTTGGCTAAAATTGTGATGACAACAGAGCAGATTATGGGAATGATGCAGAAAACAAACACTGACATGTAGAAGTAAGGATAAGATTCCATTGCACAAGACCTTAATCAGGCTGCATATGAATTACACAGATTTGGTTTCCAGGTTTTCAAAAGGACGATGAGATGCTAGAGAGGATTCAGAGATGATTGACTAAGTTGATTTCTGGTCTCTGGAATGTAGAATATGAGGATAGATTGAAAAAGTGCAAATAACAGGGCCTAGTGGATAGAAGGAAGAGGGGAGACATGATCAAAACATATAAACTAGTAATGGGTAATTACCAGATTAGAGTGGATGAGATTTTTCATAGAATATCTGGAGATAGGAGGAGAACAAGAGACCATACCTGGAAGTAGTATAAGGTGGGTGTGAGCAAGGGAGTAAGGATTATATTTTTTTGCATGGAGATTGGTAGGTGATTGCAATGCGTTGCCTGAGTGTGGTAAGTGCAGGGACAGTGAATGCATTAGATGAGGTAACGATGAGCTGTGCATGTGAAAGTGGGGCCTCCCATGATGAGTCTCTTGACTTCATGGAGGTCTGTTGATGATAATAATGTCAGAGAGTTGAAGTTCAGAGGGAATATTGCAAAAGTTGGTAAAATAGCTCGAAGAATTACTTGGATGTCAAAAAACATGCTAACAAGTAAAAATAGGGAAGTTATTATCCCTCTTTATAATGCTATGATTCGTCCACATCTTTGTCACCTGGGTTTCTTCGGGACCGGGAGGTGGTAGAGAAGATTCAGAGATGAGTGACTAAGATTTAGTGACAGGTTGAGGGTTTGTGAGTTAAAGTTTATCTAATCGACAGAAAAGAGGAGACATGATAGGAACTTTTATGATATTAAACGGATTTATAATATTGATGCAAAGGAAATGTTTCAGTATATGACAAATAGAGAACAAGGGGCCATATGTGCAAGTTGTGTAGGAGTAGTTAATAGGAGTGTGCAGAGTAGATTTTTTTGGATGGAAGGTGGTGAGTGAGTGTAATGGATTGACAAATTTAGTTGTGAGTGCCCTAACAGTGAATGAGTTTAAAGAGCGGTATGATAAGGAGCGGTTTATGTTTATGATAATTAGCTTGAGTCTCTGGACTCCATGGAGATACTGTACAATAATAATGAGCTACTTATCACAAGATTTGTTCTATATTAAACATTTTATTTTTCCTTATATAATTTATGTATACAGGAAATTCATCAGTGAATTATGCTTATTAAACACATGTTCTTCAACAAGTGCATTCTGAAAGACAAAAACCCTACCACCTTTATATGTGATAGCCTAAATGACCTGCAGTTAAAAATGAACTTATAATACTTTTAACTGCAAGAGGATCTCACTAACTTCTGTTGTCGATACTAACTGTGTTATGAATGAAAACTAGTTATCTGAGTAGCCTTCTGCAACTTCAAGTACGTTTTCTAACACACCCCCTTAAAAAAAAAAATTCTTCACCCTTCTCCATAAAATAAAAGTAATCCACTTTTTTAAAAAAAACTTCGTAATACGAAGATAGGTCTCAATACATCTGCTAACGGTATGCTAATTCGTTTGCACATTAAAATAGCCTACTTTGGATCTTATTCTTACGGATCGTGCATTTCCAATTTATCACTGCACAGTGATTACGTTTTAATACTAACGTGATTAGCAATACTAAGTAAACCTAGAGGAAATGGAACAAGGTCACGTGACTTACTTGTAAACACAAATCGAAATCTGCACACTCTGCACATTTTACTCTGACACCACTTATATCCTGCTGGCAATAATTACAGTGATATTTTACGATAAAACCTACAAAAGATTAAATGATACACGAATTAATGGCAAATTCTTTACTATCAGTATACTATCATTTAAAATTACAAGCATATAAACATTGAATTATAATATTCCTTCACTCACCAGACATCCTCATAACTTGTACTACGTCAATGACGTCATTTCTGAATTATTCCCTTCTGAGTAATCCAAGAGACAAACTTCCCAGCCAATGATCTCCTCCGCTAAACTCTATTGGAAACAAGTGGCAGGGATGAAAACCAACGAAAGATATGTTATGCTCTATAACTGAATGTCACTGTTTAAGACAAGTTTCCCGAACTTAATCCATTTGTTTTTTTATTTGCACTTTGTTCAACTTTCAAGTATGCTTACTTGTTAGTGATGTTCTGAAACGTGTAAGCCGTACTACCGAATTCGCAAATATGCAATGCAGTCGAATTGCAACAGCATACAGAAATAATTAACAATGTAATTAATAGTAATCAATTTTTTTTTCTTATGTGACCCTTATTATCGGCACAATTTCCCCCCCACCACCACCCCACTCCAATGAGTCTCGAAATCAGTTGAGATGAGTCTTTTGACTCCATGAAGATCTAGTTATTTATTTATTTAACAATAAATTCATTTAAATTCAAAAACACATACAACGCAATACATTCCATCAAGATTCTGCATGAGAAAAATATAGTGATTCAATTTCCAAATTCAATACCAATTTTCAACAGTAGCCTTTTGACCTTCACCCTTTCACACCATAAAAAATGCTCTAGTTAAAATACCCGAAGTTGAAATGAATACGAAACAGTAATCCTTCTTTAGCCGTGGGCACACGTATTTATTATTATCCGTGACACCTCCAAGGAGTCCAAAGACTCATTCCTCGATGAGTCCAAAGACACCTGTTCTACAATTCTTCGTCACCACCAACTACTACACCAAACCGCTACTACCATCAGCATCTGCGCCAATGCCATCTACCACCGCCACCAATACTAGTATTTTTATCTGTAATTGCGTGTGTTCTAAAGGTCGATTTGTCTGTATGCAGGATGAAAAACCGAGTTTCCAGGAGAAAAAACCCTGCTAATTTTGTATGAAATAGGCTAACTTACCTTCAATTGAAAAAAAAAAACATATAATGCCTTAGTATGTAGTAAGTACAGTATGTATAGTAATAATATAGTAAGTATACTATGTAGAAAAGGATTAACACCAGGTATAAAATTTTTTATATCTTTAACGTATATGACACCCAAAGTAAAAAACTTTCTACAATTTACATTTGGATTTCTTTAATTTTTCGATTCACTTAGAACGTTAATTTTTTACACTATTAAATCACATATTATGCACAGCCCCCCCCCCCACAAAAAAAACTGCTCTTTGTTAAAACGTATCTTTGGTTTTTCCACTACATGTCATGTTGAAATAATTTTTTATCCGAGGTGTTATGTAGCTGAAGAAACACATTATTAGGTTCAATTCTAGTCGCCAACCAAAAAAAGGTTATTATTCAAGAACACTTTTCCTTTCAGCCATGCAGCTTAAAATCGAATAACTCACACTATTACAAACAGTAACACAAGTGTTATGGTTTAAGGCAACACGGTGAAAGCAGTTGTATACATACTCTCCTCTCTCTCTCTCTCTCCCTCCTGAAAAAATTTGTTTCATTTCTACTTTGATCTTGCTATTAGCAAAACTTTAAAGAATAAAGACTGTCTCCCGTCTTCTGAAAGATAGGACCAAGCACCTCTGCCTGCACCCTTTGAGTAATAATAGGCGAAACAATATTTAAATTACTATTGCTACTACTACTAACAATAATAATCAGCTAAACAATAATAATAACTAAAAAATTTTTAAATGAACAATAATACCTGCAACTCCAGACAGCCATGTAACCATTGAAGAAGGCAACATACTCGTATCATGCACACTATCTTTGATACATTTCTTGAATTCATTTACTCTACCTATGCTCAAGGTAATCCCAACGGCATTCACTCTACGAGAGAAAACTCTAACTCGTTGTTGCTTAAGAGCTACTTGTATTGTACAGTTTAACAAAGTAATGCAATAACACAGGAAAAAGAGTGAATAATATATTTAAGAGCAAAATATTTCAATTTGGAAATCTGATGTAATCATCAGACATCAGGCAGTTTGAATACAAAATAAAATACAAACACTGAATTGATGTTGCACATTGAATCATACAAAATGATAACAAAGGAAAATTTGTATTATTATTATTATTATTATTATTATTATATTGTTAATGACGAGTGATTAATCTTAGGTTTTGACAATGGAGTAAACTTGAATCTTATCCGATCATATCTTTAAACGATCATTCGAACTTACGCAGCAACAAGGGAGCAAAAGTGTTTTAAGATCATAGAATATAATTCCGCTAACTCTTTTTATTACGTTAGTATGAGTAGGCAAGCTCGTTTTATACTATTTTACTTTGGGAGACTGAGGGGAAATTCAATCTCCACTGGGAACCAATCAGAGATAGCTGGCACAATATTACACTAATACACTCCAGGACAGTAACTCCATTCCGTGACAGGCAAAATCTGCCACCAGGCAGAACCTCTCTACTCCCCAGGAAGCAAGCCCAATGTCAAACATTGTTAAAATTCATCAGTAGGAGCGAGATCCACAACAGACACCAAGTGAATTGATAACTATTCTGGTAAGATAGATTGATTGAACCTGTGGTCATTTATCCCTCTGTCTGATCTGCAACGAAATTTCTGGGTTAAGAAATAATATTATTCAGCATCCATTATGGGCTATTCACTACCGGATTTAAGGGGAAAGAAGGAATTTTTCATTTCTTTCCCCTTAAACATACTTGGTTGGTATGGGTTTTAGGATGATTTTTCTCAGATAATTATATAGTTCACCGCTAGATAGTAGTAATAACGGGCTAGGAATATTATCGAGCCTTTGACTCGCCCAGTTTGGGCGAGTCAAAGGCTCGATAAAACCTTCTGACGGTGGGTTTTAAAAACGTACTCGTTCATTATGGTTTGGGGAAATTTGCGTTTTGCAGGATCATGCTCAATATAGTCTACTGCTTTGCGAATTAGTGGAGCAGGGTAGATAGCAGCATTTACAAAGAATTCTGAAGCCTTTTCGCATAAGAAAGCTTTGATGTCAGGGACATCGGCTTCTCGGAGAAGCTGTACATTTTTACGAACCATGGTGCGTTAAATGCTATTTGTAAACATGTGTGTTCGATTGTCTGTAGTTTGCTAATGTTGAAATCTGCTGCATTACTTCAAGAGGGTGCGCCATATAAGGACTGTCCTGATCCGCATCTTGTAAAATAGATTTGAGCTCTTTGCTTAGCTGGCTAGGACGATTCAGTAACATATATAGCTGTCCTATTTGCATATTAGCTTTTCAACTGATATGATCGATATGAGTTGCAAAGCCTTTATGTAATTGTAGCCTTTGGCTACTGGTTGACATGCAATGAGAGTTTCAAACATGGCAACTTGATCATCTGAGGACACTCATCTTCTTGAGAATAGCATTGCAGTGCTCTTATCCACATTAACATCAATTAGCCATTTTTTGAACGAATGTTCTAGCACTGAGACAGCGTCATGGAGTTTGTCAGTTTCCATGTAGGTAGCAAGGAGCAGAGCAATCTCGCACTCCATTATGATGTGAACAGTGCGTGGAATTTCAGCCACACAGAGAGCCGATGTGATAGCAGGGAGCCCAGGGGGGTAATGTAATTCCTTGTAGATTGACCATGAGTTTGCGATCGCTGAGGGTACGATTTGGTACGTTTGACGAGTCCAAGTGGAAATTTGGCTTGCAGGAAATTGAAAACAAGCCAGTTGTGCAATATTTTTTCCAGTGCCTTCAATGCACATGTAGATCATCCCTGTGTGCTGCTTTCAGTTGAACCTTATGATGATGTTTTCCACGACTCTGAGAACTTGTTACTCTGTGAAGTGGTTCACCCCAAATCCAAATTGTTCATCTGGGATGAGATTTAATTCTTTAGTGTGACGTCTGAAGTCTTATTAGTATTACCCTCTCAGATTTTTCCTAGGCAGAAAATCAGGCTGATTGGGTGATAGTTTTTGGGAAGGTGTGATGCTATTCCTGATTTGGGGATTAGGATTACATCTGCTACTTTTCATCGTGCAGGAAATCAATGATATCATAATATTGCATTAATAATAGCAACAATGTGCATTATGGTTTTATTTGCCAGGCATTTGATGATTTTGCTAGAAATCCCAACTGGGCATGGTGCTTTCCTATTCTTAAGTTTGGTGATGATTTCACATATCTCAGCAGGTGATATCAGTTGGATGGGGTTCATGTACTCTTTGCGTTTTAGCGGTACAGGGTACTCAGCTGTACTTCACTGATCTATATCAGCATGAGTGTAGTTTGGACTACAATGTTTCTCTAAGCTGTCGGTAAAAGGTTCAACTTTGTCTGCAACACGGTGAATAACACCACGTTTACCTGGATTGGTGGGAGAGATATCGGGTCTGTGCGTAGAGCTTTTTCATTTTATAAATAATTTTCCATTTTCCAGATCGTCTTCTTCTCTGCGTTTAACTACCGCAGTTTTCTCTTAAGTCTGACACTTAAGAGAAACTCCAACTGTTGATTTCGATACTTTTTAAGCGATATAGGATTTTCTTTTTAGCTGTCGGTGTACTAGGGTTAGCATTATGTGGTATAGTCGCCTGATCTTTTCGCAGATCAGATTTTGCATCTCATCCAGAAGTCGGCTGTTGTTTGTGTGTGATACATCCACTGTGGCAGTGTTATCTGTTTTTCTAAGCTCAGAATTGAGGGGATTTTTTCCTTTCAGTTGATGCCAAGAACTGGGCCAATAAATACATGCAGAACGGTCATTTATACAGTTGATAGCTGGGACTCGATTGGGATATTTTCATGTTGTAAGCTTAGTTGTAGTAAATCTGGGTTGTGGTCAAAGGTGAGGTCGTCCATCGCACTCGTTTGGAATTGATGCGGGATATTTTGTAGTATCGCTTTTTTTTTACATCAGAAAGTCCTGCCATATTGTAATAGGTGGGTTTTGGAGGTCCTATGATCATTTTTGTTTCTGGTGGCAGCTGAAGTTATTGAGGATTCTACCGTTTCGATTTGCAGTTCTGCTGTTCCAGGCTCAGTGCTTTGCGTTCAGGTTTCTGCTACTAGCACTCAGATCTCTGCTTCCTCTGTGTCTAGAATTTCAGTCGTCTCCTTCCAGCAACTGTGGGATTGGGAAGTATATATGGAATATATTCTGAACCTCACTCCCGTGATTTCTATGTTGGTTGTGACAAAATTTACAATTTGATTTTGTTCTATATCGAGTTTGACAAATATAGCTGTACACCCCCTTCCTCTGGCGTTGGTCTGTCATTGCGGAATACAGCATAATGCCTGAGCTTTGGGTTGTCGGCTGGTCGAAAGTCCGTTTCGCTTAAATGGATTACCTAAGCACTATAACGTGTCATATATTCTTGTAGATGGTGCGTTTTGTTTCCTATAGCATTAGCATTCCAGAACACAATCTATAGAGTTGGGCCTTCTATGATTGTTAACCATAATCTAGTACAGTAAGAATTTGTGTGTGTTTGTGAGATACAAACACAAATTCGTCCGGAGTATCTGCAACAACTGCAGATTTCCTGCATTTGGTTGCATTTTCCTGGAGGTTTTGAGGTCATCCCTTTGCATACCTGACAGCACGACTTTCAGTGGTTTGTTGTGCTGTTGGGGGATTATCAGCATTTCCTGTGGGTGGCTGTAGAGTTGTTGCTAGGGTTTTAAGGTTTTCTTTTGTTGATTATTTGGGTGGCCAAGTATTGCTCGGCCACCTAATAATCAATAATTCTTTCTCCAGTAGTTGGAGAAATGTGGTTTAACGCAGTTGGAACATTTAACTGGCTATGTTTTAGATTTTGTGCAAGAAGCTCTTGCGTAATTTTCTCCACATTTAACGCAGCAGAAATCTGCCTTGCAGCAGTGCTGCGTTAAATTCCTGCAGGGAAATCTGTATAATCCACAACAGAACCAAGGGGAATTCCTTTCTAGTAAATCTTGGGCAAATCATAAACGTGTGGGATTCGGAGTTCAGAAAAAAAAGAAAAGAAAAAAAAAGGATTTATGTTTGTACACCTCTTCACTTTATGAGGAAACTCATGTGGATGTGAAGGAAGTACTAGAGCTGTTGCGCAAATTGAATAGGAATTCTGCAATAAGAACTGTTGGGATATCAGCATGTTCAGCTGAGGTGACTTATTCTTTTGACCAGGCTATACGATTTGAATCCGAACAGGGATGATTCCACAGGAGTGGAAAGAATGAATAGTAATCACACATTGCACAAGCGTGGTTCAAAGACCGATGTATCCAACTAGTTAGCAATCAGTATCTCAGGAGTTGCTGAAAATCTTGAAAAGGTTGGTCAGGGCTCGCGTTCAGAAATGGATTGATAAAGAAACTCTACTTTACAATAAACAGCTTGGGTTTACTAAGGGAAGGTCATGTTTTAGAAACTTACTCACATTCTATAATAATGTTACCATTGAACTAGACAACGGGAATTGATACACCATGATACTTTTGGACGTTGCTAAGGCTTTTGCAGAATACAGCATGGAATACTGTTGCGTAAGCTAGATATGTGGGCGTGGATATGACGATAGCTGACTGACATCAAAAAGTGGGATGTGAGTCTACATTACGGTGGTCTCCAAACTTTTCACCGTGAGGGCCACATTGGGTACTTCAGCACTGTTCAGCGGGCCGTAGTAATAAAAACTCTAGAACTAGATATATGAGTTTTATTGAAAGCAGATAAAAACTGATTACAGAGTATGTGAGATTAAATTATCGTATATTAATGATAACGAACACTATCAGCAAATTTTTGCTAGTCGTTAGTTTTTCACCGAATATACACAGACAATTTACATGTAACTTTTTTTAATTTCGTATAACTTCGAGTTTTTTGTAAATGAATACAGATCGGGAACTTTTGTTTTTATTTCGTTTTTTGCTCGTTAGTTCATTTTAACCGTGTTTTTACCGATTTCAGTGTTCTTATTTCGTGCGACATAAATTTTTTTTTTGTTAATAAAAAAGTTTATTCGGATGTAACCGAATAAATTTAACCGACCTTTTACAGTTAGAAAGACCGTATACGGGAATATATTTTGAACACAATTTTAATTAATGCATTTGAAATCTATCAACATCCCGTGTTTTTTTTGTTATTTTTTGCGGATTCTTATTAAAAAATTAGTCTAATTGGCGGGACGGATAAAATCATATCGCGGGCCGCATCTGACCTGCGGGCCGTAGTTTGGAGACCCCTGGCTCTACAAGAAGGTAACCAGTGGTGTACCACAAAGATCAGTACTTAATCCATTGTTATTCCATCCATACATTAATGACATTAGGAAGAATTTCGCAGGCAGTAACAGTGATTTACTGATTATCCAGTATTATGCAGTACTTGCAGAATAATTTGAATACGCTCGAATTGTGGGCATATGAAAATAGCTGTCATTTCAGTGCTAAAAAAATCAAATTCATGCACTTCGGTGTGATTCGATATCCAATGTCTTATTATACTGGTGTCCACATGGTTAGCCTAGTGGCTTTGCAACCATATGCAACCTGGGGAAGGAGTGTCCTAGATTCGATTCCCGTTGCCGACGAGAGGAGCTTAAGGATCTTCCTCAGCCATAGTCAAGTTAGTCGATCCTGGGCGTGGACAGCAGGGTCCCCCCCCCCTCCAGTTTATCTGGGGTTTTTCATCCTGCAAGCAGGCAAACCGGCCCTGTGAACACACACGGATCTACAGCCATAAATACTTAACCCCCATGAGGGGCTCACCTCGCCCCAATAGGGATGGGGGAGAAAAGGGAGGAAACTCCATATGAATAAATAAAATTATACTGGTGGGATTATGCTTGGAAAAAACTGATGAGGTTAGGGATCTTGGAGTTTTAATTGACAAGAAGTTGAAATTCAAAGGTCATATCGCAAAAATTGTAAATACAACTCAGAGAATAATCGCAATGCTGAAACGAACCTTGACATGTAAAAATAAAGAAGTCGCTTTGCCTCTTTACAAGGCTTTGATAAAACCTCACTTCGATTATTGCATGAAGGTCTAGTTTCCACAGTGATTCTGATACAGTGAAGAGATTGTGCAAAGAGAGTGTCAAAAATGATATCAGGATTGTGGAATACTGATTATGAAGACAGATCGAGAATTTGTAAGCTGCAAATAGGAGAAAGAGGAGTTGATATGCTTGAAACTTCTGAAAGGGTTATAGAGAATTTCAATAGATGGAATTTTTCATTTTATGGGGGGTGAGAAAGAAAGTGAGGGCATCCATTGAAGTTGAGAATGAGAATTAATGCTGTCAAGAAAGGGGGTTAGGGGTAGATTTTTCTCTCATTCCAATCACACACTACTCATAGAGAGTAGTGCATGATTGGAATGAATTGCCATTTGATGTTGTGTGGTCAAATAGCATGAATGAATTCAAGAACAGTTATAGCAGCTGGTGCGAATAATATGGCCTCCCTTGATGAGTTCCTGACTCCCTGGAGGTCTCTCTTAGCCCGGCGCTGGTCAGGCAGGAAAATGTAACAAAAGTAGTAAGATGGTGTCCCACAGACCCACCCAAACAATGTAGTGTATATAGAAATCCATATCTTTTAAATCAATATTAGTGGATTCTTCCTCACAGTCTTGTTCTGTATCAGACTCATGGTTACTGACTAATTCTAAATCAATTTCACTATCATCTCCGCTAAATGGCTCCTAGTCTGGCAAAGTGTCATCTATAAGTTGATGTAACCTCTGTTCTTTCTGCTCATAATTCATCTGGTAAAAAAAGATATTCTCAAAATACCCCTCTAAATATTTACAAAAACGTATCTGTTTATAGTTGGTATGTAAAAATATAGAAGACACAGCAGTAACGATAATATTTTAGTAGAATATACATGAAAACATCTTACATTTCGGATGTTAATATAGTCACACTTTTGGTAAGGTGAGGTTTGGTGGATCCCAGCATACTTTACACCTCTGCACACTAAACTTGCTTGCGTGCAACAGCCTGTTGTCTATGGCGTCGAGTAATGGGTTCTGGAAGGAGATGCTATACTGAGGCATGACTCACTACCACGCATTGTTAAAAAGTTAAGTCAATTTAAAATTTTTGGGTCTGTGATACCCCGCCTTATTAACACCAGATTAATAATAAATAAATAATAAGCGATCGCCTTTTATTCCTGTATAGGGAGTAGGCGAGGCGTTTAAATCCTATCTAGCTTTTGGAGACTGAGTGAGCAGTTCAGTCTCCACCATAGCCAATCAAAGATAGCTATTCCATTTCTATCATTAATTATATGAGGCCACCGATGAAGACACTGGCAAAAAAGTGTTGCCATCTCTTGGTACCTAACCCTAACAGGATATGTTACTGTCTGAAACAATGTTGGTTCTACAGTCGATTTTCTTGATTTTACAGGATGAAAAACCCGAGTTACCAGGAGAAAAAAACCTGCTTTTCCGTACAAGGGATCAATTAACTCGGGAACCGGTCGAAGAAAGGCTTAGAAAAAAGTTCCCCCACTTGGAGACATGACCTGATCTTTAAGTCTATCTTCGGGTGCCCTAATGCAGAGGATGCATCACTTCCAACGAACTACACAGGCTCATTAATCATCATCATAATAATAATATCCGCAATAAAATGGGAGACTTCATCTAATAGTGAGTAAACTTCTCTGAGCTGACCATTGGTGGGATTGAGGTCAAGTTCCTGGTTAGTGGATCGGTAATGTAACAAGAGACATTTTCCTTTGGTATTCTGTGGAGCACTGGCATAGCTAGAGCTTTTGCAGCCTGGGGAGGTTCTTGAGTTTGCCACCCCTCTCAATGCACGCCAAAAATACTACAAAAAGTCAAAACGACGTATAGGGAAATAAATTAAAACACTATTTTTGAAGTAAAACTTTAATTCCAACATTCCATTTTTTTTAAATGTTTTTTCTAATGTTATTTTTTTTGCTTTTCTGTCAGCAAAATCATCGGTGACATTGTCGAAGTCTATTTTCACTCAATTGCTGTGCTATAGAGAATATGGCAAGATTTATTAAGTGCAAGATCATTGTAGATCTTAGGTAATTCTTAATCAATTTTAATTTAGAAAAAATCCTCTCACAACTAGCAACACTTACAGCAGTTGTGAGGAAAATTCGCAGTAGTATTGCAATACTGTATTTGGAACTGAGTTCTCGAATCTGTATTTTAGCATAAACTGCAAAATTCAAGGGTCCCATCCTTCAACGTCTGTTTTGTCTTGTGTTACAGCAACAGAAATAAAACTGATATTTTTCTCTCAACGAGGAACTTTTCCTTATTACTGTCATCGTGATCATGATTTAGTTGACATTCGTATTTATCATTCAAAAGATTCGATGGAGTAAGGAAGGAAAAATTTTCAGCAAGAATATGAAGCTGCTGAAATGACATGGTGATTTCTTGGATCACTGTCCCGTGAAAAAAAAAATTCTCTTCAACTCAGTTTCTTCTTTCTACACCGACGATCGATGACTATCCCCAGTTCATCACAAATTTCTTTGGCATAAGCTACTGAGTTGTTAACTAATTCGTCCTTATTACTGGTTAAAAATGCTTTTAAAGCCTCGAGTTTTATGTCACATTATTGTATATTCAATCCTTTGGTTTGGTGGTAGACCTGTGTGTCGTTAATTCGTTAATGTCTAGGACGGTTTCCCACAGGCCAAGAAAGCACACGAAGGAAACTATTTTAATGCAACAAGCAGCACGTCAGCATCTGACCGGGTAACTCTATTTTCTTCTTCACCAGTCAAATGTTCTACAGCACTTAAGATTTCCGTGTGATTTTTTTAACAACACTCACAGCATCTTCCCGTGCACTCCACCGAGTTTCTATTACATGATTGACACTTTGACCAGTGACTGGAGTCAGAATATCCCAGCGATGGGTTGAGGAAGAAAAAACCGTGAAGAAACGCTCCATAGTTCCAAAAAAGGTAACAGAATTCACAGGCAACAGATGCTGCACGTACACCAGTCAAATTCAGCGAGTGATTTGTAATGCGACATATTCTGCTTTTCCATTAATTTCCTTGATGCATCTCTGAACGCCAATACGTTGATCAGCCATTACAGCAGTATTATCATATGCTTGTCCTTTACAATTCTGAATATCAATACCGTCGTTTTCTAATTTTTGCAAAATCATAGTTAAATATTCTCGGTGGTTTTACCTTTTGTTTCAATGAAATCAACAAATGATTCCGCAACATTTCACTTTATTTCCATCGATCATAACGTTGTGTAAAACGTGGCTCGTTTGATCCTTATGAGAAATGTCAGGGGTGCTGCCGAATATCATAGAAAAATACTTTGCTTCTTACATTTTCTCCCAAAATTTCTATAAACTCGTTCTGAATAATACGTCGTGCCGTGCATTTGAGTTTTATTTTTAAGAATTTGAATTATAGCATGATAGGGAAATGTAACGGTTTTGTTATATTTATATTTTATTTATTTTAGTTGTAAGTATAGTTGTTAAAAACTAATTATTAAGTAATAAAAATTACTAAGTTAACATAAACAAAAGAATCGTCGAAACATAAAATTTTGCCTCACGTGAAAAAAAGTGTCGCTCGGTGCGGACCTACCCCTCCGTCCCAACCTAGCTACGCCACTGCTGTGGAGTTCATAAGTATGGGTTTCCCTTTGACTACTTTTGTAAAAATGAGATTACTGTCGCGTCTAAGCGATTGTCGAGCTTTAATTCTTCCTGTAGGAATGTTTTAAGGAGGAAATTTTACATGCAATAGTATAGAAGAAACTTCCAGACGGAATTTGTTGGCCTATTCCCTTAAGAGAGTGGATACGTTACATTCAATGTTATGAAAGAAATCTAAAGTATTTTCTTCGTAACTATATCAAATTTATGTTGTTTCGAGGGAATAAGAATTTCATTTTCAGTTAAGGCGTCCTGAGATGTTTTCTACCCAATTATCTGTTGGAATAGTAGGTGGACTTTGCTTATCGACAAAAACATCGATTTTGCAATCTAAACTTCTCTAGTGCTTGTTAAAGGAATGTCGGAGAGAACGCATTGCAACCGTTAAAATTATTTTTGACAATAAAGGATACACAACAGAGGTAATGCTATATAGGTCAGTGATGATTACAACCAAGCAATATTATATTCAGTAACATCGACTAGGATTCAAACAGATATAATGTACGCATAGAAGTGTGCGAATTTGGAAACAATCTTAAAGGAGCGGAATTGTTTCGAAAAGAAATCCAAGCTAGTAGCTTACCTTGTGTCAGAGATAATTTGTCAAGTTTCCTAACATTGTTGATGAACATAACTCGATAACACAAGGAGAAGAGTGAATAATATATTTTCTTCAGCAATCAAGTGCCTACATTCATTCAACAAACTATCATGATGGTTCCCATGCCCTAAAGCAAAACAATCCCACCTGGCCTCTATAAAGTTCCGTATGGCATTCTTTTCTTACTTGTGACAAATTTCAGGAGAGGAAAGAGAGCATAACACCCATCCTACATAAGTCTGAGAAATGTGGTCTACCACACAATGGAACTGAAACCGATCATATCCTATGATCTTACAACACACTTATCCTCTCGTTGCCTCCAGAAGTTCGAACATTCGTTTAAAGAATGGGCTGAAGTCTTACTCCACCTTCCCAACACAAATTGGAACTACTGGCTCACATTATCGAAGACATGAAAGAGCCTTATTTTAATCACTCATCATTAACAATATTTTTGATAATATTATTATTTCCTGTGTTATCAATTTGTCCTATGTTCTATGTCATCGCGTTGCTCTAGCTGCTTTAAATAATCCAATGTTCGTTCTACTTTGCATTTAAACGCTCGGCCACTTTTTCACTGTATTCATTCTTATCTTACATGGATAAGAGCACAGAATTCTAATGGCAATTAGTTTTTCCTACTAAAACTATTTCTTGTGTGTCTGGATAATAAATCGATATCCATTTACCCTTACTGCAATATTAGCTTGGGCCAGAGATAGCTGGTCCAAGACTACCATTAATTATAAGCAGCAACTGCTGAAAAGACTGGCAAATAAGTGCTGCTATTTTTGTTTCCTAACCATAACTCAGGAACCGGTCAAAGAAAGGATTAGGAAAAAGTTCCTCCATTTGACAATTAGATGAACTTAAGTCTATCTTCAAGTGGCCTAGTGTAGAGGATGCAAGCACTACTTCCACTGAGCTACACAGGCCTTTTCGTAAAAACATGTTAATTTTTTTACATTCTTGTGATTCAGCTTGTAACATCACTTTCAACTTCTCCTAAACTATCCCTTGAAATTTCTTTTTTGATGTATTTATGAGTATATTATTACATAATAACACTATGTACTAAATAACACCCTCTCTAATCCTGTGGCCTCCTCTTTAAGAGGGTTGCAGCTGATGAACAGTCTGCTTCCATGCCTCTCTATCTCTTGCTTCTATAAGACTCTTGCCCATCCAATCTTTGTTGTCTTTCCATTGCAGTCAGGTATTCCTCTCCTCTACCATCCCCTGCAATACTATTCTGGGAAGCTATCCAGAAGAACCCCTCATCAAATGTCCTGCAAACGCTATTTTTCTTCTTTGGATACAAGCCATATAGTCCATTTTCATTTTGAATCTTTTAAGCTCTTCATTGCTCACTCTTTCAGTCCAGATGATATGATCCATTTTTCTCAAGCACCACATTTCAAATGCATTCAGCCAGTCACTCATCTCCTTATTGATTGTCCAGGACTCACATCCATATGTCCCCATGCTCCAGATCATTGTTTGAGGATTCTTACTTTCAACTTTTT
The DNA here is from genome assembly GCF_054136105.1 of Typopeltis vanoorti. Taxonomy (NCBI): domain Eukaryota; kingdom Metazoa; phylum Arthropoda; class Arachnida; order Uropygi; family Thelyphonidae; genus Typopeltis; species Typopeltis vanoorti. The sequence continues at coordinate 100,847,376 of NC_143558.1, forward strand.
GTTCAGATTTCTATTTCCTAATATGTGGTATATTTGGTAAAACGCTGCTTTTGATTTTTTAATTCGGTTCTTAATTTCATAATTAGATCTACTGTTTTCTGTTATCCAACTCCCAAGGTATTCAAAACTTTTTTACATTTTCTACTCTTTGTTTGTTCAAAGTGATTTCCATCCCATCATTTCCTTTCCTTTCCTTGAAATCTTCATCACTTTTGTCTTCTTTTCATTTTATATCTTTCATTTCCACCCCTGTTCAGTCTGTGCAAAATTCTTTGCAAGTCTTCCTCTGTTTTGCTCATAAGTACAATGTCATCTGCATATCTTATATTATTTATCAGATGTCCATTTATCTTTATTCCATCCTTCAGATCTCCCAAGGTCTCCCTCATCATCCATTCACTATAGACATTAAAAAGGAGTGGGGACATCTCACACCCTTTCTCATGGGGGATCCATTCAGTGTCCTCTCCTTTAAATCTGACCCTGGCTTCTTGCGTTTTGGATATTCTGAACAAAATTTTCATAATATTTTTATCTATTCCTATTTTATGCAAAATATCAAATAAAACAGAGTGACTAATGTTATTTTCGTGGACTATGAAAACGTCCACGAAGCAGAGATATAAATCTTTATTGCACTCAATCATTCTTTCTCCCAATATCCAGTGTTGTGATAGCTTCCCTGGTTCCCCTGCAACCAAACTGTGCTTCATTTAATTCCCTCTCTATAACACACTATCATATTAAAACAGTCATTAGCACTGTTACAAAGTGATCAAATGGAAGACTGAATACATATGCAGTCACGCCATAGTGCCTTGTATATCTGAATTGGATATACACTTAGTTAGCTTTGCATTGAGAAAATCTCCCGATTTATATATTTGGCACGATAACGAAGTGCCACGTGTATGTAATCCGTAAAAATTGGCCAGTAATGGGGAAATGTGACAACATAAGTCCATTTGACCATGGGCAGATAGTTGGGATCCAGAGTGCAGGCACCAATATTTTGGAAACAGCTGCACTTGTGGATTGCCTCATACTACTGTATCAAGGGTGTACCAGGACTGGATAAACCATGAATAGACATTTAGCACAGCTCACATTGGTCAGCCACTCGTGATTGATCCTAGAGGTGTCAGGTGTCATGACTGTATCTCGGCAACAACGTGCAACAGTTACACAGGTCGTGCACACCTGTACAACAGTGGGGCAGTTCGACCCATTACCACATGCCATACCTTGCTTTGCCTGGGGTTCCACAGCCAGAGACCAACAAGAGACTGCCAGGCATCGCAAACAAAACAATGCCTTGCATGGGCCAAGGAATATTGCAAATGGACCCTCAACAGATGGAAGGAGGTCATGTTGAGTGATGAGTCCCATTTCCTGCTGCACCATGCTGATGGCCAGGTTCACATTCAGCATGAAGCCCTTGGTTGTACAGTTGGAATTCAACAGGCTGGTGGAGGTGGTGTTATGGTCTAGGGAACTTTTTCCAGGTACATCAATTGGTTAACATCCCACAAACATTGAATAGAGAACACTACAGGGACCTTCTGGACAACCATCCCCATCCACATCTACAATAGGTCCACCCCGACCACAGTGCCATCTTTCAACAGGACAGCGCATCTTGTCATTGGGTTTTTACAATTACCAAGTGGTTGGAGGAACACAACAATGAATTCACCACATTGCCTTGGCCCCCAAACTCCCATGACTGTAACCCAATTGGACACGTGTGGATATGCTAGAATGGGGTGTGAGAACTGCTGATCCTCCGTGGAATGAGTGACTGAGCTCACTCATTCCATGGAGGGCACCAGCTCACTGACAGAGCTGGTGCAGAGAACATGGGTCGAGTTGTGCATGGAAGTTGTTCAACACCTTGTGGAATCTGTTCCTAGGCATATGTGAGCCATGACTGTACAGAGAGGTGGATCAACACATTATTACATGGGTGTCCTATTGCACAGCTAACTCAGTGTTTGTTGGGTTATTCAGTTTGGTTTTCATTCAAACCATTTTCAGCAGTGCCAATATTTGGCAAAAGATTGTGAAAGAACACAAAATTGTTATAAAAAAATTAGCATGCTGTCCATAGCACTACACAAAGTGTAGGTTCAATTGTTTTGATACAAATGCCATTATATAAAACCACATTGTGAAACAACAGTTTATGAGAATCCTAGAATTGTTACATGATATACAAAGATAAAAAGCTTTTCAATATATACAAATATACTCTGAAAAGGACATAAATAAAGGCCTCCATTTTTACTGTAGGAGTCCATTTTCAGTATTTTTTGTTAGTTTCTTCCATTTTGATTAAATGAAGTATCAACATTTATCACAATTATGAGAAAGACAGCTGATGAGGCAAAAAGAAATCCTAGAGTTATTTTGCTATGTGACAAGTAAAAGGAGGAATGACTATGGAAGGATGACTTTAAAAAGTGCTGATGTTAGGGAGGTAACAGAACCAAACCAAATAGTTGAGTCACTGAGTGAGTGATCATTTTACAAGAGTGTACCATCTAGGAGGCGATCATGCAATGCTGAATGTGACATTAACTGATGGAAGAATAGAGGTTTGAATTGGGGATGCTTAGGAGATTGCAGAACCTTAATACAAACATGGCTATGCAATTAGATGGCATATTGGTCTGTGTATTAAGAGAATGTGCAAGGATATAATGAGCTCCTGTGACCATGCTGTTCAATTTAAGCCTCAGTACTGGAGTGTCAATAGAGTGGAAAAAGGACAAAACACGCTGTTCAATTTAAGCCTCGGTACTGGAGTGTCAATAGAGTGGAAAAAGGACAAAACAGCTGCATTACATAAAGGAGGCTCCAAGACAGAAGCAGCAAATTATAGGCCAATTAGCATCTCAGGATTGTGCTTAAGATATTGGAGAAATTGGTAAAAGACGAAATTCAGAACTGAGTGGATAGGAACATGATACTCTTTAAGGGAGAGCATGGTTTTGTGAAGGGCAGGTCTTGCCTTAGTAATTTGTTACTTTTTATAAAGGAAAATGGCTGCTCACTGATATTGCTAGACTTTGCAAAAGCATTTGATAAGATTCCACATAAACTCTATTGCATAAATTGGAGTAAATGAATCTGGTGATTTGGAATACAGGGTGTCTGATGAACAGATGTCAAAAAGTGGTTTATGGAGTCCAGGAGAAAAGTGACCAATAGTGTACTACAGGACTCAGTACTTGGTCCTCCGTTGTTTAATTTGTATATCAGTGATATAGGAAATGATTTGACAGGAAATATTCAATTATTTGCTGACGATGCTAAACTGGGAGGAGCAATGGCAAATGAAGGTGATACAGAGCTCCTGCAGAAAGACTTAAATAGACTAGCAGTATGGGCAAAGGTAAATGGCTACCAGTTTAATGTGATGCAATTTGGGAAGAGATCAAAACCTATATACTATATTGATGGAACTAAACTGCAAAACCAATGAGGCCAGGGAGTTGAAGTTTAGAGAATATATTGCAAAAGTAACCAAAACAGCAGATTAGACGTGGTTGTTGAAGAACACACTAACAAGCAGGAATAGAGAGGTTACTGTTCCCCTACATAAGTCTTTAACCACCCATGATGTGTACAATGTCAAGGTTACCATGGATGTGAAGTACATATGAGAATAGACTGGTCTGTGAGCTTCAAAAATCAGCTGATAGGCAAAAAAGAGGAGATATGATAGAAGCATTTAAGTTATTAAAGGGGTTTTACAGGATTGACATAAGACTTTTTCACTACATGGCAAGAAGGAAGAGAACAAGGGTCTCACCAGTTGAACTTGTGTAAAAGTGTAATTTGCAAGAATGTTAGGACTAGATTTTTTGTTGCAGGTTGGTGAGTGGGATGCCAGAGGTGGTTGTGAATGCTTCTTCAATGAATGAGTTTAAGGAGAGGTACGATAGGTATTGTGTGAATAATGGATCCCCCACAGTCAATCTTCTGACCTCATGGAGATAGCTGTATAATAATAATTATTAAAACTTTTTTCTTCTCTGTTTGCTAACATCTGCAACCTGTTTAACCCAGTGTTGGGATGTAAGAGAAACGCTCAAAATGCAAATACATTTTACAATACTACCTGTATCCATTTCTTATATTTTTCATGCTCCAGTTACAGTTACAATAAGTGAAAAATGGTTGCATAAGAATTATATCCTGATGTGAACAGAAATGGAATAGTATGAAGATGTTTTTTTTTTGAGGATAGAAAGGGAAAGAAGAGAGAGAGAGAGAGAGAGAGGGTACTGTTAATGATAGCAAGTGAATTATGTCTACACAAAGTGGAGATGCAAAATGTAGCATCCGTTTTGGGTCAGTATGGAGTAATGTGGAGGTTGACAGCCACCTGTATATTTAGTTGGATGCTGCTATAGGCCAGGAAATGTGGAGGGTTGTGATGAAGATAAGCAACTTGGGTTAGCAAAAAAAAAGAATGGTGATCTTAATTATGATAATACAGACTAGAATGAAGAGACAGCATTTTGCAAAAAGGAAAATGAATTTCTTGAAAGACATCATCTCAGCAGTATGTAAGGGAAGATATGTAAGAAGTGAGAGTCTTAGATCTAACCATGTCATCAGATGATGTGATTATGAGTGGGAAATCACATTTCCATAAAGTTGGAGAGTGACAATGATGGGATCACCAGGGTGGTGGCCAACCATATGAAGACTTCTGTGAGGAAAAGAGTATAAAGGCCAGAAGGTGACTCATTTGGTAAGAACAGCAAAACTACAATATGAGCAAATCAGGATAGTGTGAAATGATGAGAAGCTTAAGTGTAGAGGAAATGGAAGACGACAGCTTACTTGTGAGCATGAGGTATGTGAACAATTATATAAGTTTGATGTCAATAAGGCAATAGGATTTGATGACATTATCATCCCCCATGTCTTAAGAATATTCCAGGGAGATGACAGTAAAATTCACATACCTTTCTAATAAGTCTTGCAGTAGCACTCACTCCAAAGGAGTGGAAGGAAGGTAAAATTTAATTGTTCCACTTCCCAAACATAGTAATAAGGCTAATTATATGCCAATCTTATATTTGGAGTTGCAGTTAAGGTATCAGCGAGAACTGGGATATAGAAATGGGCTGATAACAGTAGCACCTTCGTGATTGTCAGCATGGGTTTGTTAAAGGGAAGTTATGTTTTACAAATTTGATTATGTACTATAACAAGGTGACAAACACATTAGACAAAGGAGATGCATATACAATGGAATATTTAGATTTTGCAAATGCTTTTGATAGATTGCCACATATTACAAGCTGGTAACTAAATTGAAATGGATGGGATTCAATTACAGACTAGTGATCTGGATAGATGACTGATTCTCAGATAGGTATCAGCAAGTTGTATATTTGGATGCAGTGCCCCCCCCCCCCCCCAAAAGGGAAGTTACTAGTGGTGCTGTAGTATGGGGGTGGTCTGTTTTGGGGGACATTTTTATTTAATTTTTATATTAATGATATTGGGATAGAGTTCTATCAGGTCACATACCTGATAGAACTTCATCCCAATATCATTAATATTCCTGATATATATGGATTATTGCATATAGATTTGGTCACCTGGTTTTCATGGTGGTGATGATGGATATGTTAGAAAGGTCCAGAGAAGATTCATAAAGGTGGTAGCTGGTCTTTGGAATGCAGAGTATAAAGATAGATTGAAAGAATGTAATCTGCAAAGCCTCATGAACAGGAGGAGGAGTGATATGATTGAGGCATATAAGTTGGTCAGGGGTTGTTACTAGGTTAACAGGGAAAATTTTTTTTCATAGAATGGGAGAGGGAGAGTAAAACAAGAGGCTATTCCTGGAAACTGTATAAAGAGAATGTGAGAAAAGAAATGAGGAGAAGGTTCTTTGCATGGAGATTTATTGGTGAGTTGAATGAATTAAATTGAATGCAGACATACTGAATAAGTTTAAGGCATGGTTGAATAAGCTGTGTGCCTCCCCAACTCAGAAGGAGTCTGACTCTATGGAGGTCAGATGCTAATAATAAAATTCTTTTAAGATACTTAAATATAAAGAGCCAATAGGCTTCATTTCGGCGATATATAAACATTATTTAAATTAAGGGGATATTAAATCCCACATTGTTTTAAAACCGAATAAGAAACTCAAAGATTGGAATCAGAGAGTTTCATGCCGAATATAATAAACTATAAAAGTATCAGCGATTACTAGCGTGAGCTAATGCAAGTAGTCCTAGTACGTAGTACAATACCGGGCAACTCGCAGCAAAGGATGTAAAGTTCTGATCGCTATTCTTAGGTATTTTCTATAATGTAAAAACACATTTCCTAGGAAATGTATGCTGTTGTTACATTATGGTGGGAGGTTACTACCCAGACCGGTTTCAGCCTTTTTTGAGGCTTCATCAGTGAGTAGCTAGACCAAATTAATACCAAAGCGTATAGCGAAAAGAACTTATATACTCTGCTATACGAGTTGTCAAACAGGTGCACCCATTAAGTTACTTAAATATAAAGAGCCAATAGGCTTCATTTCGGCGATATATAAACATTATTTAAATTAAGGGGATATTAAATCCTACATTGTTTTAAAACCAAATAAGAAACTCAAAGATTGGAATCAGAATTTCATGCCAAATATAGTAAACTATAAAAGTATCGGCGATTACTAGCATGAGCTAATGCAAGTAGTCCTAGTACGTAGTACAATAGAGGAAAATTCACAGTAGTATTAAAATATTTGGAAATAAGTTCTTGCGACTGTATTTTAGAATTAACTGCAAAAGTTCTAAAAGGTTCAAAGTGCCGACCGGGGACAGACCCCCCCCCAGCTATTCCTCTGAGTGTATTATGTCTGTTAATTGCATATGTTTTGTGGAATGAAAAATCCACATTCCAGGGAGAAAAAATCCAGTTTCTTCCTTATAATAATAACTTTCAAGTGAAATACTCAGGTTTCACAAAGGTTTTCCTCACATCTTTGATGGGATTCAAACTTGGATCATTCAAACAGAAGTCAAATGTTATAGCATCCTCATAACTGTGCAGTGAAGGTGACCATTGTCAAAATAGCACATTACTGATATTTTAATAATTTTTCATTATAGAGCAAATAACAAATATCATCTAACCAATCAGAAAGTTGGTTCGATGATCAAAATATACAAGATTAGCTGAGACCTCAAGATGACTCTGTCCATTAAGTGTACATCTTTCTCTGCTGGTCAGTTGGCTTTTTTCAAGAGTAAAACTAATTTTCAGAGAACAAAAGTAACTGCCATCTCAAAAGAGACCAGATGAGATTTCACTCCCGATTTGAAATCAGTTATTTCTCATGTCCTAAATGAGATTTGAATCCACACCTTTCGCACCAAATAGCATAAATCATTCTACCAACTGTACTGGAGGTGCATTATCTAAAACTATTTCATATTTTGTAGAAAGTTAGATAAAGGAATTAAACATCATCATCATAAATTTCCTGATATATATACCCCCAAAGGGTGTTCAGGTTACAATGACAGCACCACATGATTAAGTTTATATTATTATTAATCTCCTATCAACAATTTTCCTCGAAATCAATCTATTACTTGTGATCACTCCAATATGGTCATATCTAACATTCTGTGCTTCTAAGGCACACTTTTGACTGAATCAATCCACATTACACTCCTCGGGGTCTTTTTCCTGCCATCTTGGCATCAAACACCTGTTTTTCTAACCTTTCTTCACACATACTATTTAAGTGGCCATACCACTTTAGATTAGCTCTGCTGACACATTGCTGAATGCTAATAATGTCAAGTTCCTTCCTAATATCCTCATTGTTAATATGATTTTGCCATTGATGCCATCAATTCACTCCCCTAATTTTTCTTAGAACCCTCATATCTGTGGTCTCTAGTCTTTGATCAAGTGCTTTATTTCTAATCCAACTCTCAGATCCATAACTTAAAACTGGTTTGAACACTGTCTTGTACACTGCTAGTTTGGTGTTTTGGCTAATTTCTCTCTTATTCCATTTAAATTTATTCAGCTGGCTATCCACACCAGATTGCTTATTCTGTTGTCTATTTCCAGATTTAACCTGCTATCTTCACTAAAAACTGTGCCTAAACAGTTGAAATATTTCACTTGTTCTAGAGCAGTGATTTCAATCTTTTTCATTTCATGGCACACCTAGACTAATTATTAAAATTCTGCAGCACACTAAAAATATTTTTTTTTTTTTACATTTTTTGATCATCTGGCAAAAAATAGGCATAATTTTGATTGATTTACACACACAAGATGGAAGACCAGACACTAATAAATAAATGCACAAATTACAACATTATTTCTTTTAATTAATTTGTTTTCATAAATCTCACAGCACACTGGTTGAAAATCGCTGTTCTAGAGGATCTCCATCCAAAATGCAGCTGAAGTTTTCTATACTCTTGCCTATTTTCATAGTTTGGGTCTTTTTATTGCTGATTTTCATGTGAAATTTGTTACAGCTGTTATTCAATTTAGTTAGTGAATCCTGGAGACTTGCACTAGATAGTAGAAGATGATAATGTACTTCTAGAAGTACATCATCATCTGCATAAAGCAAAGAGCTAAGTTTGATAGCTCCAATTCTAATATCAGTCCTTATGACACTTTCTTTCATAATGTTGTTTTAAGGATACTTGCGACATAAGACTGAATGATATAATCACGTAATCACAAGAAAGATATTTATTTAACCAAATATTTCGGTCTGGAAATAGCAGACCATCGTCGGTGGTATTACAAGAACAGTTTAAAAAAATATACAAGCTAGAATACTAACAATAGATCGTTGAAATTAGAACATGCCGCGTGATGTTATATCACTAAGTATGAAACGAAATATTTTGAAGTAGAAACATGATTGAATTTGCTATAAAAAAAAAAAAAAAAAAAAAAAAAAAAATTAATGAGTAATCTTGATTAGGCTTTCCCAGATTTTTGATATAGATATGCAGTCATTACGATTCAGGTTGGGATGATGGAGCAAGGCCTCCACGCTTTCCTTGAACAAACGTTCGAACCTATAACGGGATCTATGTAAGAGGCGCGTTTTGGACCAAAGGATGCTGTGGTCAGTTTCAATCCCGTGTTGAGCCAAACCAGACTTTTCAGGTTTATTGTGAAGAATGGATGATTGATGTTCTTGGATTCTTTTTTCAAGAGAACGTCCAGTCTGTCCAAAGTAAGAGAGATCACAGTTGCAAGGAATTTGATAAACTCCAGGAAGAGATAAAGTTGAGCGTTTGTCTTTAGGAGAAGGAAAATGAGAAGACAATTTGTTAATAGGAGAATACGTAGCTGTTAAATCATATTTCTTCAAAATTCTTGCGATAGGTTCTGAAATACCGGAGATATAAGGAATAGGTACTCGACGTATTGAATCTTTGTTGTTTTGTTCCTATTCCTTATATCTCCGGTATTTCAGAACCTATCGCAAGAATTTTGAAGAAATATGATTTAACAGCTACGTATTCTCCTATTAACAAATTGTCTTCTCATTTTCCTTCTCCTAAAGACAAACGCTCAACTTTATCTCTTCCTGGAGTTTATCAAATTCCTTGCAACTGTGATCTCTCTTACTTTGGACAGACTGGACGTTCTCTTGAAAAAAGAATCCAAGAACATCAATCATCCATTCTTCACAATAAACCTGAAAAGTCTGGTTTGGCTCAACACGGGATTGAAACTGACCACAGCATCCTTTGGTCCAAAACGCGCCTCTTACATAGATCCCGTTATAGGTTCGAACGTTTGTTCAAGGAAAGCGTGGAGGCCTTGCTCCATCATCCCAACCTGAATCGTAATGACTGCATATCTATATCAAAAATCTGGGAAAGCCTAATCAAGATTACTCATTAATTTTTTTTTTTTTTTTTTTTTTTTTTATAGCAAATTCAATCATGTTTCTACTTCAAAATATTTCGTTTCATACTTAGTGATATAACATCACGCGGCATGTTCTAATTTCAACGATCTATTGTTAGTATTCTAGCTTGTATATTTTTTTAAACTGTTCTTGTAATACCACCGACGATGGTCTGCTATTTCCAGACCGAAATATTTGGTTAAATAAATATCTTTCTTGTGATTACGTGATTATATCATTCTTTCTTTCATAATGTGATCCATATAGATGATGAACAGGAGTGGAGATAATGTGCATACTTATCTTAACCCCTGATTTTACATGAAACCAGCTTCTTATATTTCCTTCAATTCCAACTGCTGACTGACAACTTAAATATACACTATGTATTGCTCTGTATAATGTTACATTCACTCCATATAATTGTAGACTTTTGAAAAGCTTTTCTCTGGGCACCTTGTTGTATGCCCTTTCCAGATCTACAAAACTTAAGTACAGATCCTTGTCATATTCACATGATTTCTCAACTATTTATCTTAAAGTGAAAATCTGATCTTAACAATCTTAAGTTTTTACGCATTTCTGGTCAAATATCATCTACTCCAGCTGCTGCCTTTCCACATTTCAAGTTTTGGACAGCTTTTTCTACCTCAGGTATTGATATGTACTCTTCTTTGCATTCCTCCTGAAAATTTTCTACTATTGTTCTGTCACTTCTTGGTTCGTTTAACAGTCTTTCAAAATAATTACTCCAGACATCTAGGATATCCTTATCTTCAGTTTTCATGTCACCTTTGATTCCTTTTACAGTACTCTTTCCTCCATTTCTAAGCTTCTTCAGCAGCCTCCAGAACATTTTCCCCCCTTCCTGATATTTATTTTCTGTATTCTTACTGATGTCTTCCCATGATTTTTGTTTAGCCACTTTTTTACACATGGCTCAGCTCTTACATATTTCTCTGTATTCTTTTAGAGTATTTGCCAACATATTTGCTAGGAACTTTTGGTACACTTTTTTCTTTTTCAGGATTGCTTCTTTAACTTCATGTGTTCACCATGGTGTTCCTATTTTTCTATCCTTGTAGACAACTTCACCACATACCTCCCTAACTGAATCACTGTCTTCTTGTGCATATCTTTATGTTGAAATATGGTGTTAATAATGACTAGTCTGTCCTGAGTGGCAATCCAGTAAATACTTACCATTATTATTAGCTTTGCCCTTTTCTCCAAATTTTCCTAAAACATTCCTATATGCTTGGTGGGATTCATTTCCTACTCTGCTGTTCAGATCTCCGACAAGGACCACTTTTTCCATTTTCTTAATGTCAGTTGCAATGATTCAGAAAATTTCTCCACTTTTTCTTTGGAAGAATCTTCTGTGGGACCATAGGTACGCGGTGGGTGTACGGATCATTATTGCAAATGAAAATAACATTCTATATTTATTATTTAGTATGATTACACATGTTTTTGTGTTCTTTGTCTCAGTAATATCAAAAATTCTTAAGTAAGACAAAGAATCATTTCTTCTACTTGGTCTAAGAGATAACATCTGGCTTGGTCATATCAGCAGATCTAATGGCCTTCCATGCAAGTTCTCAGAGGACTTATTCCTACAACTTGAAAAAGAGGCCAACATAGAATAAACTGGATAGACAATATATATATATATATATATATATATATATATATATATATAAAACTGGACAGTGTTTCACTTAAAAAGTTTAATGCAAAATGTCAAAGAAGATTTTTTATGAGGAATATTTCTTGATATCTGCATAAAATAAGGAGCTGAAATTAACATCTCCCATTTTGCTATCAAGTTTAATGCCATTATTCTTCATAATGTGATCCATGTAAATAACGAATAACAGTGGATATAGCGTATACCATGGCTCACACTTGATTTTACTTCAAATCAACTTCCTGTATCCCTTTCAATTCTAACTGCCAACTCAACAGCTTAAATATAGACTCGGTATTGCTGGATACTGTGTCCTGCTTACACCATAAAATTGTAGTGTTTTCGAAAATTTTTTTCTCTTGCACTGTGTCATGTCTTTTCCATATCTGCAACACCTAAATACAGATCCTTGTTATTCCCATGATTTCTCAACTGTTTGTCATGAAATGAAAATCTTATTCTGAGAAACCCTGTTTGGGCTGAACCCAGCTTATTCTTCTCTAAGTTCCCCTTTGACAATTTTTTTTAGCATCTTTTCAATTCAAATAGATTTACATAAATCTTACTTGGAACACTCACTAGGTAATTTCCTCTGTAATTTTCACATTCTGTTTTATTTTCCTTTTTATAGGTAGGTACTATGAGAGTTCTACCCCAATCATCTAGAATTTGGCCTTCTGAATTATGCAGTGCAGCCACTTTACATAGAGCTATGCTTCTGTACTTGAACATTTGAATATCACCCACTCCAGCTGCCTTGCCACATTACAGTTTACGCTGGCTTTTTCAGCATCATGTATTGAAAGTATTCCTGATTGCATACCTCTTGAATATTTTCTACCACTGTTCTGTCACTTCTTGTTTCACAGTCTTTCAAAAATAATTACACAAACATGAAGAATATCTTTAGTTTCAGTTTTCATGTCTCATCTATCATCCATACATTTTTTTTCTGTATTCTTTCAGAGCACATGGTAACTTCCTGGGTCTATCATGGAAATCTGATTTTCCTATCCTTACAAACATTTCACCACATGCTTCTTAGCTGAATCAATGTTTGTTTTCTTTAAAGTTTGCCAATGAGTGCCCAACGTTTGATTCTTGTTTTTAAAACCTTTCTTTATTCTTGAATAATACTTGTATATTTGGGTCACCTGTGAAAGCAACTTGAATTGATTAGCTTTAAAATGTTTTTACACGCTTTTCTTTTCAGTATGATTTTATCCCGTTCAAAACTAAATGGTGATCACTTACTATTTCAAATCCTCTGTATACTGTTGTGTACTGTACCAGTGTGATGATATCATTATCTAATACAATAGTAATATAGACAGTGAGCCTTTACTTATTCTTTGTATCTTTTCTCCATGTAAATTTTTGCCCATCTCTATGTTGGAACATGATATTAGTAATGACAAATCCATGTCATGAACAGAAATCCATCAGGCATGTGCCATTATTATTAGTTTGAAAATTTATAATAGCTTAAATTCTATGGATAATATGACTGGAGAACAAATAGAGAATCAGTAGGTTAGACAGAAAGTGATAAGGGGATTGATAAAAAAGTAAGTGTAGCAAGTGATGAAATGCTAAATGTTTATAATATTTTATGGTTATATACTCAACTCTCACTATTGCTAACACCATTTTAACAGACTCACTTTAACAAACCAAAGAAAATTTGCTGTAGCAAACCTCTCATTATGATAAACTCTTTCTTTGCTCTCTACAAGGTGGCTGTAGTGAAAATTGACTGTAATTCTTTAAAAACTAGAAAAATTTTGTTGTGCCTTGTGAACTGAATTCATTTTTGTTTCCGATATTTATTTTAGTGAAGACATATTATGGCCACCAATTACTTCAAGCATAATTCCACCAATATATGTTGTTGGATATTGCATTACATCAGAGTGCATAATTTTACATTTATTAACATTTGAACTGGCAACCATTATCATTTTCCCACACTTTCAGCCTAGTCAAATCACCCCTGTGATTGGACTAGGCTAAATGCTGTACATCAGTAGCATCTCTGATTGCCCTACCTAGTTTTGCATCATCAGCAAACAACTGAAGATCTCCTGTCAGCCCCTTTCCATTATCATTAATGTAAAGATTAATTTGGCAGATTCACATCCCCCATATATCACTTTCTGATACCTATCCATCAGCCACCCACTAATTCAAGCTAATAGTTTATATTCTAATCCCATATTCTTAAGTTTATGCAATAGCCTTTCATGTGGTGTCCTATCAAATGCCTTAGCAAAGTCCAAAAGTATCGTAGCATATCTATTCCCTTTATCCAACTCAGCCATAACGTGATTATAAAATATGAGCAAGTTGCTCATACATGACCTCACTTTAGTAAATCCAAACTGCTTCTTTCAAGGTATATCTTGTTTTGGGCACTCATTTCTGTATGCGACTTCTTACCAGCTTTTCTAATCTCTTTACACTCACTCCAGAGATATTGATATGTCAATAGTCAGACATATCAGTGTTTGCACCACCCTTGTGCAATGGAATTCTCATACATTCTTTTCATTCCTGTTGGATCTTTCCTGAGCTAAGACTCATATCAAATATATCAACAGCCTAGCCAGTTCAGCTGAACATTTTTTTAGCACACATATCCCAATTTCCGAATTCTTATCCGGGTTGTGCATAAGCTTTATATGCACCACAAAGGGTTGCCGACCCCTGATCTATCTCAATATTCACATCAGTCTCTGTCACCTCAGTAATTGCAAAGTCACCACTTGGATGATATACCCTTGCAAAGAGATCACTTAGTAACTGAACTATGTCTTCTGCTTTTGTCACTTTCCTAACATCAGCACCAAGTAAAGTTATCTTTCCATAATCATTTTCTTTCTTGCTTGCTACGTAACAAAAAACTTTTGGATTTACTTTTTTCTGCTTAGCTTTCTCTCAAAATACGATTTAGCCTTCCTTGTCATACTAGTTACTTTTCTTGTTTGTACTTTATACTGCTCATGGGCATGAGGATTACCTTGTTGTTTATTTTCCTTTCAGAATGCTTTTTTTTTTTTTTTTGCAGCTCCTGCTTTATATTGTTAATCATCCACTTAATCTCTACTTGGTTTATCCTTCTGACCCTGGGTATGCACTCTGATACTGCCTCTCTCAAACAATCCTTGACCACTTCCAATTTATTATATCCATAAATCCTAGCTTCTTTTACATATACATCCCCAGCATTCCTCCCAAGGTGATCTACTTTCTCTTACCCTCTGTATTAGGTCCCATGCCAATAAATAATTTCTCTAGTCATCAGATGCCAAATCCATTCAAGTGATGGCCATCCCTCTTAATACAAATCTTTTCTATCTTCAAACTCACTACACACATCCAAAAACGCAAGTGTTTTTTCTACATAGCATGTGCATTGAATCATTTGGTAACACTGCCTTCTTTTGTAACACATTACTATCTTATCTCCATTTTTATAAACCATTTTTACTCCCATCAAGTCTTTCATATCCTCTGTCATACTATATTTGTCACTACTTAAATTATTAGTTCTCACTAGCACTATCATCTGTTTTACTTTTTTTCTATTTTAGTATTGCCTTTGTTATATCCTTTATTTTAATTTCCAGGAAGTTTGATGGAGTGACTTTCCTCAAGTGTAAATTTAATTATTGAATCACCATACCATATAACTTTTTTTTCTTGTATGTTAAATGACTTACCTTGTTATTATTAATGCTATCATCATTACCTCTACTACTATTATCATAATTTTTCATTGTCAACTTACCTTGCTTTCCTTCTGTTAATTTTCTTCACAGTTCTCTTTTCCTATCATAGTTTTTGTAATTATTTTTCTGCTTTCTTCAACCCCTGGTCGATTTTGAAATTATTCCTTTTAATCTTGAAAATTCATAATTTAATTTTTCTTCATTTATGTCAACAATATAAAGGTTCTATCATTATTCATAGCTTTCGACACTGCTCTCTTAGTTTTCGGTACTATTTTTTAAAAACTATCTTAATTTCACTATATATCTTAAAAGATATTAGCAAATATACTGATACAATAAAAACAGTCAAAACCACAATAATGTAATTTTTACTACATTAAAAATGCACTGCCTAATCTAAGAAAAAACACTCAATAAATTAAAAAAAAAATCACCTATTTTACAGAAGCTTAAAATTACACACATCTGCACACTTTATAATATTTTTATAGAAAGACTATAAAAAAATAATTTACTAAATAAATTTATATTTTCATTCCAGAAACCTTAACATAAACCTGAATAATTTTTCTGATGAATTTTTGAATTATGTGAATAAACGTGAACTATGGATTATATTCTCAACCTCCTCAAGAAGTTATCTATAGGTCTCTAGCACATATTTCAAAGGTTCATCAGAAAATAGAGTTAAGACCAAATAAAACTATTTTAATACATTTAATTTCATGTTGTAAAAGTGCATCTGTTGTAAAAGTGCAAAGCAAGAGGAAATCTCAGTCAGCTGTAATTACCATTAGTCCAAAAAAGGATATATGTAGTTATAAAATTTGATACAGGATCTGCTGGAACAAAATGAAAGTCCCTCATAATCAATTTTCCAATAGAAAGATTAGGAAAACTGAAGCACTACTGTCACCTGAACCAGAGTAATAAACACTTAAATGTTTACAGTTTTCAGAAGTAGCCTTATATTATTCACAGTTGTAATTATTTTATAACTACATATATCCTTTTTTGGACTAATGGTAATTACAGCTGACTGAGATTTCCTCTTGCTTTGTAACATGTTATAGTTGCCACATTTTATGTTTATCTGTTTCATTCTATTAGAATAAATAATGTTTCTGATCTCCAATCAACAGGTTGTCGTTTGAATGCCACTACTATATATCTTAAAGGCATAGATGTTTGCAAACAGTTGACACTTATCCATGTAATTAAAACAGTTGCCAGATTATCTAATCTAATCTTATCTATAGTACTAATGTACTGAACATGAAAAGTTGTAACCTTGAACTCATTCACCATTCGTGGTCTCACCACTAACAGGCAATGCATTTCAGAGTTCAACCATCCTCCATGCAAAGAAACCATTTCTCACCCTCTTGCTCACAACTTCCAGGGATGGCTCTTGTCCTTGCTCCCCCCACCTTCCACCAAACAAAAGAACTCCTAATGTCAATCCCGTAACTACCTCTCAACAGTTTAAATGTTTCAATCCTATCACCTCTTCTGCTATTTACCAAACTTTGCAGTCCACATTCCATCAGTCTACCTCATAACTAATGTAGTAGTACAGTCCTGATATCATCTTTGTTATCTGCCTCTGCACTTCGAGTAAACCTATACTTTCCAAGTATAGGTTTACTTGGAAAAAGTATTAGTCATCTGTTTCATCAAATCAGCTGGCATAATGGATGGGTATCTGAGGAAAGCAATATCAGATTGTGTCCCCATGGTCAGGAGGTCAAACAAGGCAGGCATTAGATGGATGAGCAGTAGTATCAAGCTTGAACTACAAAAAAAGAAAATGTTATGGAGAATTTACAAGGAGAAGGGCGATCAGGACACCCATGAGCAGTACAAGGCTCAAGCTAGGAAGGTTACCAGCATAGTAAGAAAAGCTAAATCAGATTATGAGAAGACCTTAGCCAAAGAGATCAAGGGTAATCCCAAAGAGTTCTTCCGCTATGTGGCAAGTAAGAGGAAGAATGACTTCGGAAGGATAACCTTAGTGGGTGCTGATGGTATTGAGGTGACAAAATCAGATGTAATAGTCGAGTTACTGAGTGATCACTTCTCAAAAGTCTATCACCCAAGTGAGGATATCTCTATACCTATAGCAATACCTAATGTGAGAATTGAAGCTAAAGAATCAGAGGTATTAAATATATTGCGAAACTTAAATGCAAACACTGCGGTAGGCTTAGATGGAATATCAGCTCGGGTGTTGCGTGAATGTGCAAATGAATTGTCAACCCCTCTTACCTGGATATTTAATTTAAGTTTGAACTCTGGTATGGTCCCTAGGGAGTGGAAGTTAGGCAAAGTGGTTCCTTTGCATAAGGGTGGCTCTAAAACTGCAGTATTGAATTACAGACCAATCACCATCTCAGGAGTAGTGGTAAAAGTATTGGAAAAGTTGGTTAAAGACAAAATTCAAGAATGGGTGGATCAGGATATGATACTCTATAGAGGACAACATGGTTTTGTTAAAGGTAGATCCTGCCTTAGCAATCTATTAACTATCCATAATAGAATAACATCAGAGTTGGACAAAGGAACTGGCTACACAGTGGTACTTCTGGATTTTGCTAAGGCTTTTGACAGGATACCCCATAGAACACTGTTACGCAAATTGGAGCAGATGGGAATGGATATTAAATTGGTGATATGGATAGGAGAATGGCTCAGGGAGAGATACCATAAGGTGGTGTATGGAGGAGCCGAGTCCAGAATGAGGCAGGTGACCAGTGGTGTGCCTCAGGGCTCTGTGCTTGGGCCAATGTTGTTTAATTTGTATATAAATGATATAGGAAACGGCTTAAAGGGAGATATTCAGTTGTTTGCTGATGATGCAAAGTTGTGTAGTGCAATAAAAAATCAAGCTGATGTTGAAAGTTTGCAGGAGGATTTAAATAAGCTGGTAAAATGGGCAAAAGAAAATGGATGTCAGTTCAATGTGGAAAAGTGTAAAGTCTTGCATTTTGGGATTAAAAGATTACCAGCTGTGTACTACATAGATGAAAAGGTACTCCAAGAGATTGATGAGGCTAGGGACTTAGGGGTATTGGTAGATAAGGAGATGAAGTTCAGAGGACACATTGCTAAGGTGTCCAAGATTGCACATAGGATTACTTGGTTGTTGAGGAACACACTGACATCCAGAGATAAAGAGGTTATTATTCCCCTTTATAAAGCATTGATACTTCCACATTTGGATTACTGTGCTCAGGTCTGGTCACCTGGATTCCTTGGAGATGAGGAGGCTGTGGAGAGAAGAGTGACCAAGTTGGTGAGTGATATAAAAAATGCTCCCTACATTGATAGATTGAGAGCTTGTGGATTGCAGAGATTGGCTGATAGGCGAAGAAGAGGGGATATGATAGAAACATTCAAATTACTAAAAGGTTTTTATAGGATTGATGCAGGGGAAATGTTTCAGCTGTGTGATAGTGATGGAAGAACAAGAGGTCATCTCTGGAAATTAAAGAAGAGTGTGGTTAACAAAGGTGTCAGAACAAGGTTTTTTGCCTGGAGGGTGGTGAATGAGTGGAATTCATTGCCTGACTTTGTTGTGAGCTCTTCATCTGTAAATGAATTCAAGAAGAGATATGACAGATATTGTTTTGCTAGTTTGGGTCTCCCGCGATGAGTCTACTGACTCCATGGAGATACCCGTAATAATAATAATAACACTACACTATCTTTATACAATAATAAAGCATGGCTGATTTAATAAGTGAGTTTATTTATTTATTTATTTTTAATAGTCAATAAATGAATCTGCTATTTAATGGTCCTGTAGAGATTTCGGCTTACTTAAAAGCAAATTATTAACACCCAGTAACTATACTAACGAAGTCATCATCTATAAAACTTTTAATTCAATCTTACTCAAAAATGCCTATCAAGGTAAAATTTAAAAAATCACGGTAAAGAGAGTTTATTTCAGGTATTCAAAATCAGTTTAATAATCCAGTGCTGTCATACTATTCTTTTTCAAAATAATTTGTTGAATGTAGTTAGTAGAGAACCAATAATAAACAATGCCAGTAATTCAGTATACCATTTATTGTTTTCTTGCTTTTTACTTCAATAAATAAATAACTTTTCAGCCAAGTACTTTAGCCTTTTATTTTAACTGATGTCCAAAAACTATTAGAGAAAGGAAAATGAAAAACTGGCTAATAATGGTCAAAGGTGAAAAATGCTTTTACCAGTTTTATTTTTACAAGCTCTTCAAAGGGGAAAAAGAAAGTTTTGAAACAAGAAGTTAACACAGCAGTAGCATTTTTAACAGTTGAGGCGTATTCTTTGACATTAATATTCAACAAATATCAATGGCTTTTAAATACACAGTTGCATACCAAACATGATAGTATTGTTCAGTAAACAGAATAAAATTTTGATTTCAGTTTTTGATATGCTACACAAATGAAAAACCACTTTGTGTACAGGAAAATTTACATCACTTGTGCTCTAGTTATTGTGCAACTATTAGAAATAAAATAGAATTATGCAGTATAATATAAACTTAGTATACTGGACAGAGAAATACATCTCTGATTATACTTAGTTAATAAAATTTTAGTTATCAAAAATCACTGCTAAACTTTCAACATCTGTCCAGGACTGCTCACATGAACTAACAAAGTAAATATTGATTTTAACATAAACACAGCAGGTAAGCATGCACACAAGTGCACCAACTCTTAAGAAAATTCACTGCAAATGCAGTGACAACTCATACAGACAGACAACTATTATTTATTATCATATTTGTTTTTAGTTTTGATTTAAAAAATGCAGTATTCCACTAAAGATTATATCAATCCCTTGGGAAAAAATATATATATATATGTACTTTTTTTTTGTTTTACACAAAAGTGCTTTCATCTGCTTTTAGCTGATGCTACCTTATACTTCATTAAAAATATATCAATATTTATGCATATTTATATATATATATATAATTGCATATTATTATATGGAAATTTTAACAAGTAAAAAACAACACCCAACTTTTAAGTGGAGATTAAACTGAAAGCCCCAAATATAGACTAACAAACAAGCTAACACAACCATCTGAGGTTAACAGAACTACTGTAGTAGTAAAAATGCATTAATATGTAACAGATTTTCATAGAGGAAATCAAACAAAAGTATTACTATTTTTTCCATTGTTCTCTCAAGATTCAAGTCAGGAATGTAAATACACAGAAAGGAAAACATAGAGTGATGACAGTTTTCGAAATGTTTCCAAGGTTTAGATTTTCACAAGCAAATGAAACCCAGTTCCATATTTAACATTTTAACTGGAACTATCTGGGTTTTCCATTTAGGCTCCAACAAATAAATAATTTTATTTAAATTAACATAAATCTTCTGAATGATATCAACAGGTCATCAACATTTTGATGAAATCAACAATGACTTAAGTTTTAAACTCCTTATGTGTAACAAGGTAGCATTTCGGCTGTTAAGTCTCTAGGAAAAGTGAATATGCTCTAGATAAATGGAAACAGTCTTTTGATCCACCATGTCCACCCAACAACACTTTTAGCACTTCAAGGAAATATTTAAACTAGTACTAATTGTTCAATCATATAAATGTAAATATGGCTTTATTTTACACACACGCACATGGCACAACTATCAAATGTGGTCCACTTTAGTTTTCTGCTTTACTGAATACAAAAGCTTCTTAATACTATAATAATCACGTAGGATTTTTCAACAGCCGTTTTTGACGAAAGTCATATACTTTTCTACAGAAAAAGATTATTTCTGGAGGCATTCGGCCTGTAGGTAACCTCTCCCTCCGTGGGTAACCATTTTCCATTTCAGGGACAACAGAAGATCCTGTTTTAAGCCCTTCTTCTGTCATTTTAATTCTTGCATGGTACCTGTTAGCCCAGAAATAAAAAGTATTTAAAAAAGCAGTTAATATCTAAATAACATTCCTAGAGGAACAAAGTTTTAAATTTCCATTTTGAACAATGAATACAAAAATATTAACAGCTTATATTTATATAAGTATTATATATGAGGGAAAGTACATACTTGATTATTTCCTCTTCATGCTGTAAGTTTTTTATTTTATTTTTTACAGAAGTTATAACACTTACAGAAAATTGAGATATTTAAAAATATTCAAGTATGAAAAAGAATAACATAAGATTCATTGTCATTGATTTCCTGATATGTACCCTTAAAGGGTGTACTGGCTATTTTGACAGGGACATGGTCAACTGGGCGATGGCCAAGTGGGCGACGGAATAAAAGATCAAATATGCAATTCTATTCTGTTGATCTATTACCAGATAAAAATGAGTTAAAAGAATGGTATAAACATAAAATTTGAAAAATCTTACTTATAATTAAGTTTATTTTTATTGTGTAGAAGTACGAATTGTATAGAAGTTATATTGAAATTTTCCATACAAAAAATGAGTCAGCTAGTTAATAAATATTTATATTATATATTTTCGTTTATATCGAAATTTTGTCTATATATCAAAATTTGTAGGATCATTTAAGAAAGAGATAGTTAAAAAAGAGTGATCTGAAAATGATTTAAAAATGAAAAGGTATAATTGCACAATATTAAAAGAAAGAAAAAATACAGTTTTTTAATTCATTTATTAATATTATTTTGTAAAGAAGTATTTCTGAGCTTCACTGTGTAATGTCTCTTCTTGGCAATTTATTATTTGTGCGTTTTGTGTGCAGTTATTTAGTTCAATACGCATTTTGCAAGATATTTTGACATCTATTAAACAGTAAGACTAGGTGTTTGTTTATTACATCGTTTCCAATATTTGTTTCAACGTTAGTTACAACATGCAAAGAACAAATAAAAGGTATGTATTCAAAATTTATAATCTTAATTGTATACTAAATTGTATACGTAACATCTAAATTAATTTAACTCTTGATTACCTTTCAAATGAAACAAATTGCTAAGTACAATTATTATGATGAATCTTTTATTTGTGCCCCAACAAGTGAAAAATAGTACTGAAAAAATTCTTAATTATATTAAATAGTGAAAACGTTTATTAATTTTATTTTTAGACTTCTTGTTTCTATTCTTCAGAAATGGATAATTCAAGAATATTAAGTGAAAGAGACAAGGAAAAATATGCTTGGAATGGGTATCTTTATGTTAAAGACAAGATTGATAAGGAAGGTTCAATTCAATTTTGGTGATGTGAAAATAAAAACAAAGGATGCAAAGGTAGAATCTGGACAGGTGTCAGTGATGGATCACTAATTTCTGAAAAACAGGAACACACATGTAGTTCTGGAAATGCAGCCAGAGTAATAACGCAAGACGTTAGTACAACAGCCAAAAAATTAGCGGATACAACAATGAGCAACCCATCACAAATCAGAACTCAAGTTCTACAAAATGTTTCTTCTGTGGTAGAAGGAATGCTTCCAAATCATAGCAGTCTGTGCAGAAATATTCAAAGAAGATTAAAATATTTAAAAGCCCCAATTAATCCTGATTCTAGGGAAACAATAATTATTCCTGAAGAATACTTAAATTATGAATTCAGTCCATCACAATTTGAACTTTTTTTATTGGCTGATTCTGGATCAGAACAGGTCGACCCAATGAGAATATTAATTTTTGGTCATGAAAGCCATGCAGTGTGGAGCCAAATCACATGAATGAATTATTTATGGATGGCACATTTTTACTTTCTCCCCCTCTTTTTGATCAAATTTTTGTTATTTTGGCTAGAAAGGATGGAGGTCCAGTTTTCCCTGTTTCATATTGTTTACTACCTAATAAGACTCTTGAAACATACACAAAATTATTTTATATGATACATGAAATGTGGCCATTACTAGATCCTGAAAATATAAATGTTGATTTTGAAATTGCCATTCATCTCGTACAAAATCTTCGTAAGCATTTAGCTTCATGCAGTCTTTTAACCAGATATAATTATTATGCGCAATTCACTTTAAATTCAAAAATGATCACTTCACTTGCTTTCGTTCTAGAACAAGATATTATTTACGCTATTTCTGAACTCGAGAATCATTAATCCAATGAATCTGAACCAATTTTAGAATGGTTTATGAACACATACATAGGTCGTCTAAGGAATAATAGAACCAGGGCTCCACCGATTTTTCCCTCGAACGTTTGGTCTGTGTACCAAAGAACAATAAATGGAAGCAATAGGACAAATAATTTTAAGGAAGCCTGTCATCGAAAACTGCAATTAAGCTTTGGAAGCAGCACAAGTCATCCAAATTTATGGATTTTTATAAATGGACTACAACAAATTCAAAAAAACATATGATGTTGATTATGAAGGAGCAGTAGCAGGTTTTCAACATCAGCACAAACATAGATGTTACGATGAAGCTGACCAAAGAATTTTGAAAAAATTTATTAATTACAATAGGGAAAATATAATAGAATATTTACGTGGTATTGCATATAACTATAATATGAATTAATAAATTTAAAAAAAATTTTTGAATTTCATATACTTTTTTGTTTTGATGTATATATGTAACATGTGTAAATATGTTTGTTAATTAGAAAATAATATTAATAAATGAATTAAAAACTATTTTTTCTTTATTTTAATATTGTGCAATTATACCTTATCATTTTTGGACCACTCTTTTTAACCATCTCTTTCTTAAATGATCCTACAAATTTTGATATATGATATAAACGAAAATATATAATATAAATATTATTAACTGGCTGACTCATTTTTTGTATGGGAAATTTCGATATAACTTCTATACAATTCGTAATTCTACACACAATAAAAATAAACTTAATTCTAAGCGAGATTTTTCAAATTTTATGTTTATACTGTTCTTTTAACTCATTTCTCAAAAAATATTTAGATTTACCTGGTAATAGATCAGAATAGAATTGCATATTTGATCTATTATTCTGTCGCCCACTTGGCCATTGCCCAGTTGTCATATACCCATTTTGACAGTACTACATGATTAAGTTTACATTATTACTTAATCTATCAATAATTTTTTGGCAAATTAATCCATTATTTGTCAGCACTCCAATATTGTCACATCTAACATTTTGATCTTCTAAGGCAGTTCTGACACTGAATCCACCTAGATCTTGGTCTTCTTCTGAGTCTTTACTCTGCAATCTTGGCATCAAATGCTTGTTTTACTAACCTTTCCTCTCCTATTCTATTTAAGTGAGTATATCACCTTAGATTAACCCTACTCACACATTTTTGAATGTCAACAATATCAAGTTCCTTCTTAATATCTTTAATTTTAGCATGGTGGCGGCTGGTTCAGGCTCCTAATTTTTCACAGAACTCTCATATCTGTGGTCTCTAATCTTTGATCAAGTGCTTTATTTTTAATCCAACTCTCAGATTCATACTTAAAACTGGTTCGAATGCTGTCTTGTATACTGCTAGTTTAGTGATTTGGGTAATTTCTCTCTTATTCCATATATGTTTATTCAACTGGCAACCATACTTGATCAGCTTATTCTGTTATCTATTTCCATACTTAATTTTCCATCTTCACTAAAAGCTGTGCATAAATAACAAGTATTTTACTTGTTATTTATGCACAGAATGCAGCTGAAATTTTCTATATTCCTATCTATTTTCATAGTTTTGGTCTTTTTATTGCTGATTTTCAAGCCAAATTTGTTACAGCTGTTATTCGATTTAGAGAAATCTGGAGACTTGCACTGGATGTGTATAGGAGAACATTATCATCTGCATGAAGCAAAGAACTAAGTTTGATATCTCTGATTCTAATAATGCAAGAATGGAAATAATATTTAGTTATTCAACTAGCATTTCAAGAAAACAGCTAAGCAATTTTTACTATTTAATGAGTGTTAATACTGCATAGCATGCTACAAACTTTTGTAGCAAGTAAGAAATGTGAATGTATATTGTTACACCTGATATCTTAGGAATATAGTATTCTCAGCCATCATGGTGTAACATGAAGAATAAATATCATAAATTAAAACCCCTGCATAAAAAAAAATGAATTATTTAATGGAAAATTTCTTGCATCCAGTAATATGTATAAAACGTTAAGGGTTGTTGTTAAAGTAGCTGATAAAGGAAGGAATGTATTAATATTGTAATATGACTAAAAATAAGGAATTCTAACTAAATAAGTAGCTAACAAAGGAAAGTATAGATTAATATTGTAATACGATTAAAAATGAGAGAGTTAAGTAAATAAGTAGAAAGGGGTGAGTCATAAAATATGTTATGTGAGAGATTAAGTTATTAAGTAGAATTCATAGAAAAAGTTTGAAAGGGGATTAAGTCAGGCTAGCACAAGAAAAGCAAAACTATCGCTTAGGGCCGATCCCCGGATTGAAACATTGAGATCGGGCTTGCCGACAAAATGACGTTTGGTGAGAAAACGCCACCCTAATTGGTCGATGATTAAAAAAACAAGTAGAAGGAGGAGAAAGGAAGTAAGAAAAGGTGCCGTTAGAGGAGCAGCTATAAAAGGGTTGGTAACACTGGGAAAAACTCTTTTTGGAAAGTCGCTTTTGGCCTTGGAGTTTGGTTTTGGTTCCGGTGGAGTTCACGGGGTTTTCCTGAGTGGCGACAGGGGTGATATCTCCTCGTCACAACATGGAAACGAAAGTGAGCGGGATTTCAATTCCCGTTTTCCCGAGTAGGAAGCAAAGGAAAAATTGCCATAGAGTCCTAGAAAAGGAGGGATCTTCTTCGTTTCGACGCTAGTGATAACTAAGCAAAGCAGAAAGCTGTAAAGAGATCGATGTCCTCATTGCTGATAGTAGAACAAATATATGTGTGTTAAAGTATTCCAGAGTTACGAGAAGTTATACCAAAGGTTCGTTTGGAAAAGAATAAAGGCCCATACGAAAAGCTCAAGAAAGGTACTGTAAATCATAACCCATGTTAATTAGAAATTTGTCTGTGAAAAGTATCGTGATTCCAATACAGAACTGTTGAAGTTATACTAGGATTTCAGTATATGATAGAATGTGTTATGTGTAGACTGACTAGTGTTAAAGATTTGTGAATAGTTAAGAGTCCTAAGGTATTTTTGCATGTCTATTATATTGCACAAGATATTTAAATGATATAATTGTGTGTTAGTGCAAATAACAGTATAATGGAACAGTGTGAATTAAGCAATTACATATCCTAAGAATTGAATGCCTAATGTAATGTATAAAATAATTGAAATGTCACAAGTACGTGTTAGCAGTGAATAATTTGTTAATCTACTTCAGTATGAATAATCAGATAGTGTGAATTGATCTAATTTGTTCACATCAGGTGAATTTATGAATTAATGTGTATGGTGGCATAATCACAAATAGCCATATTGCTTGTAATGATTTAATGTTAGTCTATAAGTATTTTAGTTTAGTATTTGAATTGTACCATGTTTAGAAACTTAATAAACCTTTTGTTCAATGATAAAAGAGTTGTCTGATGTTGCTAATCCAATGCACCGCTTAAAATCATCGTACCTAATCACGTGGGAAATTTAATGTTGAGGAAAGAGATTAAGAGTCACGACTGCAATAATATTTAAATGCTAAGAGATATATTCGAGATTGACTTTCTCCCTATTTATGACAACATAAATGGTGCAGTTGATAACCACTTGAAAATATTGTACTTAGTCACGTGGATAATTTAAGTTGAGAATCGAGTTAAGTGTCACGACCGCAATAGTTACACTTTCAGATATATTTGAGTTCTTTCTCCTTGTTTATGTATGTAATATCCTAAACTAAATATCCCAAAAGGCGCAGTATAAATACAAATATTAGGGGTACTATGGGGAGCAATAACTTAGATATTGGTATAAGTTTTGGTAAAATCTCGGGCATAGAAGTTAGAAGAATATAGATAAAAGGAATTTGTAAGGATTAGAGTAGAAAAGGTAAATTGGGACACAACAATATATGTGTATAAAGTGAAAGCAATGATATCATTTTTTTTTTTGGGGGGGGGGGGGTCAGTGCCAGTATTTCAGATTTTAATACCAGCTGGGTAGCTGGTTTGATTTTTATTGGCTCCTATAATAAAATAATTTATTACATGATCCACCGCAACTCACCATCTATATTATTTAATCCTCCAATTACACACTACACAACTATCCTCTATCCAGCCAAGTGGCTGAGGATTTGAATCCCGCCAAGGGCATGGATGTTTGTGATTGTCCTACTAACCAATTCCATTATGTATTGCTGTTACCTGTGTCCTGGTGTCTTTGCACCATAAAAATCGAATTAAAAAAAAAAATCTATCCATACCTTTTCCTGTTTGTTAATTAATATGTTCTCTGGCCAATTTGCTGATTCTTCTATTTATTTATTTCTCTTGTATTACAGTCATCCACAATTTCAGGAGGATTATCTCTCTCCTAATTTCAGTTCAATTTGATTCCAATGCCATAAATTTTGGTTTAGTTAGGTTAATATAGTTAGCCGGCCTGGTTGGCTGAGTGGTTAGCATATCCACTTTCCAGCCAAAAGGCTGCGGATTCGAATCCCACTGTGGGCATGGATGTTTGTGATTGCCTGTGAATATACTAGTGGTGGTGGTAGTGGGCGGTAGATGGCGTTGGTGCAGCTGGTGGAATAAGTGAGTGGTGGAGACGGAGTTGTAGAATAGGTACCCTCCCTCAATGAGTCATTGGACTCCCTGGAGGTGTCATGTAATAATAATAATAATCTTTACACATTTTTCCCTGCTTTCTCAGTCTAGATCATTTAGCACCTTCTTGGCTTCTTTATTTTTTGTTTGAACATCATTTGCAAAATGTGTGCAGATGACACATTTCTAATGACTTCTTTTAACATAGCAGAAAACAATTTAAACAAAAGTAGATCCACTTGCCTCACACTCCTGTCTCAATGCCAAATTCCTTTCTCTGATTCTAATTTATTCTGTCCTTTGAGTTCTGATAGATAGTCTCTAATAGTTTTTTTTTTTTTTTTTTTTTTTGCAAAAATGGCCCATTGTTTTAAGCTATATGTTATTTCTGATTGAAAAAAGAAGTCAAAAGTTTTCTCAAAAATCTACAAACACTAAATGTGATGGAAGATATTTACTTTTTTTTTTTAAACCTCTATTAGAAGGGTAATAGTATGGATATGATCTATTTGTAGAGAATCTTGCTCTCAAGCATGCATGATTGTATGGTTGCAGATCATCCAAAAATCTTGCGATTCTGTTTAAAAAAAATCAACATTTTATGCAATTAAAATAATACACAAATTGGTAACTGTAGTTATTGATATCATCTTGATGACCAACCCCATTCATATTTGAAACCTGAGCAACTACATTCAGCAGTTATTTAGCTTTTCATGTCCAGTCAAGCGTAAACACCTCTTAACACATGTTCACCTATTTCTGCTCTAATAAGTCCTAGTTTCTTTGATTCTGCACATCATCTCTCTCTCTAACCAACACTTTATCTGGATGTCCGATTCCAAATCTGTAAGTGCAGGCCATTATTCATACATCATTTTTCCTCCATCATATTCACTTCACATCTGATTCTGTGTAAGATATCCAAAGGCATGGTCTGTTAGATCTGATTGACATAGTTGTGGTGCCAGATGTTAGCAGATCTCCCAGTCTGACCATAATATGATAATTTGAAAGAACAAGGAACCTTGTAATCACCTGGAATAGAGAGGGGAAGGAAGCAGCTCCTTAGGAGAACAGAGAAGGGAAGCCAGCTTCAAATGAGGTTTGAAAGCAGTGCAGAGATTATATTTCTTCAAAGTTCTGGCTATTTTTTTCAGAAGTGTTCTGGATATAGGGAATAGTAATGGCATTACTGTAGTTTATGTTGAGAGGGATGTGAGGAAGTGGAAGGGACAGATAATTTGTAGATTATCTCATGTGTTTTTGTTTCTTGTGTTTTTATATGTGTTACTGCAATTTTAACATTGTATTCCTGATGATGTCTCTGTGGCTGATACGAAATATTGAAATCTATTAAACTTGTTGTTTAATTATTTCTCTTTGTGCTGTAAGTGACTCCATTAAAGTGTAACATGAAAGGAAGAGATAAGGATTACTGGTTAGTCAAACTGCCATCTTCTGGGCAGCATCAAGAATTTTTAGGATTTTTAGGAAAGTTTATTTGTGTAACACCTCAAATGTGAGAGCAGTATTTCAACAGTATTTTGAATTTGTACAGGTTAGCAACTTGAGAGATGAAAACTAATATCTTGAGTGAAAAAGAATGTCAAGTTTTTTAGAAGCAGAGGATGAAGTAATGTATTTGTGAAGAAAGGCTAGGAGTAGGTGTCTGGGAACTGAGAACAAGGATCTGGATTTGGCTGCTGAGTTGAGTATCATCAAAGGTAAGGGGAGAAAAACTGAATTTTTTTTTTTTTTATTTTATTTTGTGAGAGGAAAAAAAAAAAGACAAAATTGTATTTTGGAAGTACTGAAGGTGACTAGATTATCATCACCATCAATGAAGGATGGTGTGGAGATTAATGTTTAGAGTATTGACATGTGAGATATGTGAATGCTACAAGATTTGTCATAACCAGAGCCGGCACTAGGGTCTTTGCCGCCTGCATGCAATGTCTATCTAAGCGCCCCCTGTAACGATCCAGGCGTGTGTGGTTCTTTTACGATAATAAAAATTTAAATTATTTGAAATTTCTTAAATAAATTTTGACAGAACAACCACACGTTGGTTCACTAAATGTAACGAACCGGGGGTGTTGACTAGGCAGGATAATCGTTAAAAACCCGAATATTCAAAAAATTCTCAAAAGTTAAAGCAAATTTTAATAAAGCCACTTTACTTTAATCGGTGAATATAATGATACAGGGATTATAGCCTTCTCACCGACCTGAATTGCTAACAAAATTAAAATGAATTTTAATTAAAGTTAAAATTTATTTGAACTAAAGTTTAAAAAATTCTTGCATTTGACAAGTTACTAAATTCTTAGTAACTTGTAAAATTTTTTAATAATTTTTATAAGTGGAACTATCTTTTAGGAAAATAAAAGAAACTCAAGATAGATGAGAAAATAAGAAAAGAATTCAGAAATAATTAGAACATTTAATATAAGTATTCAAAAAATAACATCTTTACAGAATAACAGAAAATAAATTAAATTGCATAAATATACTTGAAATTTTTTTAAATTAAAATTTTAGGATTTTTGATTTCATATTCATAAAATTAGAATTTCAAGCCTTTTTTGTGACATACTTCTTAAGTAGGTTTTAAATTAAAACCTACTTTTAATCAATTTCAACTTGGAAAAGGAACGTTCACTGCTCGCTACACTAACAGGTAAGGTTAATAGTATTCTTAAAGCAATTGAAAAGTTAGGGAAAGATAAATTATTGGACACAATAAAATTAAGAATATCGAAAGAGTTTTGAAAATTTAAATTATCCTTCTGAAAAATATCCCGGAAAGCACATAACTCGCCATATAGTTCTTATTGCATTTACGTCTTTATTATCACCGTCCTTCAAGAGACTCTCTAAATCATCACAATTTTTTCGTAAATCTTCGTTATTAATTTGTAGTAATCTATACAAGAAATTGAAATTATCATAATATGTTTTTAGTTGTTCAAAACGTTCTATTAATGAACACATTACAATGTCTAGAAGTGTATAAAACACATTCACTCTATATTTATCTTCTGGCGATTGTGGCGCTTCGTCATGATGCTCGTAGTCAAATTGTCATGTCTTCTTTCGTTGTTGGACTTCCGTACCAGTTTTAAATTCTTGTTCTCCATCCACCTCTTCACTCAGTTCTTTTGCCGTTTTAGAACTTCTTTAAAATTTGTATCTGATCGATACTCTTGTAAGAATATTTTTAAGTTTTCGATAGATTCTAAAGCAAGTGTAATGTTCATATTTTTGTGTTGAAGCATTTTACTCACAGGGTTTATTCTGTTAAGTAAATCATGCTGAGTTATAAGAGATCAAATAAATTTGTAGTCCTTTATTTTAGCACATAATGTTTGTGCTTCATGCTGAGTTTCTTTATTAAAATTTTCATTATTTAAAATTTCAAACAGTGCAATGTAAATTTCTCGTAACTGATATCGTAGAGGGCGGATTGCATTAATTTTACTTTCACATCGCGTATCTGATGGCTGTTTCAATGTTAATTTTTTTACAAACTTTAAAAGGATCGCCCAACGTTTGTAAGAGAATGAAAAGAAATTGTATATTTCTTGAATAACTGCAAAGAGACTAATTGTATCTGCATTGTTAATGATTAAATTTAGAGTATGAGCAGCACATAGCACGTAAAAAGCTCGAGGGTTTTTGTTCGAAAGCAAATTTTGGAGCCCATATTTTTTCTTTTTCATATTTGCCCCATTGTCATACCCTTGACCTTGCATGTCTTCAATGGGAATGTTCCATTATTGTTGCACATAAACCATGTCCTGTGGAATCTGATATATCTGCAAAACCTAAAGTTTTCTCTGATCTTGACAATTCCATTGTTACAGGAAACAAAGCGAATAATAATGGTCATTTGTTCTGTTTTACTTGCATCAGGTGTGCAGTCTAAAATTATGGAATAATATTTAGATTTGCGAATTGATAATAAAATTGTATCCTTGATTGCTTTACTTAAAGTTTCCAATATTTCATTTTGACTGTCTTTACTCAAATAGTGTACTCTATTGTTTCGTTGTAGGGTCCTTTCAACATGATTTTCCATAACGGGATCAAACCTCACAAACAGTTCGACTAATTTTAAAAAATTGCCGTTATTCCTTTCATATAACTTACCAGATGATCCGCGAAAAGCTAAATTTTGGCTACCAAGAAATTTTATAATTTCAATCAAGCATTCTAAACCACTCGTCCAATGCTTCTTTTCCATTGAGTCTCTCAATCAATAGTAGTATTGTTTTTTTAATTTTTATCAACTTCCTTCCATTTTAAGAAATTTTTCATGTGAGTTAAACTAGTCTCATGTATATGCAAATTGTACTTACATTTCTCCAATCTTTATAACCTTCTACAAGACTACTTGATTTGGTAGGTGCGAAAGGTTTGCAACAAAAGCAAAAAACAGAATTTAAAGTTTCGGAATAAATGAGCCATGTTCTTGGCATGAGGTCACTGTTTTCCATTTTTCTATTATAATACATGTCGCCAAATTTACGACCATATGTATCTCTGGGATATATTATATTTTTCTTTCGAACAGGCCCCATTTCAATTCTTCCCCAATCTTCAATATTTCCCCATTCACCTGGATCTTCTAAATTTACAGAGACTAACAACGTGTTAGTTTCGTGATCAACTACAACTAAGTCTTCTCCTAACTGTTTTTCATTTAAATCACGCGTCATGTTATCTTGTTCAATAGTTGCAATAGTACTTTCATTCAAACTGGATGATGTGCACAGTTCTTCAACTCTGATTTCTGATGTATTGAATTGGTTACAATCTGCATCAGAATATTTTAATATTTTAACAAATTTATTAAGAGCCGCAGTTTGTTTCTTAACATCTGCTTCTTTCGCAGCATGACGCTTACGATTTTGTGCACCGGATAACTTTTTTTTAAATTTTTGATTCCATTTCTATTTTATACCCACAAGAAATTATTACACAACATGACACAGAGACGAAATAATAGTCTGCACTGCGCTACTGTCAGTAGCCTACTGAGATGCATACCATATGACTGGTTAACTAGCAACAAATGTTTTGTACGAAAATTCGTTTCTGCACATAAAAACCGTTCACCATTTCACTTCAGATAGACTGCAGTGGACACAACATTCTGCAGGCAAGCATTTAGCCTGCTCTCGCTGCAAAATTGTAAACAGCTGGCTGATCAAAGAGGCGGCAATATACAATTTTTTTAAATTTTTATTCGGTGTATCCGACCTTATTTATTTTAATATTGATCATTGTAAGAATTTTTTTGTTTTTATGATAAAAATTTTGTTTCTTAAAAATGAACTTATGAACGGTGCCCCGGCGGCGGCACCCCCTTCATAGCGGCGCCCGCATGCCCGCTTCTGCCAGCCCTGGTCATAACCATGGAGCAGTTCTTTCAACTTAGGAAAAAGATCAAAGTCTAGAAGCCTATTGTTGTCAGATGCAGTACAGAGGGATGGGTGAGGAAGTACTTATCATCTATACTTTTCCATAAGACCAGATATTTAACATGAAATGTGGGTTAAGGTTATCATGTAAAATAAGGACTCTGGTCTTGAACCTTTCAGTGAAAATGTCATCATGAAGAACAGTGTTCTGTTTATGAAGAACATTTATTAACATCAAAGATATTAGCAGATTTGATAACAAAAGACCAATATTAAGGAAATAAGAATGCACTGGATTATAAGTACACTACATCTATTTATACTTTGTAATATTTCTAATACATAAGTAATTCAGTATTATTGAATCTGAAGTAGGTCACACAGTTGCAAAGTCACACCTAATGCTTGAAATGGAAGAAAAGCATTGGAATAGTTTATACAGCAAGAGTAGCAAACTTAAGACAATGAAATGACTTCAGAGTACAATTGAAAATTATCTCCTATAAGGAAATGCCCACTGATATTCATAAAAAGAGTACATTGCACAATAGCATTCTTATGATAATGACACCATTCATTATCAAAGCTTCTGGCCTGGCTGGCCAAGTAGACATTCTAATCGACAAGCTGTGGGTTTGAATCCCAATGTGGCATGTTTGCAGAAGTCTTCAGGTGGTGGATGACATCATTCAGTGGGAGACCACTATTTGCTTTAGTGAAGGCCTGAAGTGGCTTGAAATTCCATGTTTGGTTTCTAGAGCAGGGGTCCCAGATTATTTAACCTGCAGTCACACACACAAGGTACTTATGTTGTATAGATTGATAACCTTTTGGGGTTGGGATTCATATGCATTTATTAACATCAAAGATATTAGCAGATTTAATAACAAAAGAC
Organism: Typopeltis vanoorti; assembly: GCF_054136105.1. Classification (NCBI taxonomy): domain Eukaryota; kingdom Metazoa; phylum Arthropoda; class Arachnida; order Uropygi; family Thelyphonidae; genus Typopeltis; species Typopeltis vanoorti. Next base: position 100,881,717 of record NC_143558.1, read on the forward strand.
CAAATGAAACTAGAGCTGTTTTTGGCATATGTACTGTATGTGAAAGATCTTAATATCTTTGGCATACAGTCAAAATACAGTCAAAGATCAGTACATATCACTGATCCAACTGAAATAACTACCAATTTTAAAAGTGATCCTAAATAGCAGCCTACAAAGCTTAGTTGGCATTGTTGATGCCCTCTGGTTGGAAAGACTTGGGTTCAAATCCTGTATTGGACATGAAGAGCTTTCTTCAGTATTTTTCAACTGAAAGTAACTTAGATGGTTTCACACATGATGACAGATTATTTTTTTCCTAAAAACTTGGGTTTTTAATTCTACAAACTAGTCAGATGAACAAATGCAATTTACAGACATAACAGATAATGCAGACAGAATTCACTGCCCTATCATAAATAGTAATGAGGTTTTTAAGAAGCAAAGTTACTTTGCCAAAACAAGAGAAAGGAATGAGATTCTGAACATCTAATATCACTTTAATGGGATTTTTTAAAAAGTCTGAGTTGTGAATGGTGAAGAAAGACCCTAGGGAAGACAATATCATTGTTGTGTATTTGATCTGTAAATGATCGAGCTTCACAGACAAACAATGGAAAAGGTCAGAGCATTTATCAGAATTTGGAGAGTGACGGAGACAGCAATTGAAACGGGAAAAGGAAATTTTGAGCCACAGCAGATCTTATGTGTGTGTGTGTGTGGGGGGGGGGATTCAAGATTTGCTATTCTTTGACACAGGATGTCAGATTTAACAAATACATAATTCCTTCTACCCTTATGGCAGAAGGAATTATGCTGACCAGTTTCTGAAGTTGAAATGGAGAGCAGTGATTGAGGATGACAGATTGTAATAATCTATTATCCTCAATATATATATACAGGTAGTCCTCGACTTATGACAGACAAAAATAATTATTAAAAATTCTCTAATTTAACTTTTCCGCCAACATATATACATACATATATCACATTACTTTTGTATACGCATTGCAGCATCGCCATTAGTCGACAAGCAAAGCCTATCACCAATATGCAATAGCCGCTGCTATGATTCACCCACTTCTAAGTTATCACAGCATCAGCAGTCGATGTGTTCATTTCTCTTGTTGCAATTTTTGTATCTCGTCATAACCCTATCATGTCCAGTAAGAGAAGTAATACTACTGATGAAAATTCCAACATAAAAAATGAGGCAATGAAAGCTTTAAGTTTAGATGTTAAAATGAAGGTGATTAAAGCATATGACAAAGGAAAGAAAGTCGGTGAAATAGCACGAAAAGAAAAACTATCGCATTCAACTGTTTCAACAATTATAAAAGATAAATCAAGAATAATGGAGGCAGCTAAAGGGGCAGTTAATATGAAATGTACAATTTTAACATAAAAAAGAGAAGGGCCAATTCATGAAATGGAGAAGCTGTTAATGATATGGATAGATGATCAAATCAACAAGAATATTCCCCTCAGTTTGTTTACGATTCAAAAATGCAAACGGACTACATACTCAAAAGCACGCAGTCTATTTGACAATTTAAGGAAACAACAAGAAGATAAATACGGCTAGCATACATTTAACGCTATCGATTCAAAAGCTGATTCAACTTACATAACATACAAATAACAGGAGAAGCTGCTAGTTCTGATTTTGAAACTGCCGAAATTTTTAAGAAAAATCTGAAAAAAAAAAAACTGAAATAAACACATATCAAAAATGGTGATTTTTGATATGTGTTTATGTATTTTTTTCTTAAATTTTCTTTCTTAATTTTGTATTTATATCTATATGTTCTAATAAATAATTTATAAATGTTTATGTAAGTTTATACATTTTTAACCGTTTTAAGTTAAATAGAAACCTAATTTATGAAAATATTATGACAGAAATCAAACAAATCAAGAATTAACAAAAAGTCTTTGACTTACGGAGACATCATCGGAACGTAACCCTGTCGTAAGTCGAGGACTACCTGTATGTAAATATATATATATATATATATATATATATAGGTTGCCATTTTCTTTGCACATGAGCAAAGAAAATGTTTTCTCTGCCATTACTTTTCATACAACAGATCACTGATAGAAAGCATATGCTGTAAACTGAGACATGATATCACGAGGAGTTAATTAATGATAACGAATACCTATTTGCCTTTTCTGCTGATGTAACAAGTAGTTCTTATTATACATGCATTTACTTTATTGAGTTGCACCTATAAAATGTTAGAACGTCTTCTGTACAACAGATTATCCATACCAATTATGCAGCATGTCCCGATTGAACAAGCTGGTTTTAGAGAAAAACGTGGTTGCTGTGATCAAGTGCTCACTTTAACATCATACATAGAAGCTGGATTTCAGAAGCAAGAAAAAACATCAGCTGTCTTCTTGGACCTAACAGCAGCTTATGATACAGTATGGCGTGAAGCTCTTAATACAAATTTCTTAGCATTGTCCCATGTAAACGGACTGCATACTTAATTTCCTCCATGCTCACTGAACATTTCTTTCAAGTTATATTAAGTCCTATACACATATGATTTGCTTGCTACCATCTCACGCAAGTTCTGTTATGCTGATGACATTGTAATTGCCATTCGACACAAAAACATGAGTCAGGCTGAAGAGGTACTTACAAAAGATCTGAAAACAATAGGTGAATATTATAAAAAATGGAGGCTCCAGCTCAATCCAGACAAAACAGAAATATCAAGCTTTCACCTTAATAATCACATGGCAGATGTCACTTTACATATTTTCTTTGAAGGATGTTTACTATGACACAATAAGTTTCCAAAGTACTTGGGCATGACCCTGGACCACACACTCTCTTACAAGCAACGCCTAACAAACGTTTCTGCTAAGTTAAGCTAAGTTAAGAACCCGTAACAACATAATACAAAAACTAATAGGCACGATATGGGGAGCAATAGCTGATAATATGTGGATTACAGCTCTTGGTCTAGTTTTCTCTGTTGCCGAATATTGCTCACCAGTGTGGCTAAATAGCACACATGCTAAACTTGTTGATAACCAACTAAATATTACAATGAGACTGATTTCTGGCACAATTAAATCAAAAGCCTACACTGGCTTCCAGCTCTTAGCAACATTGTTCCAGCGAATCTGCACAGGACTAAGCCTCTCTTACAGGAGTATAAGAAAATCTTGGAGAATACAGCCCTACCAATACATTTAGTATTGGTAGGGCTGTATTACACTCCCAACTTAAGTGTACGACAATTGAGATCAAGACATCCACCACTACAATTAGCCCAACTACTACTACAATCTAACTTTGACCTGAAGCAAAAGTGGCAAGAACAGTGAGAGAGCCAGACAGATGACATCACAAAATTTTCTCTCAAAGAATAACAAGAAAGTTTTGATGCTTGCTCACACCTCCCACGAAAATCCTGGACTCAGCTTAACAGAATATGAGTTGATCATGGTGTATGTGAGAACATGCTTTTTAAATGGGGTAAACGACCATCCCTGCATTGTGATTGTGGAGCTCAAAGACAAACTATGGACCATATTGTGACTCAGTGTTATCTAAGAGCATATTCAGGAGACAAATTGGACTTTTTAAGTGCTACACCCAAAGCTATGAACTATTTGACCAATATGGATGTAACCTTTTAATTTTATTGGTTTTTAAAATGACATTTAATTTTATATGTTTTTAAAGTGACAGTGTATTGTACTGCATGTTTTGTTATTCATGCCATACGAATAAATAAATAAATAATCATTATAACAAAAGTTTTAAAAGAGGTATACCGTGAGTAGACATATCGATACAAAATTAATAACGGAAAAACTCATGTACAAAGATTATTTAATAGTATAATTTTCGCCTGTGTGTCACAGGCATCTTCAGTACATTAAGTTCAAATTAAACAATAACTGACAATTCCAAAAAGCACCACCTAAGTAGCTGGTGTAAGATACAGATCTGACGGCTTACGTCTATCCCCTTTATGGGAGATAGTACTTTACAAATCAGCTAATCTTTCCTAACTTTTTATTGTATTGATTTTTTTTTATTGATTTTTTTACTTTTTTTTTTTAGGAAAGTTATTGACCTTTTTAGTTATCTTACACCAGCTACTTAGGTGGCACTTTTTGGAATTGTCAGTTATTGTTTAAATTTGAGCTTAATGTACTGAAGATGCCTGTGACACACAGGCAAAAATTATACTATTAAATAATCTTTGTACATGAGTTTTTTCCGTTATTAATTTTGTATCATTATAACAAAGCACTAATAACAATAAAAACAGAATGCCCAAGGAACACTGCCATATGCAAATAATGAAATTCCACAATAAATATCATTATCTATTATTTTCATTTTTCATTAAGCAAAATGAAAATACCACCTGAATGAAAAAAAAAATCAATAATACATGTTCAGAAGAAGAAACATTTTCTATATTCTTTATTAGTCATTAAGTCAGATTATCATGCTAATAAATAACACAAAAAACCTGAAACAAATGTTTTAGAGGGTGTATTGGAAGAATAGCTAAGCAACATCATCAACAACGTGAATCATGTCTCTTCAGAGTACATGTATTCTATGGTCAGCTTGCCTGTTTTATGGGATAAAAAACAATCTTCAGTAGAGAAATCTTGCAGCTTACAAATGACACCAATTAACTTCTTTTGGAGGAGAAGATGTCATCAGAATTCCTAGAGGACTTTTGATGACTAAAAGCATCATTTGAAAAAAGTACTTTCTGAAACAGGGTTAAGCAGAACGCAACAGGGGAGGGGTGGTATAGCACAACTACACAGCCTATGTACAAATTTGAATTCTACTAAGAAATATATATATATTTATATATTTATGTGACTCAATAATACATATACATAATACTCATAATACTCAATAAATACTAAATTAATTGTATATATTGTTTTTGTATTTTTTATTTTTCGTCAGAGTTCAGAAAACCTGCTCTCGAGACCAAACATGGAGCCTTTTCAAGCCACTTCAGGCTTCCAATAATCTGGGAAGTGGTCTCACGCTTCGTGATAAAATTTATCTTCTACCTAAATACATTCGAAAGCATCCATGGCAGGATTCAAACCCTCAGGCAGCTGATTAGAGAGTGGATATGCTATCCTCTCAACCAACTAGGATGGCAGTTATCTTTTCTTGATCACTCACTCACACACAGTAATGTACTAGCTGGTTTTATATAAGAAATTACTTCTTAAATCCCTACATCTATAAAACTTAATTTCTTCTACCACAAAGTGAAACTGGCATATATACATAACTGGATTAGTGCCAACCCTATTGTCACAGTAGTGGTAATGGTTGGAGTCATAGAAAAACTACTATGACTGGAACATTGGAACATGTATGACATTGGAATTTAAATATGAATAAGTGTAACATTTTATATACCATTTATATAACATTTTATATACATCAGAAATAGTATGTGTATAAAATAAAATATATCGAGACCAAGCCTCTTTCAGTTCATTCAATACCTAAAATACCTATTATATCTTTAACAAACCATTCACCAAAGATGTACTTGCAACATCTACTGGTAGCCCCCCCCCCCCCCCACACACACCATCCACATGCTTCCTACCCTTACTCTGTTTTCAGGGATGATCCAAATTCTTTCCTAAACCTATTATTAGCTGTAAAGTCTCGCTTGTGTATATGCTGTAAGATTCCCTGTTGTACTGATGATCCTCTGGAAAACTGACTAACTTAAAAAACTAGATTTCTAAGGAGAGCTATTTACACTGGTGAGCTATAAGGGACTTGTGCGCACCCCTTGTTCTTCTTGTTTATTTTTTTATTTTTTCAAAAAAAAAATTTTTTTTGAAACATATTAAGCGACAAACTCATATGGTAACTTAACAAAAATTAGTCTATTTGGCAGTGTATAGGTTATTTGGAATTATTGTTTCAACTCCTCTATAACGAATGCACCCAAGTTTGAAAATAAAATAAGTGCATGTGCTATCTTTTAGTCACATTACCCTTCTCCTTTCTGGTAGCCAATCGTATGGTAAAACCAGTAGCCAATCAAATGTTTTATAAAAGATTATAAAAGATTTCATTCTTATTATATTTTGATAGTTAAAAAATGTTTTTCTCACATAAGATAAATTAACACAGTTGACTGTGTGCAAATATTTCATGTTTAGATCATGAAATATTTGTTTAAAAATTATAGCCTTCAGAGGTTGCCTGTCCTCTCATACTTTTTGATTGGAATTTGTACACAAGCTGTATTAATAAAAGTTTTTGTGTGAAATACAGCTTTTTTCTTTTTTGCTCGACGATGCAAGCCCTTTGTTAAAATTTCCATAGCTCACCACTGATTGCATGTATCATGGATAATCCAATCAATTTATTGGATTGAAAAAGCCCTCTACTTTTCAAAAACATAAGGTAGAAACAAACTACATTTCAATCCTATTTTGAACTGTCAGTTTGCCTTAAAAATTAACTTTATAACACTATATATTTTTTAAATTAGTGACACAACCATGAAGAAATTATGCCTTCATGTACTTTATTTTTTGTATTATAAAAAAATAAAGTGAAAAACTACATTAAAAATCTTAATTATCACATTTTTTGAGTTTTCTAGAGGACCAGTGATGTGTTTTCATTATATCTGTTCTCTTCCATCTATGAAGATTAGCAAGCATATTACATCAATCTGCATTCATATGAATAATTTCATAAGACAGATATTATCTCGGTTACCCTTCAATGGATTTTTTCAATTGTTTTCTCATCTCCTTTGAATCAGGATGACCTATATGAGCACAGAAATCAAGATGTGGTATTATCAAAACTTCGTAGAGTGGAAGAATAACTTCCTTATACCAAGGTGGTGGTGTTCTTTTCAACATAGCAGTTATCCATGATAATTTATCTACCTGAGCAATGTAGGTCCCTAAACCAACTATTTTACCATCATCCCAAGGGTGATGATAATACTCAGCAAAGTTATATAAAGGGCTAACCACATTCACTGTTATGTCACTACACAAATTAATTCAATAATTAAAAAATATGTATAAAAATGCACACACACACACACACACACACACACACACACACACACACACACACACACACACACACACACACACACACACACACACACACACACACACACGTGGTTATGTTCACATTTAATTAAAACAATCAAACTAATAATCTAACTAAATATTATTATTATTACGGGCGACTCCAGGGAGTCCTTAGACTCATCGAGGGAGGCCCTAAAAATCATGTCCACACAACTATATGACATTCTCACAGAATGTATCATACCTTGCCTTGAACTCACTGACCGTCATAGCACCCACAACAGACTCTGGCAGCTTATTCCACTCATTTACCACTCTAAAAGTAAAGAACCCAGCTCTAACACCCCTGCTAACCACACTCTTGCCCAGCTTCCATAGGTGTCCCCTAGTTCTCCCACCACCAGTACTGATCTCAAAAATATCCTCTGAATTAATCCTATAGAAACCTTTTAGCAATTTGAATGTCTCAATCATATCTCCCCTCTTCCGCCTATCAACCAATTTCTGCAACCCACAAATCTTCAACCTGTTCTCATATGGTTCATTCCATAGACCCGCTATCATCTTAGTCACTCGCCTCTGGATCCTCTCCACCTCCTCCCCATCAAGAAGGAACCTAGGTGACCAAATCTGGGCACAGTAGTCAAGATGAGGTCTTATCAAGGCTCAGTACAGAGGTACAATAACTTGCTTGTCAAGGTATTTTTCAACAACCAAGTGAGTTGATGAGCTGATTTAGCTACTTTTGCAATGTGCCCCCTAAACTTCATCTCCCTATCCACCAACTCCCAAGTCTCTGGCCTCATCAATCTCCTGGAGTACAGTTCCACCAATGTGGTATACTGCTGCTAATCTTTTCACCCCAAAATGCATAACCTTACATTTTGTCACATTAAATTGACATCCATTCTCCTTAGCCCAGAACTCCAATCTATCCAAGTCATCCTGCAAGATTTTGATATCTTCTGCATTCACTATCACCCTAACCAACTTTGCATCATCAGTGAACAAATGAACTGTTCCTCTTAGATCCTTCCCTATATCATTAATGAACAGATTAAACAGCAGTGGTCCAAGAACAGAACCCTGTGGCACACCACTAGTCACAGGCCGTCTTTTGGACTCTACTCCTGAATAAACTACTCTTTGATATCTCTCCATCAACCACACACCTATCCATCTCACCAACCCTATATCCATTCCCATATGTTATAGTTTACAGATTAGAATTCCATGTGGTATCCTGTCAAACGGCTTTGCCAGGTCCAGCAGTATCACTGTAAACCCATTACCCTTATCCAGTTCAGCAGTCACCTTGTTATAAAACTTGAGAAAGTTACTGAGGCACAATCTACCCTTCACAAAGCCATGCTGTCCCCCGTACAGTATCTCATTTTCATCAATCCATTCCTGTATTTTTCCCTTGACTACTTTCTCCAAGACCTTGACAATGACTCCTGATATGCTGATCGGTCAGTAATTTGCAACCGTAGTCTTGGATCCTCCTTTATGCAGTGAAACTATTTTCCCCTCTTTCCACGCCTTCGGGACTACACCAGACCCGACTCTCAGATTAAACAACATGGTCAAGAGCACTAATAATTCCTTAGCCACTTCACGCAAGACCCGTGCCAGTATACCATCCAATCCCACAGATGTATTCACATTAAGGTTCTGTAATAGACTATTCACCTCCACGTCATTCATCACAATTCCCATATAAACAAATGGTTCCTTCATTTTTTCAATGTCACCACCTGGATGATATACTTTTGCAAAGTGCTCGCTCAGTAACTCCACTATATTGACTGATTCAGTGACCTCCTTACCATCGTCATTCCTTAAAATCATTTTACCGTGTACAGTTTTTTTCTTGCTTGCAGCATATTGAAAGAACTGTTTGGGATTCTCTTTAGCTTGCATAGCTGGTTTCCTTTCATAATCCGCTTTTGCTTTTTTTACCACACTCGTTACCCTTCTGGCCTGCACTTTATACCATTCGTGTGCCTGCAGGTCACCCCCTTTCTTTAAATTCCCTCCCAGTTGTTTCTTTTTTTGCAGCTCAAGCTTAATGGTGTTATTCATCCATTTAACCCCTACTTGTTTTACTATTCGGACCCTAGGTATACAATCAGCCATAACCTCCTGTAAATGCTCCTTGACCACTTCCCATGCTCTATCGACATCCAGCCCTTGCAGTTGTACATGCCATGGCGCTGATCCAAGCAATCTCTTAAGCTTGTCATACTTGCCAGCATGGTAATTCCACATATACCCTGTCTTAATCGAAAATGCCACACCTTTAGCCACCTCCCAGGTCAAGACCTTATGATCACTCTCACCAATAGGTGGCAACATGGTCAAATTCTGAGATGCTATTACCAGGTCAAGCACTCTCACACCCCTAGTATGTTCAATTACATGCTGTCTCAGATAGTTATCCCTTAATAATTGAATAAAATCCATTTCCTTCCTCACACGTGTCCTCTCCTCCTTCCAATCAATGTTACCATACTTGAAATCTCCCATAATAATTACCCTCCTTCCACTCATTTCATCAATTTGTTTATGCATACTATCTCCACCATCTATTCCATCACCTGGTCTATAGCAGCACCCAACTGTATATTTTGTTCTGTTAGTCTCAATCTCACACCAAATAGCCTCAAATGAGCTCTTTTCACTATCCTGCAATACCACTTCAATTCTCCTTGGCTGCAGTTCATCAGCTATCATCAATAACACCCCTACCCCCATTTTATTCTCTCTGTCCCTCCTAAACACACTATAACCTACACATTCTATCCCACTAACTATATCATCTTCCGTCAGCCATGTTTCACTAATGCCAATAACCTGTGGCCAGGAAGAGCCAATCAAGGCCAACAATTCTTCCTTCTTGTTCCTAATACTCCTGGCATTAGTATACATGAAATGCAGTGATCCCTTTATCCCACCCCTATCTTGATGCGTTATTCTAAATATCCCATTCCCATTTTTTGTCCTTAGTACTGGCTCGGGTACATTATATACATTCTTACACTCAACTGTCTCACTGATGTCCGCATATCCACTCCCCCCCCCCCTCCTTGGTAGTTCTAGTTTCCCTGGTTCTGCACATCCATTTTCACTTCATTCAGCAACACTTTTTTCCAGTCTGCGCACACCAAATCCATTCAAATGCAGGCCATCCATCTTGTATAAATCCTTTTGCCCATCAAACTCATTCCACACCACACCGTCTGCATAACCTGAACATAATGTGTTAAAGATACCAAGCAATTTTAAACCTGGTTTTACTCCATTTTTTCCAAGTGAGCAAACAGACAAAATGTCAAGTTTGCGCCTGCAATTTATGCAAGACTAGCTGATCCCACAGGTAGTGCAAGACAAAGGCAACTCGTGGTAAAGGTGGAGCAAGCTCTGATCACTAATCTTAATATTTATCCTTAATGCCAAAACACATCTCCAAGAAGGGGATGTATGATGTTTTGTATTAAAGGCAAGGGGCCACTACCCAGACCGGTTTCGACCTTTATTGAGGTCTCATCAGTGGGAGCCAGGCTAGAAATACCAAGATTTAGTAATGCAGAGCTTGTAAGTATTTTACCAAAACAAGTTACCATAAAGTGTTATAACCTTATTAAATAAAAATCTCAGGAGGAGATATAGGATGTAGAAAGTATTTTTAACTTGGGTATAGTTATGTTAAAGATACCAAGCAATTTTAAACCTGGTTTTACTCCATTTTTTCCAAGTGAGCAAACAGACAAAATGTCAAGTTTGCGCCTGCAATTTATGCAAGACTAGCTGATCCCACAGGTAGTGCAAGACCAAGGCAACTCGTGGTAAAGGTGGAGCAAGCTCTGATCACTAATCTTAATATTTACCCTTAATGCCAAAACACATCTCCAAGAAGGGGATGTATGATGTTTTGTATTAAAGGCAAGGGGCCACTACCCAGACCGGTTTCGACCTTTATTGAGGTCTCATCAGTTTGCATAAATTGCAGGCGCAAACTTGACATTTTGTCTGTTTGCTCACTTGTAAAAAATGGAGTAAAACCAGGTTTAAAATTGCTTGGTATCTTTAACATAACTATACCCAAGTTAAAAATACTTTCTACATCTATATCTCCTCCTGAGATTTTTATTTAATAAGGTTATAACACCTTATGGTAACTTGTTTTGGTAAAATACTTACAAGCTCTGCATTACTAAATCTTGGTATTTCTAGCCTGGCTCCCACTGATGAGACCTATTCGCAGCATTATTCGCCAAGATGTGAAAGAGAGCTCCAGTTCGAAGAAGAAAGAACCTGTGCCTTCCAGTCCAAAAGAGGATCCAGTTCCCGCGGCCCGAAGAGAGAGCTCCATGCTCACTTTCTACAGAAGTACCTCGGCGTTGGTAAGACTTTTTTTCTTATTATTGGCTCTTTTACCCATTCTTTCTGCTATCTCTTCGCTTGTTGTGAGGGACACCGAGCGTTCCCCGACTTTGCCCTCCTTTACCTCCCCCCCTTCTACAGCCAGTAGTTAGGTCTTCCCCCAACAATGCCGTTATTCTTACCCAGAACTAGAACGCTTGGCATCGAAGTCAAGCGGCTCCCAGATGAGCGGACGTTAGTGAAAGCTTGGTTGATACAGTAGGGGCAGAAAACATATACGGTTTCACACCGTACTCAAAAGAAAGATTCCAAATTGTAGTCAAAAATGACCAAACAAGAAGCAAATTATTAGAGGGTTTCCCCTGTGTGGGACAAACGATCAAACCTTATTTAATAGGGAGTTTACGGAAAACGTTAAGAATAACTAGATTTCCCTTGGAATACCTGGAGAATGAAGACAACGTCAAGAAATTTTTTAGCCAATGGGGCGATATTATTAGTATCAAAGCATTTGAACATGCTGATTACAAAGGCTGGAAAACAGCCGACGTTGAAATACAGATGGATATGAAAAAGGAAGTTCCCAACTTCATTTTAGTGGGCCAAACAAGGGTCATGGTTAACTGCCCGGGTGTTAAAAGATTGTGTTTCCGATGTAACTCTGAGGGTCACCTAGGGGCAGAATGCCCAAAACTACAGTGCAGAAATTGCAAATCAACAGAGCACAAAATAGTAAACTGCACAGAAGCTTGTCTTAAATGTGGGGACTTGAGACCCATAAAGTGGACACATGCTCACACAGAACACTCTCAGAAGCAGCTGGAGGGACCATAATACCGATCAGGGCTATACCCCTCGGTAAACCTGAGGTATCATCAGGGAGCGATTTTCCAGAGCTCCGGCAACAGACCGAAAAAGAAACACTAGCAGAAAACACAACCTCCATGAAACCGGTAACGGGTAAGACACCCAGGTCAACCCGCCACATCAAGGAAATAACAGCCAACTTCGAAACCCGCAGCAAAGAGGAAGAAGTCGTAACAACCAGCGTCCCAATAAAGCGCACAAGAGAGAGAGGCAGAAACAGAAGAGGCAAAAAAGGCTAAACAAAGCAGCCTACTCTCGTCAGAAGATGAAATGGACAACATCCAAACTACAAGCCAACGCGAAGGCACCCAGCCCCTTGAGGAGGCGGTAACAAAGACAGGAAACCTATCCCCAGTAGCGGACCAACCTGCAGAACCCCATTCACATATCTACAGCACGGACATTTATAGCGTCACAGAAATGGAATTTCAAAACGACCTCGTTATGGATATTCCAAACAGCTCCGATAGTGAATCACAGGTGGAATATGTAGAGCAACAAACAGACAACACCCCCTTCCTCCAAATACCAACATGGATTTTAAAATTGCCACTTTAAACACCAACGGTTTATGCAACCCCTTCCCACAAAGCACTGTCTGGAAGCTAATGTTAAGGTACAAAATTAATATCCTCCTGATTCATGAAACCTATTTTTATAAGCATTGGAACGTGGAGAACTTCTCGAGAAGCTATCCAGTCACCAGCTACTGGTGCTTTGGGGATGCTCACTCGCGAGGGGTGGGGATACTAATTCACCCCCAATCGTGGGGGGGGGGTTCTTCAACGTCCAGAAGGACGCCATGGGACGTCTAATAACGGTGCACTGGAAGTACGGTGGCCGTACCATCCGGCTTGTTGCAGTATACGCCCCGAACAACCCATACCACAGAAGCGGTTTCTTCTCTGCCCTTGAAAACTACCTCTTGGGAGCAGAATACCTAATAGTAGCCGGGGACTGGAATTGTGTGGAAGACACACGTTTGGACAAAGTAGGCGGGAATGCAAACTCCGGAACCGCCGTTCTAAAAAGATGCTGTGTAAATTTTGATCTCGTCGATGTCTGGAGGAGGAATAACCCATCGAAGGTAGAAACAACGTGGTGCCGCGGCCAGATATCGACGAGACTAGATAGGGTGTACGTGTCCCAAAACTTAGAACAGTATGTTCAAACGACATGTCACACCACAGCACACAACATGTCAACAGACCACAAATTGGTTATTTTAAAAATTACACTCCCAGAGGTTATGGAAACAGCCAGAGGTCCTTGGAGGCTTCCTCCTACCTTTCCCAGTCTTTTTAGCGACCAGCTACAGAAACTCTGTGATGAATGGACAAACATCAACTGGGACTGGGAAAACTGGCTGCACTTTAAGTGGCAGGCTAAGGAACTGTTTCAAAAATGTGGACGCGAAAGGGTCTACCAACAACGTAAACGGCTGAGGGATCTCTACAGGGAACTCAGCTGGTACCGGTCAAGCGAATGGAGCGGAGTTCCCTGCGGACATCTTATCAGGCAGGTAGAAATAGAGCTGCAGAGTAGAGTCGATGACCTCGACTTTCACACGAGACTCTATCTCAGAAATTTGGAAACACCCTCCGCCGCATTCTACAATCAACAACGGGTGGCAGCAAACGATGAAAGAACGATTTACCAGATCGAGGAGAAAGGCCAGATTCTAAATTCAACCCATGAAATACTCCGTCACTTTCACCAGCAGTATCTCGGCATCTTCGCTGACCAGCAGGGCACGGATGACTTCAGTGAGTGGGACGTCAAACGTTTTCCCAAGCATCTTAGCGCCCTGCATGACAGGCCGATAACTGCAGCTGAAATAAAAGCCACGTGCAAAACGATGAAGACAAAAAAGACCCCAGGGCCAGACGGACTGGAGATAGAATTCTATAGATCTATCTGGGACCTTGTACTACCAGCACTAGTAAAGATCTTTAACGTATTCCTCACTTCGGGAAACATCCCCAAGGAATTCGCTAAGAGCTATACAATCTTTATCCCCAAAAAAGACCGAGATCAGACCTTGTCAAATAACTGGCGTCCCATCTCCTTAACTAACCTAGACTATAAACTTTTCGCAAAAATTATCTGTACACGCATTAAGGGCGGAATAGAAAACATAATAACAAGTTCACAGGTCTATGGAATCCCAGGTAGATCTATGGAATTTAATCTCTTCCTGCTAAGAGACCTAATTAGACTGGCCAAGGAAAAAAAATACCCCCTGGCACTTCTCTCCACCGACCTGGAAAAAGCGTTCGACAGCATCAGCCACACGTACTTACAGGACACCTTAAAAAAAGTAGGCATAGGCCCGAGACTTCGGCATACAATTAAACATATGTACGCGGAGGCCTCGACACAACTGTCTATTAATGGGTTTCTGACAGAACCAATCCGTATAAAGAGAGGGGTTAGGCAAGGCTGCCCACTAAGCCCCCTTCTCTTTTCCCTAGCATTAGAACCCCTCATCAAAAGAATAGAGAACACTCCTGCAATTAATGGTATTCCACTGCCCCAAGTCTCCAGACAGTGCAAAATAGTAGCATATGCAGATGATGTAGTGGCCACACTCAGAGAGTCTGAGTCTATCTGCATCTATCTTGACATACTGCAAAACTTCAGCATAGTCAGTGGTCTCCGAGTTAATGCACAAAAAACCAAAATCAAAAATTTTGGAAATTTCCATAACACCAGACTTCCCTACGGTTTAGCGCTGCATACGCAGCCGCTGACAATACTAGGAGTTCCCTTTTCTGAGTCGCTAGCTTTACCAGTTAAAAAATTACAGGAAATAAGTACGGAAAAGATAAGTCTATTCAAACCGACCTTTTTCTCCTTTTATGGCAGAGCCACAGCGATAAAAACAATCATTACCCCAATGCTGATGCACACAGTCAATATCACAGGCATCACACTGCTACAAGAAAACCAATTATCCAAAAAACTCATAGATTTCTTCTGGAATGAAAAAAAAACATGAGGTTAAAAAACAATACCTGCAACTAAAACACGAAGAAGGGGGGTACGCTCTGCCTGATCTCAAAAGCTTGCTTTATGCAAATACATTCAAAACCGTACGGAAGGCCTTAAACTCAAACCATATTTCAGGCCTCCTAATTAGATATTTTATAGGACTTTTCCTCCCCCTCTTTGGAACCACGGACTATGCTGGACCCCGTGCAAGGGTTGTGCCCAAGTGGTACCGCACACTAGTAAAATCACTCACAGTACTTAGAGACAAAGGAACAGAAATCCTCACACACAAACCCAAAGCAGTATACTGGGATTTCTTCCAACTCTCCAGACGTGATACACCAAACCTCGGGACAAACAATGAAATTCTCTTTAAAAACATCAAGAATAGCTGGGGACAGCCTTTTCATCGGAATCTGGCCTGGCGAATAGCTTATGGGCAGCTCCCGGTGAAACAGGTTAAATCTAGGTACGTACCCAGTCCGTGCGATCCCTTTTGTGAAGTCTGCCGGGGCGTGGAAACGGTGGAGCATTTCTTTTATTTTTGCCCACCAGCCCAACGCGTCTGGCAAAGACTGAGCACAGCACTGGGAATCCCGATGCTATCACTAGAAGAGGTCATACACCTGCAATTCCCACCACCAGTCAACAAGACCCAAAAATTTGCCATTTTTTTAATTAACATCTTAAAGTATCACATCTGGAAGGTACGGAAAAAATCCCAGGTACGGGACGCAAATTTAATGTACGCAGGAATAAGGAAAGGTTTCTTTTTTTATCTTCCTAAATTTCTTGCACAAGAGAAACATCTACTAGGCGACTTTAAATTTGTGAACAAATACTGCAAACCACCGAAAATATGCTTTCTTATACAGGGACGCATCAAGCCCTGTATATTTCTTTAGTATCTCCAAAACTCCACCTAACTCTCCCTAGGAAAAGTAACAACCACTCTGTTCTTCCTCACCACAAAGCTTTCGCTGGCACGGTTTCCTTTACTCCAAATAAGGGGGGTAGATCTGAGAACCCAGGCTGCGAAGCGGTGCTGCTCCTTGTGAGCGGCATCTCCCGGGCCAGTCTTCTACCCCATTCTAAGTCCCAGTGGTACCAGGTCTGTAAGTTCCCTTTCAGTTCAATTGACCGGACCTTAAGTCCTTTAATTTTTATGTATTTAAAAAAAAAAAAAAAAAAATGTTCTAACTGAAAATACTGTTTTCAAAACAGGTCAATGGATCTCCTTCATAGATAACTGACGAAATTATTAAGGATAAATTTATAAGTGAACTTTGGTCAAAATTTTTATGGTTAAATTTTCTTTTGTTTTTGAACAGATAAATTGAGAATATGTGTCACAGACCAATTAGCCATATAAGGCTAAACAGGTTGACTGAGGCCTCTTTTACCTCCTACTATCCTACTCTATCTTTCATTATTCTCCTCTCTTACTGTTTGCTGACCCTCAGCATGCTTTATTCTCCAAAGGCCTATGATGAGAGACATGAACTCCCATTCGACCTAAATAAAGGTCGAAACCGGTCTGGGTAGTGGCCCCTTGCCTTTAATACAAAACATCATACATCCCCTTCTTGGAGATGTGTTTTGGCATTAAGGGTAAATATTAAGATTAGTGATCAGAGCTTGCTCCACCTTTACCACGAGTTGCCTTGGTCTTGCACTACCTGTGGGATCAGCTAGTCTTGCATAAATTGCAGACACAAACTTGACATTTGTCTGTTTGCTTACTTGGAAAAAATGGAGTAAAACCAGGTTTAAAATTGCTTGGTATCTTTAACATAACTATACCCAAGTTAAAAATACTTTCTACATCTGCGCATAATGGCTTCTAAACTCCTTTCTGTCATACCGCAGCAACAGACTAACCATTCTAACTCTGTCACTCTTTTCTTTCGCTACCTTTAACAATACTTTCACGTCCTCTCTCAATATAAATCTTAATATTCATAAAAAAATTTCCCATTGGCAACATCAAACACTTTATTACTGAATAATATTAAATGAAAGAAAAGATGAAAGGAATGGAAGGAAAAGCATGGATAAGAATATAAAAAAATGTTATTTTCTAATTCAATGCATTCCAAAGCAGGAGTTTGCAACACCCCAAGGTTTTGCAAATTCCTGGTGGTATGTTGATACTTCAAGGAGTATTATAATTTGAATAAAAAAGTTTATTTTTTCAATATTTTATTTAGTTTTAGTTATACACTCACCACACAGAACATTTCCTCATTCTACTGTGCATGTATAAATTTGTGCTGCAGAGGATGATTGTACTGTAGTCAAAATGTATATATAATATACATTTTGATACAGGATGCTAACAGATAAGAGTAGAAAAGATTTGATTAAAGCTTCAGTGTATGAAGGCATAAAAAGATAGTTTACACCTATCTCTGTGATTAGAATGCACTCAGACCTATACCAGGTATTATTATCCTTTTTTTTTGATATTCGGTTTCATGTTAAAAGCGTCTGCTTTTAAAATATAGTAAAACTTCAATTTTCAATTTCAATGATCATGAAAAGTGAAGAAAATATGTGAATGATGTATCAGGCATATCATTAACATATTTTTGGGCATGCCCAGGTAATAATGTTAACATAGGGATATGCAATACAGAAAAAACAGATTTCAATGGAGCTGTGATTGTGAAAGGTTTAAGAATTGCTGATCTGCACTATAATTAAACCATATATACACATATATGGTTTAAACTTATATAAACTTAAATATGCTTACCTGCAATACTCAGAAAATGTCAGAACATAACATTTGTCTTCGATGCATGCTACACTGTTAGTATCTCTATGCTTAGAGGCAAAAATTTCATCTTCCATGTGATGGGGTCTTCTGCCATGTTCAGTATGCTCTGGACGGTAGTACCATAGCAGGCTCATCATCATTTCTCCTATGTATATTAAGGAATTTTTGCAAATTAAAAAGCAATTCTGAAAAAGTAAGTTTGTAATAATGAACTACAACCAAACAAGATACCTTTTATATGGACACTCTTTACAATTCTGGTCTGGTTGGCTCAGTGGATAATGTTACCAATCTCCCACCAATACAGGCTTAGGATTTGCATCCTGATGTGAGCAAAAGATGTTTGTGAATGTTTCTGGTGGTTGATAAATATCGTTGTCTGGTGTGAAACAACTGCTTTGCTTACTAAAGGCCTAAATTGCTTGAAAAAGTTTCATATTGAAACTTTAGAACTGCAATACAGAAAAATCCATCTCTTTAGAGCTGGATTTCTGGCCTATATAACTTTTAGCCCATTCATAAACTAAATAAACAATCAGACTGTAATTAGGCATATAGCTGATGGGTAATAAACAGGAAGATTATATTTATGAGAGGGACTTTAACTATGGAAACAGGAAAACCATAGTGCCATCAAACATTAGTCTAGGAAGTCTGTCCATTCCACAACAATGCGGTTGAGCCAACGGAGTTGATGCTTTTTAACTGTGGTAAAAATTGTTAATTTAGGATATTCAAATTTTGCAGCACTTATGCATTTCTTCTTCTTCTTCTTCTTCTCCCATAGTCCTAAATGGACCGTTGGGTCATTCATGGCTGGTAGGTGATAGTCTTGGTTAGCCTCCTCCAGTCATCTCGGTCTCTTGTTCGTGATGTCAGTTGAGAAAGGGAGGAATTTGTCTGTTTTTTGATGTTATCAGTCCATTTTAATCGAGGTCAGCCCCTAACCCTTGGTCCCAGAACAATTTCTTCTAGTGCTTGCTTTGGAATGCCATTAGCCCTCTCCACATGTCCGAACCATTTCATCTGTCTTCTTCTGATGACTGTCAGAATATTATCCTATCTATTGAATCAATCAGTTTTCAGACATTTTCATTGGTTTCGTGAGCAGTATAGGGGATTCTCAAAAGTCTTCTGTAAGTTTTCATTTCAAAAGACAGGAGTCTCCTCTCATCTTCCTTCAATAAAGCCCAGGCCTCACAACCATACAAGAGGACAGAATTCACCAAGGTGTCAATTAGTCTTAGTCTGGTTGCAATTGCTATTCTGTTATCTCCCCACAATGATTTTAACTTTTGTAGGGCCATGGTTGCCTTAGCAATTTGGTATTTAATGTCAGTTTCTGAACGACCATCTTGACTCAACGTGCTTCCTAGATAAGTGAACTTGTTTACATTCTCAATTTGTTTATTGCCAATTTGTATCTTTAAGAATTTAATGTCTGATTTTGAGGTTATCATTGTTAAACATGAGACTTATGCATTAGTCTTATGTTTTTCCAATGAGTTCTGTTTATTTTACTAAGGCATTTCATTTCAAAAGCCAACAGTTTCCTCTCTGCTTTTTTTTTTTTTTTAATTTTATTTTATTTAAGGTCCAAGTTTCTGTCATATCATACAAAAATATCATACTATCAACAGACAGCTGTTGATAGTATGATATTTTTTTGTATAATTTTATTTTTAGAGTCATAGGAATTTTGTTGTTTTTCCAAATTTTATTAAGTTTATTCTTTATTGACCATGCCATGGAGAATTCATGTTTTATTGTTGTTATGCCATTTAAATTTGAAACCATTAACTTGTTCTATGATTTCCTGGTATCTTCCAAGTGCCTTCTGATTTTCATTTATCTCTGTTTTATTTGAATTTATGTTATAGCCATATTATAATTACTGCAGGTTTCTTGTAATTTTGCAAGCTAGTATTGGATACTGTATTTATTCAAATATAACTCACCCTCGCATATATCTCGCACCCTTGATTTTACTTTATGAAAAAAGAATTAAAAAGTTCGCACATGAAAAAAAGTTTAAAACTTGAAGAAATTGACAGTGAATGCTGTTATGGCTGTTTCAGATATTTTGAAATTCGGTTAAAGAAAATAGGCATTTCAACTCAACAATTGTCAGCTTGCGTTTTTCATTCAGTCGTGCAATCTCTTGTTAATACTGCACTAATCATATGCATAGAGATGAAAGCAACCAGCAGAGGAAATGTGGGAGTGAAATATACTCGATCCTGAATTGCGTGGCAGTGGATTAAGATTAAGAGACTATCATTAGAACTGTTGTGCAACTGGATTTTGAGAGCTTAGGACATGATTTCACCAGAAATAATTAATTCAATTACAGAAGCTAAAAGCTTCAAATATATCATGTGATGAAGGTGAGGCTGATCGCATAAATAACGTTGATAATTAAAATTTAAATACATTCATTTTATAAATAATGTGAGCAACTATAAATTATAATGAATACTGAGGATTTAATCATATATGTCAGTTTAGTGTTTTCCTGAAAAACTTTAGTTTCCGAAAATCCCTGCATAAATCTAATCTCGCATCATGTCTTTTTAACTTTAATTTTGGAGAAACAAGTGCGAGTTATATTCAAGTAAATACGGTATTTGATTTGCTATTTGTTATAATTACTACATCATCTGCATATATGATATATGTGATTGAGTCTACCACTGAATTTTACTCCTTTTGCTAGGGATAATTTTACCACAACCTATTCTACCTTATTTGAATACAGCTATGAGACTGGATGGAATACAGCTATGTAAATTAATGGAATATGCAATAATGTCAATCAGAGATTCTTATACAGAGTTTCTGAAAGATGGAAGGAGAAACTGTTTACTGCATAAAGGCATGTGCAGTGGGAAGTGCAGGTTCCCAAATCAGTGATGACAAACTGCTGGCCATTTTGTTCTTCAGATGTGGCAGTAAGTGAAGCTAGTTAATTAGAATATAAAACAATCCAAATAGAAGCCTTTATAGAAGGTAGTAAGGATTTAAGAGTGGTTTTGTTTCAATTTTTCTCTCTCTCTCTCTCTCTGTACACACAAACCTTTTGAATGAGACAAGTGTAATGTACTCTTTCCTTGAAAACAAGTTGTATTTACAGTGGACTAATCAGTACAGGTTTCATTGTTAATAAGTAAACAGGAAAAGTGTTAGAGCTCTCTCTCTGATAAGAGCATGTTGATACTTCCTAATGTTTTGCATTTGCGCACTCAATTTTTTTGTACAAATACAGGTAACCCTCGTATAACGCAGTACTTATGCAATGCGGTTTCGATATAACGCGGTCGACAAATTGTAGTATCCCTTATTGAACGCGGTACTTATACAACACGATTTTGATATAAGATGATCTACAAACTGTAGTAACCCTTTATCTTTTCATATATTTTTCAACGTGCAACTTAAAAATCAAATTTTATCTTCTTTAAATTTGCGTCTGCCCGTATCGTGCATGTAGTTATAAGTAACAAATTTATATCAGGGGAAATACCCTTTAGCACACCGGTACGTCAATTGTTTACCGTATAAAGTGTTTATTGTTGAAAATTGTCTTCATTTTATGCGAGGAAAGCACATTAAAAATCATAAGTTTGTTAATCTCAAACTGAGCACTTTATTTTTTGGTCAGTTACATACAATATATAATGTTTTTTTATGTAAAACATTTATTTTTATAGTAACAGCCACTTAGAGCGCTTTTGAAAATG